>NW_016107345.1:1126269-1279312 GCF_001604975.1 Cebus imitator
TTTGAGACGGAGTTTCGCTCTTGTTACCCAGGCTGGAGTGCAATGGCGCGATCTCGGCTCACCGCAACCTCCGCCTCCTGGGTTCAGGCAATTCTCCTGCCCCAGCCTCCTGAGTAGCTGGGATTACAGGCACGCGCCACCATGCCCAGCTAATGTTTTGTATTTTTAGAGTGCACGAGTGCTGAAGGTGGGATCCGAACCCATGTCTCCGGGGCCCTGGTCATAGCTAAAGAGGTGCTAGGGGTTAGATTGATACGCTGCTGCGAGAACCGCCGGCGCGCAGAGGCAGCGCGGAGCTGTCCCCCAGTTTGCGCGATCCCGGAAGGCTCCACACTCCGCCGCCACCAGTCGCCCGAGCGGGGGCGCTCAGGACTCCGTCTGGGGCCGGGAGTCACAGGGGCCCGGTCGTTCGGCCGCGAAACAGGTCCTAGCGGGCTGACCAGGGCCCCAGGCTGCGCTTACCTGCTACTCGCAGGGCTCAGCAACGGCGCTCGGCGAGTCTCGGGGAACTGCGGGGGACTACGGGGGACTGAGGGGAACTGGGGGATCTGCTGGGCCTACCCCGGGCTGTTGGTCAGAGAGCTGTCCCGCCCCTGACGTCCGGGAGGCAACGACACTTGGTCTCGGGGCTCAAGTCTGCCTCCCGCCCGGGCTGCCTCGGGTCTAGCCCGCCTCTGGCCCGTGCTGCGGGCGGGGCCTAAGGAGAGCTTGACCTTGCGCTCCCCTGGCTGCCCAGAGCCGACAGAGTCTGAGGGAAACAGACCTGCGTCCCGCCCCCTCGCTGGGACGGGTCCTACGGAGACCCAGCCCTGGTCCCGCCCCTGGCCCCTAAGCCCCGCCCTCTCCCTCTCCCCTCCCCCTCCCCCTCCCCCGCCCCCGCCCCCGCCCCCGCCCCCGCCCCCTGGCTCCCAATAGCCGAGGCTCTTTTGTGTCCCGTGCGTGTTTGCTTTTTATTTTCGGATTTTGTATTCTGTTTTGTATTTTTATTTAATTTTCTTTTTAAAAGACAAAAAATGCATGAAAGTAACGCCCACTTAATTTTTGCGAAATAAAATTATCTAGATTTGCTTATAATGAAAGCAACAGGTCACATCTCGCTCCCTCCCATCACAGCTCTTTTTAACAGTTCCTCCGTTTATTTCTTCTGGTGGTAACCTGCTTGTGGGGGGAAAAAAAAAAGAAGAAGAAGAAAAAGAAGAAGCTTACATAGCGATTTCTTGATTTATCCATTGACTTTCTGCCATGTTATATGAGGATTTACTCTCTTAGCGGCCCCTGCTTCCCTTCTGACAAATTTACACCTCTATTCTCAAGCCCTGCCCTGGTGAACGCCAGACCTCAAAGCAGGGAAGGTTTTCTGTGGCCTGAAGCTTACACGGTTGTGTGGGGAGAGGGTAAGGGAGGGCAGCTTTAGAAAGAGAAGACAGAATTAAGGCTTGCCAGTGAACATTTATTTAGAAAGAGAAAAGAAATCATAACATAATCCTGAGGGCTTGAAGATTGGGGTCCCTATCCCCTGAGACCTTCTTAGGAAATTTAGGTCCCAAATTTGCTTCCCTAATGCAATCTGGCTTCCTCTGCCCACTGAGAACTCTCCATAAGGCCCCAGGGCTCGTGGGAGCCTAGCAGGGAGAGGCCTTGAAGGACAATATTCACTAGATTCTGCCAATAGGGTTTCTTAATGGAATGAATTGGAGTGTGCAGAGAAAAGAGACATCAAGGATGATGTCAAGGTTTTGTGATTGCTGTACACTTAATTTCCAGCGTTTCCTAGACACAGAAACATGTCCTCACCTTAGTATGGAGAGTGTTTTATAAGCCTACCCTCATCACCAGTGCCTCACAGTGCACCCATGAGACTGGCTGGACGGGTGCACTGTCTACACTTTTAGGAGGCCCATAAATTTGTCCCTTGTGGATCAGCACGGGGGCATGCATCTTGCACCCAGTAAGCACCCAGGTAAAGGGTACTTCCCCACTCAGTCTGAAGACACAGTGTCCATGCCCTCTCGGACCCCTTTTCTCTTACCTGTAGTGTAAAATGTGGCTCCACAAGGTGATCTTGGACAAGTCTCTTTACCTTCCCAAGCCTCAGTTTCCTTTCCTGAAATGGGAGGTAACAACCCCTACCACACTGAGTGTTGGGGAGGATTAAGTGGCTTAACATCTTGGGATATTCTCTAATTGATAAGTAGGTTTGCTTCCCAGTAGGGTGGGAGGCTCTTGAGAAAGTTTAGGGATTTCTAAGAATTTTGTGTAGCATGTGGTACCACAGGTTGATTAGAGCCCTTAGATTAAAATCATGGGCTGAAGAGTCATTCTGAGTCAGGACCCTAGGCCTAGGAGGAGAAGCTGCACACAGAGAGCAGAGAAGAGGCTGAACAATGACTTCCTCATGCAAGGGAAGCTTTCTTTGTCTGAGATAGTGAAGACTAAAGCTTGGCCTACGAGGAAACCTTGTTTCTTAGGCAAGAATAAATGAATGAATTAATGGCATTCACAGCAGCTGGATGAGATTGGAGACTATTATTCTAAGTGAAGTAACTCAGGAATGGAAAAACAAATATCGTATGTTCTCATAAGTGAGAGCTAAGCTATGAGGATGCAGACGCATAAGAATGACACAGTGGACTTTGGGGACTCAGGAGGGAAGGATGGGAAGGGAGTAAGGGATGAAAGACTGCAAATTGGGTGCAGTGTATACTGCTGGGGTGATGGGTGCACCAAAATCTTACAAATCACCATTAAAGAACTTACTCATGTAACAAAACACCACCTGTTCCCTAATAACCTATGGAAATAAAATTTTTTTTTTAAAGTAGTGTCCCCTTGTGCTGGAAGGTAAGAACCTCATATAATAGCCAAGCTTTACTTAACCTAAGTGGGGAGACCCAGTGGCTGAGAAATCCATTTTGGAGACACAACTACCTCCTAATTTTTTGGAAGGGGGAATAACTACCTGAAGTCATGTACTTTGCTTAGGCCCACAAAAAGACTACCAGATCATGGGTATGATGGGAATAATATTTTCAGATCTCCCTTTATTGGTAAGTTTCATTTCTCCGGGATCCTATATGCCATTATGGCTCAAGGATGGTGGCCATGTAATGCCACTTCAGGAAGGAGGAAGATTCTTCCCCCTTCAAGATAGAGGATGTCTCAGCTTGAGTCCCTCAGATGCAGATCCTGATGTAATAATTCTAATGCAAGTAGTTATTTGAGAGGTACATAGAACACCAGCAGAGAAATGAAGAAGCAAAACAGGGAAGAAGAGGGGAGCTCAATAAAAAATTATTAAGCCAGCTACTATAATAGATGATAGGGCTTTCTAGGGGAAAACCCTAGAAAGCAGTGTGAAGAGCATGCCTTGGAATCATCCCACCCAAGGCTGCAGAAGACAGGTCTCTACAGAGAAAAAAGCTGGAACTGACCAGTTAGCTCATAGTTTTGAACATTTAAAACATTATTTCTAGGTATAAAAATGCCATTACTAAAATGAGATCTGGCTATAACATTTTTCTGCAGTTTCCTCCTGTCACCTAACAGTGTGCTGATGAAGTTTTAGGAGGAGCTCCTTGGGCAGGAAGCAGTGTGCAGATGGCTGAGAGTCACAGTCCTGGGATGGACCTGAGGACATTCTGGAAAGCTTGTTGTGGATGGATTGTGATGAGGCTGTAGCCCGGGGCAGCCTCTGCGTCTGGATAAAACCATTCTTACCTTGACTTCTGAGGGGTCACTGAGGAAAAGCAAACTTTGGGTGGGCAAAAAAAAAAAAAAAATGTAAAAGGGAGACTGGTGGACTTTTCAAATGGCCAAAGAAGACAAACTTTTCAGTCACTGCAACTACTTCAGCAGATGGGTGTTTTCTCCTCTTTTTTGAGATCGAGTTTTGCTTTTGTCACCCAAGCTGGAGTGCAGTGGCATGATCTCGGCTCACTGCAACCTCCGCCTCCCGGGTTCAAGTGGTTCTTCTGCCTCAGCCTCCCAAGTAGCTGGTATTACAAGCCCTCACCACCATGCCCAGCTAATTTTTGTATTTTTAGTAGAGAAGGGATTTCACCATGTTAGCCAGGCTGGTCTCGAACTCCTGACCTCAGGTGATCTACCTCAGTCTCCCAAAGTGTTGGGATTACAGGCGGGAGCCACTGCACCTGGCCAGGTGTTTTCTTACAAACAGTGAACAGACAATGCTCATGTCAGATCCTCCTTACACAGGCATCAAAGCAGGTCCTCACTAGAAAACCTCCATTTTGTCGGCCTGGCTCCATTGGGCTATCCTTACTCTTTAGCTAAAATTATACTTTTAAAACATGAATCAGTTTATAACATGCCTCTGTTCAAAAGCCTCCAGCGGCTTCTACCACAATTAGGATAAAATGTCACGTCCTCCCGTGGTGTGCAAGGCCCTCAAGGCTCTGCCCGACAAGTGCTCCTGCAGTCGGCCATTCTCATCTCTTGCTTCCTTGACTCCGTTGCTGCTCCTTGTGCACACTGGGCCTATTTGCACCCAGGGCCATTGTGCTGCTCTCCTCACTGACTGAAATGATGCACTGCACACTCTTAGGGTAACTTTCCCAATTCATTAGCTTTTCGTAGACTGCTCCACCTAACAAACAAACAAAAACACTCCCATACAACCCTTTTTATAGTACTTATTACTTATCATTGGAGGATATTTCACTCATTATCTGTCTCCTTGGCTGAAGTGTAGGGCTCAAGAGGGGCTGAATCTTTATACATTTCATTCCCTGATACATCCTGACACCCACAACAGTGCCTAGCACCCGATATTCAATAAATATCTGTTGAATCAATGAATGAGTGGAATTGAGCAAATGAAAAATATATTCATTAAACATACAGATAATATTCTAGAATGCAGACTTTCAACTAATCTAGGTTAAGTTCCTCTTAAAAAGAATTGTTGGAACACAGAGGGAAAAATAAAATGAAATGGCTGAGCTGTATTATTTAATCTGATTTATAATTACAGGTTGAGTATTAGACTGATAACTTTTGCTTTATTATATTTGACCCAATGTCTGCATTAAACATTTAAGCAAAGTTTAGCTTGAAAGGCTACATACTCATTGAAAAATAGTAAAAAGAAACAAGGTTCTCCTAGTCACTTTAATAATTCAGAATAGTATTCTGTGGCTTCTGTTGGTATTTGAGAGCCCAAGATGGTAACTGGTTACTTGAAAATAAAGGCCTCGGTCAAATATTTAAGATCTCACTTATTTTCATTTTCTGCATATATTGTATTCCTGATTCTTATTTATTTATTTATTTTTACCCATTCTGCAGTCACACGATTAACACACTGAAGTTAATAGAAATGTTTCATGGATTATTAAATGCAGCAAAGCAATGAGTTTTTGCTAGAAAATAAGGCAAACTGGGGCCACTTTGCTATTCTAATAAAGTAATTTTTCCTTGAAGGTGAAGACTATGAATTTACAGAGGCCTCTACCCTTTATTCTGAAGTTTTGTAAGGCAAATACATTGCTGCAGGAGAGGCTTTAAAGTGGAGAACAGATTCCCCCTGAAAACATGTTTTATGGTGCACAATTAAGAAGTCATATAATTAAGAATAGTTGAAAGCACAGAATTATAAGTGGACCCTTATAATTTTGGCAAGAAGACACTGAACAGTGCCTGTTTGCTAATGAAAACATAGCACTCTGGTGCCAAAAGCAGTGGAGTGGGTTTTGGTTGGTGCTTACCTGGGCTTAATTGCCCAAGGAGTACTCCAGTAGCAGCACCCCAGTGCTGTCAGCTGCCTTTCCTAATGGAGCTTTTATATTTTACCCCTATTGCTAAAACCCTAATGTAGGTTTTGATGTCCATTTGGGCCTACCTGGTACACAGAGGGCTTTCTGGAGGCGGTCAAAGTCATAATGGAAAACACTTCAGGAATAACCCATCCTTCTGTGATGAGGAGAGAGTACCCAGAGAGGTTAGATGATTTTCTCAAGTTCACACCGAGCTGACCAGTGGTGGGTTTGGAGTATCAGTCAGGGCTTTTTTGTTAGAAGCAATTGAAACAGTCTCTGTGACTCAGTAGAAGGGAGTCTATTGGCAGGATTAGGCCTTCAGAACTTACAGAAAGTTTGGAGATCCAGGCTTAGGAAGGGATGGGGAGAAAGCCGCTCTGAAAAGCTAGAAAGTGAAAACCCTGGGGATAATCTCTTAGTCGAAGTGGTCTGGTCAGGAAGCTGCTGCAGGGATAGATGATTAAACTCCAGACCTTCCTATGCTCTGGCTTCACTCGCCTATTAGTCGAAGTCTTGGGAGAGGCCCTCGGATTGGCCAAGATTAGTACACATTCTCCTGGCTATCCTGGGAAATGTGCTGGCAGACTCCTTCAGCTGCAGATGTTGAAAGGAAAGCATCTGAATTTACTCTTCTACTAAGACTCTCATAGTGGAGAGGGGCAACTTCCCAAAAGGAAACCCAAAGGTTGCTGTTAGGAGGAAGGCAGGGATGCAGAGAAGCCAGGGTACAATCAATCCCCAATTCGGTTTAGAGCGGTAGACTCCTGTCAGCTAGAGATGGCCATGAGAAACAAATAGGAGTCTGCTTGGGATTACTAGGAAGACTTCGCTTTGCAAACACAGGAGCTTTCTGTCCCCCTCCTCCTTTTTCCTGTTGGCCTAGAATGGGGGGATAAGCCCAGAAGCCATGGAGCCATCATGAGTCTTAGAGGTGAGCTCCAAGCGTGAACTCCGAAGCCACCTGCTACAGATGGCTGAGTGAATGAACAGGAGTCTGATATGTTACATACATTGTGGAGCTGCTGAACCAGCTCTAGCTGCCTACCTCGAGCCTTCTTATTTTATAAGAAAATTAAAAACCTATTTGGCCAAGCCACTGTAGTTATCAGTAACATTCAGCCTAGCACAATCTGATAATACAAATTAGTCCTAGGATTCTGGTCTCTCAGTCTTCTGTGCAGCACCATTCCTGTTCTGCTTACAAAGACATGGTTCCTGCCTTCAAGGACCTTATGGTTGAATTGAGGTTATATTAGTCAGGGTTCTTCAGAGAAACAGGACCAATAGGATGGATGGATAGATAGATAGATAGATAGACAGACAGATAGATAGATGAGGATATTTATTAAAGGAATTGGCTCCCATAATTGCGGAGACTAAGAAATCCCACATCCGCTATCTGCAAGATGGAGAGCCAGGAAAGCCCACGGTGTAATTCAGTCTGAGTTCAAAGACCTGAAAACCAGGGCAGCTGATGGTGCAACTTCACGTTTGACGCCGAATGCCTGAGAAGTAGGGCAGGGAGGGGAGATGCTAGTGTAAGTTTCTCAAGGTCCAAGAATCAGAAAGTCTGATGTCTGAGGGCAGGAGTAGATGGATGTTCCAGCTCAAGAAGAGAGAGGATTTGCCCTCCTCTGTCTTTTTGGTCTGTTCCAGCCCTCCACAGCTTAGAGAATACTCGCCCACGTTGGTGAGGGTGACTCTTCTTTACTTGGTCTACTGATTCAAATGCTAGTCTCTTCCAGAAACACCCTCACAGATGTGCCCAGAAATAATACTTTACCAGCTATCTGGGCATCCCTTAGCCCAACCAAGTTGACACATAAAATTGATCATCACAGGAGAATTGCTTGAACTGAAGAGGCAGAGGTTGCAGTGGGCCAAGATTAGGCCATTGCACTCCAGCCTGGGCAACAAGAGCAAAACTCCGTCTCAAAAAATAAAAATAAAAAAATATTAATCATCAGAGAGATTAAAACCATACTCAAGCAACAAGAGAGCAGGGAAGTGTGAGGTATAATACATTCTAAACTGCAAGGAGCACGCTACATCAAAGATAGAGTGCAAAGGAGATCCTTGCCTAGGCCCTAATCCCTTCCTCCGGCCCCTGTGATTTGTCTATTATTGCCATTTTCTTCTGTATCTTTACCTTTTCCTCTTTTCTGCTCTTTTCTCTTAGTTTATTCAGAGGGTCAACTTTCCCTTATCCTAAAAGACTCTTCCTTTTATCTAATGACCTCTCTAATAACCAACCTCTTACCTTGTCTTCTTATTCAAATTTCTCAAAGGAATGGTCTGCCCACACCTTCTCTCCTCTCATTTAATCTTCAACCCAGATCATCTAGCTTCTGTTTCTACCTCCACACTGAAGCCACTCTTTCTGATTACTAACTCTTAAGGGTAAATATTTGTTCTCATTTTATTGGACCTGTTGGTTGCATTGGATGATATTGGCTATTGCCTAGATAGAAACGTCTCCTCCCTTGTCTCTGTGACCTCACATTCTTCTGGTTCTCTTCTTACCTTTTGGAGTGTGCATACTTTCTTTTCAGGACTGTTAATCAAGACATCAAGCCCTACCAAGCTAATGGGAGGACACTGTATCTCTTCTTAGAAATTGAATGATGAACAAAGAAACTACGACACTAAAAATCGTGGTATTCATCCATTTTCACAGTGGTGCCCTGGTGGAATTGTTGAAAAGGACTCCTGCCACACAGGGCTCCAGAGATTCCAGGCTTCTCTCTGCTCCCCTGCCTGGTTCTTCAGCTCCCTGGTGGCCTTCCTGCAAATCTCCTTTTCTTTTACATTAGCCAGAGTCAGTTTCTATTGCTGTGTCCAGAGATGTCTTCGTGATACCTTGATGCATGCTCAGCTTTCTAAATACACATGTATTGAGTGGGCTGTGAGCCCTGGTTTATAACTGTGTCTCCTGGGAGCTTACCCATCAAAACTCATATCAAATATCACCTGCTCCTCCTTGCAGCCTTCCCTACTCCATGTCCCTGTGGCAAAACCTTGTTGATCTTTACTGCCTCAGCAAGGCCCTGATCTGCAATGGTTCCCTAGGGTCTCACTGGCCCTTTCGTATTTGTCTCTAATGCTCACAGCCAGAATAGTGTGGCCATGTTTCGTCTGCCCAGCTGGTCTAGTAGGGCCACAGGGCCATATCGTGATCTTCCCTACTAACCTAGTGTCTCCTAACTGGTGCTGTCCTGCCTCAGATGACAACTTTACAAAGAGATGATAGGACTCCTTAGGCAAAGTTGGATCCCATAACTTTGATCTGCCTTCTGAGAAGGAGCTGGCAAGAAATGTTACCCACTCTCAAACTGCAGAGCTCCTGGCACGAGAGGAGCCTATTCTTTCTTCCCTTCTTCCCACTTTTCCTCCTGTGTTCTGTGCCTATTTGTTTCTTCAGGAACAGCTGCTGAGATGGAGTTAAAAGTGCAAAGGGTTTATAGGGAGTGACACCTGTGAAAGAAAAAGGGCAGAAGCAGGATCAGACAGGAGAGATGTCAGACTATAATGCAGACCCACAAGAGGAGTCCTGTATTGGGCAGAGCTGGCCAGGCTTCTGTGCCTTCACTTTGCTTAGTCACTAGCTGGCCAAAGAAGAAAATGGCCTTGGCTTGAAAACTTGGGGCAGACCCTGGAGAAGATAACAGCTAGAGACTGTCAGAAAATCGCACTCCTCCCACCCGGGGAAGCAAGTCCTTTTCTGAAGGCAGATTTGAGCAGCACATCTCCGTATCAGCCACACCTTCTACCAACCAGTAGTTGTTGACTGGAGCCCATAGGGTGGCCTAGGTCCCCAGCACATGCCTCGCAGCTCTGTGCCAAACTTTCTGACAAAGTGGGGCAGGTTAGGGTGATGTCTGTAGCGATGAACAGGTTTTTTCCATATTCCCAAACCTAAAATAATTGCCAGACATGAAGACTTCACCACTATGTTCTCGTACCTAGTAACAAAGGCTCAGCTGCAAACCCTGGCTCTGTCTCCTTTCTCCGCCCACCAGGCCCTGCCCTGCGCACTTGCCACATGGTGTGCTGAGATGTCTGGACCAGGGCTGTGCTCAGGGTACTCACTGGCTGGACGAGTGAGGGAATGGGTGAATTATACAATGCGTGAAGGAAAGAATGAAAGAATGCAAGAATCACGAAAAAAGAACACATTGAATAAAGATTCTTCAGCAACAGAGCTGCCAGTTGAGTCACTTAGGGACTAGATGATCATGTCCACACCCCAGGGATTCCTTGAAAAATCACTTGACTGCTTCATTCAGTGGCAGAAGCAGTATCTGCTTTCGTTTCTGCCTGTTCCTTAGTGATGACAGCCACTCTTCTAGTCTCAGCCTGAAGTTTTTGGTTAAGTTGCCATTCTTCTATTGAAGGTAGCTTTGCTAATGGCATGGAAAGCCCAGATTGTCTGCGAAGGCTGTGTGTCTCTCTGGATCTCAGACCAAAAGGTGGTAATTGGCTGCATTCCCCCCAAGCATTCCTTCTGTCAGTCTTTATTGCTTCATGCTTTGCCCAGATGGCACCTGAGCCTCAAGCCTCCAGTTGTGGCTGTGGTTGGTTAGAACTCAGTGGCCCTTGAAAGGAGAAGAGCAGGCTGAATGCTTCTTTCCATGCGGTCCTGTAATAACTTAGAGCCACACATTAATCGGCATGCCTTTCCTTGGGCAGCTCCAGAGCCCATGACTGGGACTGATTCTGACAACCTGCCCCATCAAGAGAGCATGCTGCTGAAATATACCCTAGAGGAGGAGGTAATTTTTCCCAAGATCGTTTGCAGAAAGGACAAGTGAAATTTCACACAAATGCTTGGTCAATACTTTCCTATTTTTTTTTCTTCTAAGAAGAGCAAGTATGAAATGTATTAGTAATTGCTTATACATTTAAATTTTTACATATATTGAGTCAGCCAGCTTAGGTTAAGTTACACTTTAGTAACAAACAACCTCCACATCTCAATGACTTAGAAAAATGAAGGTCTATTTCTTTCCCAGGCCACATTTCTATCATGGGTTAATTGTGACTTTGCTCACTCCACATTTATACCCTGATCTTCTTGGAGACATGGCCTTATGGCAGAAGAAAGAAAGGGACATGGAAGATCATAGCTAGCTCCTACCACTTTTGTGCAGAAGTGACATGTCATTTTCTTCTATGTTTTATAAGCAAGTCAGATGCCACTTTTAGGTTCAATAGGCTAAGCCTGTACAGTCCCCCTGCCAACACAGGTCACAGGGCCAAGTCTGATGTCAATGGGATGAGAAAGTAGTATCCCCTCCCAGGGAAAGCTAATGTTGTGAATCATAACGTACTGAAGCACTTACATTTACAATGAGGAGTCAGGCAAGGAAATTCAGGTGATCTAGTGAGCTTTCGGGTATGTGCAAGGCTTTGCACCTGCAGATGAAATAGAGGACAGGCGTCTCCGCAAGCAGCATTATTTAGTGGCTTAGGGCCTAAGGTCTAGTTTGATTTCTACTGCTGCTTGTGTGACCTTGAGCAAATTGCCTAACCTTTCTGAACCTCTAAATGGGCATATTAATATCTCCCTATTAGGGCTATTGTGAAGACTAAATCAGATACCTAGCAGGTGCATAATACATCAGAGATTTTATTATGATAAAGTAGTTCATGCTTGCTGTGGACAATTTGGAAAATTCAGAAAAATAGGAAGAAATAAATAACACTAAACAATTTCTTGCCACCCAAAGACAACCAGTGCCAAAACTTTGGCATATTTCCTTCAAAAGATAAAAGCATGCTATTTTTAAAGCTGCAGCTGTTTCTGCATTTGGGCAGAAGGGCAAGGAAAACATTTGTTTGGGAAGACACCTTAATGGGCTTGTTAGCTTCCCTCCCTTGCTCTCTTTTGCTAGTCTGGATGGGAAACTTTGAAGCAAAAGTTTTCCAAATTCTCTGTATCAAATCACTCAGAAGTTCTTTAGTCCTTTGTTGACAGCAACAAGGAAGGAATGTTCCATTGTTGGGACCCTAGAGATTGGAAAAGACAAGATGTGAACATGGTGGGGAGCCTAAGAGGTTGTCTAAAATAGAGTTAAACGTACGGAGGAAGTGAGAGATAAAGAGAGAGGGGGTCTGGCAGAGATAAAGACAGAGAGGGATGGAGAGGAAGGGACACAGATAGGGACTCCGATGGCAGAGAGAAGCAGGAATGTGCACATGTGCTCATGTGCATGCATGTGCACACACATACACACACACACGTACACACCACACAGACACAGACACACACACAAACACACATGGCAGAACAGGAAACTCTGCACACCAGACATAACCTGCTTCCTTAGTAATGATACGCCATGCAAATCTTGCCTGGGCCCAGCACGTCCAATTGACTTCAGAGACTGAAGCCGGATTTTTGGTTCCCAGTGTTTCTTGCCCAGTGCTGCAGCCTCCCCCTTATTGTCCTCAGCATTTTAGGATAAAGGATCTTTCACAAAACAGCCTCACGTTGCTGCTGCCATGGGGAATGCAGGAGGGGGTCCTGGTCTTGAGAGGGATAAGCGGCTTAGAGGGAACAGCAGGGCACAAAAGGTAGGGGCTGAGATCTCTCAAGGGGCTTGACAGCTGAGCCAAGAGGAGGGGTTGGAATAAGAGGTGAGAGGCTGCCCCTGGAAAAATGGAATCTCCTTTTCTCAGGGTATCCTAGAAATATCAAGGAGGATGCTTTGGATTTCCGCCTTTCTGTGAGGTGTGGGGTTGGGTTATTATATTAGGATATTAAAGACATCTGTTAATTGACACGTATATGTAATATAAAATACCATAATATATGTGTGTACATGTATATTTTACACTGTTGAAATCATACTGTCCACACATTGTATATCTTGCTTTTTCTTCTAAGTATTATATTTCAAACATTCTGTGATGTCATTAAACTCTCCATAAACATCATTTTAGGGCTTTTATCTTTTAGCAGCCATTGAGTTGCCCTCCCTCTGCCTCCCCACCCCCAGACCTCCCAGTTCCTGCCGCCCACCTGCATTGTTTTATAAATTTCTCTGTGCTGAACTGAAGGAGGGGCCTCTGACAAGGTCTTTGGTGGGCTCAATTATGGAAAACATGAACTGAGTCATGCGACAAGTCATTGCTGTGTCCCTCCCGTCTGTTATGGGAGCCATCATGATGATACTTCCAGAGAGCAGGCACAATTCAGTTATTTGCCATTGTGGTTAATGAAAAGAAGAAATTGGAGCTTATGAGCACAACATGTACGCAGTACCATAATTAGCCCTTTGGAAGGTGAAGGATCCACTTTAAAATAAAAGAAAATAGCTTTACTTTCACAATGAAATGGCTACAATTTTTCAGCTAATGCAGAACTTGCAGTATTTCTGTAATTTTATCCCCTAGGTCTATTATTCACTGTAATTTCCTCCTTTCTTTTTCTTTCTTTTTCCTTTCTTTTTTACTCCTAAGTACATTCCCTTCAGTACAAAGAAGTCTAAATAATATTTGCAAACAGATGGAAAAAACTCTTACCTACATGATGAATGCATTTTATTTTGGTGAAAGGTAAAAAATAAAAGGCCAAATAATTAAGTTCTTTACCTAGTAGAGCCGTGCTGCCTACAATTTAGCCAAACTTGTGCAGGTGAGACTTGCTTCGCCTTGTCTCCTGATGAAAGAGCAGGTGCCTCGAATAAGGACAGGCTGTTTTCTGGGAGGTAACTGACTGCTATGAAAAATCAGGCGGGTTGGGCAGCAAAGAATTTTGGGCCAAACAACCTGGGCTCTGCCCTAGACCAGACCTGAGCCCATCACCTCACCTCTCTGTGCCTCAGCTTCCTCGCTTGTAAAATGCATAAAAATCCCAACTTTGTAGGCCAGCATTGAGCATGTGAAGGCACCTACTGCAGTGTCTGAAATGTGGTAAGGGCTTAGCAGCAGTAATTTCCTTTACCCTGTGACCTTTGAATGAATGAACAATTAACATAGGGAAACCTGAACTGACAATGGCTCATTGGGTTCTAAAGACTGATGGCTCCAGAAATCCAGCAGCTGGTCAAGGTGAGAATCTTTTTATTTTCTCAAGACAGAATGTTGTGGGGTTTTGCAGCAAACAATCTTGAAAGACAGGTGCTGTTATCCCTGTTTTACACTTAAGGAAACAGAGGCTCAGCAAGTTGCCCAAGGTTGTGTATCTTCTAAGCGGCTGAGCCAAGACTTATGTTCCATTCTATCTGATTTCAGAGCCTACACTCATTTCTCTGCACCTTTGCTCAAATTCTGCCTTGAATTTACCATGTACTAATTTTTCATCTGTGAAATGGGCACATTGCTTGTCAACCGGGTCAAATGCATGGCCTTTGTTAGGAGGTAAACCCGAATCTATGCTCCAGAACTTTCATCACACATTTTGTGTGATTTTAGGCAAGAAACTTAACATACCATCTGTAAAATAAGAGAAACTATCTCCTAAATGCTATGGGCATAAGAGAGATTGCGTTTGTAAAGCAAATGTGTAGAGTACCTGGCATGTTGTAAGCATTCACTAAGAAGCGAACAAAAACACTTTTATGGTATCACCTCCTATGTGTCTGCTGTCAGGATTTATTAAGGTCACAAACAGAAAAGTCTTTATAACTTGGGAAGTCTTAGATCCACATTGGCCCCCAACCAAATTTTGTATCACGAGCTTCCATGCCTCTCCTGGTAGTAGTGGCCATGAGGCCCCTGTAGCCCAGTGTGAGCAAATTATCCCTCCACCTCTTAATGCTTCCAACTCTGAACTGTCCCCAGCACCGAGGGGACAGTTACCATATGAAAATGTTTGCATGAGGCTTCAGCGGCCAAAGCAGAGGCTTAATCAGCAATCCTCCCTTGCTGTTTAGTTCCACTGCAGACCTTAGTCAAATAGAGTCTGTGTTCCCTCAGCACACAGCACCAAGACCTGTCAGGGACAAGGGGATGGGGAGTAGCTGATCTGTGATTAAAAATTCACTGCAGATCACCAGCCAGCAAATCGTGCCCTTTGGGAAGACTAAAAATTGACTGCAGTGTCAATTTACTGCCCCAGCCTGGGAATCTGTGTCCTGATCACTGTCTTTGTCAGATCTGAGGGTCACGTGGTGGTGGTGGGGAAGTCAGACTAGCTAGGATAGGAAGGGGAGTGCATGATGATCCTTGGGGCTCAGGTCTCCCAACGTTCTTTCTTCCTCCTCTCCCTCCCTAACTTCCTCTCTTTCTTTCCTCTTTTCATTCCTCTTTTCTTTCCTAGTCCCTGTTGAGCTAGGTCCTGGTTTAGGCTCTGAGCTAGAGAATGAATCTCACCTGGCTTAGTCTCAAGGGGCACAGAGAAGTAAAGGACAATGACACTCACTGATTAGCCAAGATAAAGGGAAACACAGGCACTACGGGAGCTCATGGGAGTTCAGCCTTGGGGATGGTGGTGGGGTGTCCAGGAAAGTGTTCTAGAGGAAATGGCACCTCAGATGAGCTTTTAGGAATGTTAGCGGGTAGGTCTTAGGAGAGCCTCCGAAATGGCCCAGTGATACATGGGGGATGCAAGTCTTTGGCATGAGTGGAGGTGGGGTGGCAGTACAGAAGGAGAGCAAGCATGGGAAAAATGAGGCTGGAGGGCAGGCTTCTAGCCAGCCTGTAGGAGAAGAAGGAGTCAGACAGGCCCATCAGGTGCCTGGTGGCCTCAAATCCAAATCGTTCCATTTAGCAGCTTGGTAATTGTGAGCAAGTTTCTCATGTGGAGAGACTTGGTTTCCTTATCTATGACAAATGGCCATTCTAACACCCACCTCATGTTTAATTACACCATCATGCTACCTAGAGTATAAGAAAGGGTCCCTCTGAAGAGACAGAGCATACCTCCAACACATCTGGCCAATCCTACCAACCATTTTCTCTGTGTACAGATGGAAATAGGACATTTAAAGGGCAATAGGCAGGCTGGTTTCTACCATAATCTTCCCATACCCCCAAATCTCCAAGACAAGTGTCTGACTCATTTGGGCACTCAGCAACTAGTACCCGATTCTCCCAGGTGGGGACTGGAGAGCTGTGGGATGGGACACCAGGCAGGCTCACGACTAGCTGGTAAACCTTTCCTCTCTGGCAGAATTATCTATTGCCAAACCCTTTGAAGTTCAGACTGTAACTGCAGCCACAGAACCCATGGTATCCCAGTGGTCTCTGAGTTCTAACCTCTCTGTTGCTGTGTGAGGTTTAAGGGGACCTCTGTGTGTTTGTGCAGGCTGAAGGCAGTCACTATCATCAGCCAATGTGGTGTGTATACCCTTGCCTTAAGGAAAATGGAAATGTTTAAGGGTGATTGTCTATGAACATTGGGTTTTATTTATATACTCTTGCTAGAACAAAAGAGCTTTGAAGGGGACAACAGGGTATATTCCAGCATCTGGCAGAATCTGGCGCAGAGCTCAGTAGGTGTTTGTTGAATGAATGCATGAGCTGTCTGCTCCACTCCCATTTTCTGTTTCTCTTCAGTCATCCTCACTTGATACTGTAGACTCTCTAAAACATAGGATCTGGGGAGATTATGCTAGAAATCAGTCTGCCTATTGCCCTCTAAATGTCCTATTGCCATCCGAATCCAGAGTAAATGGTTGGTAGGCTTGGCCAGATGTGTTGGGGCATGCTCTGTCTCTTCAGAGGGGCACCTTCTTACACTCTAAGTAGCATGATGCCATCTTGTCATGCCATTGAGGCCTGGGACAGGCAGGTCATGGAGTGGGGTATCCCAGGGCCCTCAGAGGTCACAATAGGACAGCTATGGCTCCCAATGTTTTGAAAGCCATCTTTATTCTCTTGTATCTAGCCAATTATCCACCTCTTCCAGGAAGCCTGTCCTAAAGTCTCCTGGTTTCCTCCTTACTTTCTGTAGCAGGAGTTTCCAGGTTATAATTACATTAGTCTGTGTGTAATCTAGAAGAAAACTCCATGGAAAACACCAGAGGAGAGTTTGGATGTCTCTGTTCTTGCTGAAAGCCCAAATTCGGCAATTTGTTGTTTTTGCCCTCCTAATCAATATCTTGTAAATTCAACTCTAAGAAGCACTGATAAATGTGGCTGGCTGGGTGTGGGGGTTCACTCCTGTAGTCCCAGCGCTGTGGGAGGCAGCGGTGGGAAGATTGCTTGAGCCCAGAAGTTTGAGACCAGTCTGGGCAACATGGCAAGACCTTGTCTCTACAACATTTTTAAAAAATTAGCCAGGCGTAGTGCAAGCGCCTGTGTTCCCAGCTACTAGGAGGCTGAGGTGGGAGGATCGCTTGAGCTCAGGAGACTGGCTCTGGTGAGCTGTGATTGTGCCGCTCACTCCAGCCTGGGTGACAGAGGAAGACCATGTCTTCAAAATAAAAGAGATAGAAGGGGAAGTTACATCATGTTTATTGAACTTTTCTAAATAACTCCTTTAAAAAATTCCTTCAGTAGCTGCCCCTCTTTCTCCTTTCTGTACATCTTCCTTCCTCAGCATTTCTAGGCATGCTTTTCTCTCCCACCCTAGGGTCACCACATTGCTCAACTCCAGGGGGTGCTATTCACATCACAGTCCATGTGTTTGGTGCCCCTTGCCCTCTGTGAGGCTATACTTGGTGGCCCTATGACTGTTTCTTTAAAAACTTAACGTTAGCACAGTATCCCCAGCTGACCAGCTATACCAGAACACCTTTGCTGCCCCAGACCTTGGCCCTCCATCATCCCACCTCAAGCACTTTCCAACGATGGTCATTCAGTATAGGCTTATGTGACCACAACCTTCCTGCACGGAAGTGGAATGCCTCAGGCCAGTGCTTAACGTTTGTCTCCATTTTACACATGGGCAAACTGAGGCCCTGAGAAACAAGTTAAGCTGCCAAGTTGACACAGCTGCCAAGAGGCACAGTTGACAATTCCTCTATCCCAAGCCCTTGATCTTCACCATTGCATGCTCCTTATCTTTCTATTTGGATTGTGGAAGGAAAGACTGTGCTCCATCTTTACATTTCATTATTCCTTTAAGGTTTATCACAATGCTGTGTACACACACCAGAGACTGAATGAAGGAATTCATGACCAAAAAGATCAAAACCTTTTACACTATTAATGATTCAACAGCGTGTTGCATTTCTATTTCTGTGCAAGAAAGTAGCATGGTGATTTAGTATACAGACTATGGCACCAGATAGGCTGTGTTCCAAGTCCAGCTCTACTACTGGCTGTGTGACTTTGAGCGAGGTACTTAACCTCTCTGTGCCTCAGCTTCCATATTTGTAATTTTGAGATAACTACCTTATATAATATAATTGTGATTAAATAAGTTAATACGTAGACATACTTAGAACAAAGTCTATATTTTAGTCCCTGCTATATAAGTTTAAGTTATTATAGCTAAAACTATTGGATGTTAATTCTCCAGCTTGACTATTCTGAAGGATAATAAAGTTAAAAACAGCAGCTGTCTCCTGTTCATTCAACAGGTCTTGAGGCTCAGGCAATGGTTTTAAGGGTATTTTAACAACTTGGCTGATTAGAGAAAAATAGAATTGATCAGCAGGCCAGCCGCTCCAGTCTTGACTCAGGTGCAGATTCTATTATAACTGCAGCTTGAATAGCACACTCTGGCTGCCTCAGAAAGCACAGGCAATCCTCAGCTCCTGGCCCTTGGGCATATGCTAATTTGCATGTCTGCATTCAAGTCGACCAAATGAAACCAGTTAAAGCAATCATGATGGCAGAGAAAGTCAGGAATTTATTTTTCTCTCTTGTATCTAGCAGAAGAGTAGAGTCCTTTAATGGAATACATGAATTAACTCATTCATTGCTTTAGGACATCCACTAAATCAAAATAATAGATCTCACGTCCCCAAGCAGTGGAAATCCCGTTGGCTAACTCAAGGTGCGACAAGAAGGTGATCCAGACACCTAACTTTGTAGTTGGAATTCTGAAGTGCTTGGAATGCTTTATGAAGCAATATACTGGCTGTCAAATCATAAGACCCAGCTTCTGTAAAAGACCAAAATAGATATTTCTCCTGTGACCTCATTACTCCATTTTCCCCCATTTTAGAATACTACTATTTCATAGCTGGGCAGAGACCCAAGCAACCAGGCTTTCTGCTGGAGGGCCCTTCTTCTCCAGCCAGTACTTGGGATTCCCTGCCAAGGTCCACACCAAGTCTTCCGTTTCTGGTATAAAAATAGCCAAGATAATTGCAATGGATAAGAACAGCTTTGGAATAAGTTCTTCCCCACTCCCTTTAAGGTCTGTGGTGCTCATGTCATGCCAACCCTGTTCAGCATCTGAGCTCAGGCACAGAGCTCATCCTTCCCATGAGAGCACCCTGCAGGATGGTATGCCCAGTTCATCACAAAATTATGCGCCATTTGTGCTGTTTACAGTGCTGCTCAAATCCATAAATCTAAACCCATAAAGGCAAGGCAGAAACTCTTCAGGAGGGAATAGGGATTTTCCTTTTACTACGGAAAAGTCAAGACATATGCATTTGCTAATACCTGCTTCCCCCGTCAACACACTTCAGCCTGACTTCCAGCTGGGTAACTTCAAGGCCTTAATAGGCCATAAGGGCGTTCATTTTTGTTAATTTTGTAGCCTATATTTTCTTTGCTGGTTTAAGTGTCCTGCAGACTGTGATTTGTTAGTTTTCATTAAAAGGGAAAAGGTGTAGTCTCACACTCTCTGACTTTCATAAATCACATTTTTCAGTTGGCTTTAGCATGCTGGAACATTTCTGAACACCAGGCCTGACATGAATAATCCCAGGATGTGGATTTGTGTCGGGCAGCCAGCACTCAAAGTGCTTCTATCATTCTATCTGTGATTCAGTGAACATTCGTGCTGAGGCACAGACAAAGGTGAATTAGTTCCAGACAAAAATGCACCAATGCTCTATTGAATAGTCAATTATTAAACATATAATAGAATCTGTGGTTAGCAAGGCATGCTGAAGATGTGCGATGTTTGCACAATTTCTAACAGGAAAGAAAGGTTGGCTTATCATTTTAAAAGATAAAACAATTCAGTGGTATTTACGGTAAACGTGGAAGCACACATCTTTTCTTATATGTGGGCTTGAGATGTCTGTTCATTACTCAGATTTTCTTTCATTTCTTCCCTTAATTAGGCCTTGGGGCCATTAACTCTTAAAATCCAAAAGTCAGTAATTCTAGAGGGAATAAGTCTAGGTGAATTGTCCAAAGTGGCAGACCATCCAGCAATCTTTGTATTTTTGGTTTGTTTTGGCCTTTATTTAACTGATGTATAAAAATGCATGTGTGTGTTCCGAAATCACAGGGTTCTAAGCAAAACAGCGCATCCTGCAGCTGGTCTTCCTGCCCTGTATTCTTGGTCTCAAAGTCTCAGATGTATGCAAAGCACCAGCTAAGAGATAGTCTTCTTTTTAATGCAGGCTTGTCTTCAGAATGCCACAACTATCTGGAGACAGAAGAAGCTGTTCAGTGGTTTGGATTTGAAGCACTACCCTTGCGGCCCAGTGGGATGATTAAGGACAATGATCGGCACAGGTGCCTCCACTGACGCTGCAGAAGTCAATGGGTGAGTGTTGCTCTAAGTTCTGCTACTGGCTATGTGTCTTTGGGTAAACCACCTCTACTCTGGTTATGCTAAATTAAATGAATGGGTTGAATGAAAAGAAAGTAATTATTTAAAAACTCTTTGGTGTTTCACAAACACATTGAAATTAGATGCTGAATTTTGGGTGCATATGTGATTTATTGAATAGTCCTAACTCAGTGGAGACATAAGCATGAGGTGATTTCATTTTCTCTAATCATTGCCTTTAACTATGTAGGTTGACTCTTTTCAATCCTTATCAACATCTGGGGCAGAATCCATGACTTTTCTGTCACTTTCAGTTATTAGAAATTAGGTCCAGTTCAAAGTTTCAATCTGAGGCTCAATTTGGATCTCCTCTCCTCTCCTCCTCCAGTGAAGATTTTACCTGTGACTCTAGGATCTTGCAGGAGGGAGGTAGGTATTTGTTTTCTTGTCTGGCACCACAGAGTTGGAGGTCTGGGATATGCCTTTCAGACAGTTTCTCCCCTTTATTCCATTTGGTCTAGGTCCTTCAGGGTTGATGGCAAGGAAAAGGAAAAGGGACAGCAGAAGTCTTTCCTCACACCTGAGAACTGGTTGATGGAAACGAGGCAGGGGGTGCTGGCCTCCCTGAGGTTTGGGGCAGTCTTGACTCTGGCTGGTGGCTGATGTGGCAATCCCCACATCAACGGTGAACATGGGCCTTGGGGGGAGTGTTTAATTTTCCCTTAACTGAGGACTTATCCATAAAGAGACAGCCAAGACTTTCTTCATTCTGTCCCATAGTCCACATTTATAACCCTTTTTGTGGGGGCCATGAGATGGAGGAGGGTCCTTTCTTGCACTAGGTGTGAGTCATACATGATGGTGATGCTGGTGGGCACTGTCTACACCATGTTCCTCATGACACTGCTGGTGTGGGCTGCTGCCAGTCTCCTACCTTCAGAAATTTCTAGGAGAGAAGCAGGCCTCAGCCTCTGTCCAGATATATACCCCAAACTGCAAGGAACACATATCAAACTTTCCCCAGAGTACATTACAAGCCTTCACTCCAACCAGCATCCACATTAGCAGGCCTGTGAGCCTAAGTTTGCTAAGCCACCTATGGGTGTGTGATGCCAGCACTCTCCTCTAGCAGGCTCCCTTAATCCCCGTGACTTCATCTGTTGGAGCCTCCTGTGCCTGATTCTGGCAGGGGAGTGTGATCCTCTTCTCTGCCAGCATCCCTTCTTCCGACAGTCCTCTTCACCCTTGTGAAACAGACTGGTAAATGACAGTGTGGCCCATGGCTGGAGATGGCAGGCCTGGTTCTGCCATTTCACCCAAGCCTTGGGGTGGGGTGGGAGTGTCTGGCTCTAACTGCTTTGGGCTCACCATAGAATATGGGATACATGGTGACTCATATCTCCCAATGCTGGGGTTAGCTGAATCCTGGCGCTACTAGAAAAAAATCACATTTAATGTTTTGTTACAAGTGTGTTTGTGTTTTTCTGATTTCGTTGGATCCTCACAGCATTATGTGACTCAAAAAATATTAAGATCTATTGAAATATGTGATGTCCAAGGGACTTCCGGTTTTCAAAGCTATGACTTTAGTCAGGGCTGAGGGTCAGTTGTGTTTCAACATTAATTAGGAAGGTTGGTAAGACAAGGGCACCCTTTCTGCACCCGTCCCTGTGGCAGAAACTGAAGACTGAGTGGCTGTGCATTCTTCCAAAAAAGACTTGAAAGGAGGAACGATATGAAAGGGGGACCTCACACTTCTGGGGAGGGGTAAGGTCTCTTTGGTCAGGGAGGCTGTGGCTAATGTTGGTTCCCCTTCCCCCAAGAAATGGAGGCAGAAATGTGCCCCCATGATGGTCGGTTCCATAGTAGGCCTGAGAGATGACGTTGGGGGGCGTGTCACAGGGGAGAGACTAGGAAACAGATGATGGCACCTGGTGGCAGCCCCCTGAAGAAGTATGTCCTGCGAGGTGAATTGCTTCCAATCTTGCCACTTCTTGTTTATTTACTCCAGAAGTTTTAGTGAAGCCGAATCCAGGGGGCCTGATATAGTTTGAATGTTTGTCCCCTCCAAATCTTATGCTGAAGTTTGATCTCCAAAGTTGGACATAGAGCTTTGTAGGGGGTGTTTGGTTTTTGGGGGCAGAATCCTCATGACCAGCCTGGTGCTATTCTCCTCTTGGTAATGCATGAGTGCTAACTATATTAGTTCCCACAAGAGCTGATTGTTGAAAAGAGCCTGGCAACTCCTCCCCACTCTCTCATTTCCTCACTTGCCATGTGACACACCTGGTCCCCTTCCCCTTCTGACACGAATGGAAGTAGCTAGAGTCCCTGGCCGGGAGCAGAAACTAGTGCCATGTTTCTTGTACAGTCTGCAGAACCATGAGCCAGATGAATCTCTTTTTTAAAATACATAAATCACCTAGTCTTCGATATTCCTTTATAGAAACACAAAGAGACTAAAACAGAGATCCTTCTGGTTTCAGCTCCACCTGCAGGCATCAAGGAAGGGCCTTAGCATCCAAGTGGTCCTCTCCTTCCCTCATCAGCATACACCTCACCCAGACACTGGTGTGTGGGCAGCAGCTCTTCTTAGGGCAGGCTAGGCTATATTGTGGTAACAAAACGAGTCTTAAATCCCAGTGGCTTAGCTCAACAAGGGTTTTGTTTTCACTTAAATAAAGTCTGATGTGGGTCAGCAAGGGCCTGTGCTGGTGACTCAGGGACCATGACTCCCTCTATTTTGAGATGGCGCTATCTTCATACATGTCCTCCGTGATCCCCATGGCAGAGGAAGAGAGGGATGGGGAAGATCTCTTCCTGAGTCAACCTTGGATGTCCTGGGCTTTAATTTCCTTAATGAATGCTACATTTCTTCATAGACGCTTCCAAGCATTTGTCATATCCAAAGGATATTTCTATCTCCACAATAGATTATTGTAATGTACTTGCCCAATAATGCTACAATGAGTTAGGGCTGGATTTGTCAGAGCTGCCCTAGGTCTGGTAATGACACTGTGCATTTATATAGCCCTTTTATTTTCCAAGAGCTTTCAGATTTATCATCTCATTTCACTTTTTCAAAATCTTTCTGAGGACTGATGGCCCACTTCCTCCCTGCATTGTCCAGTTAGAGAAGTGAGCACGGCGGGGTTCAGAGCCTCACTTTCACCCCCACAGGTAGATCTTGCAGCGGTCTGTGTGTCCAGTTTAATGACGTGGTAATAATTCAGTTGATTGGATCCTAAGTGGATTATCTAGGTTTCTGGTTTGACAGGGGAGGTGGGGCTTTGGGGATGGGAACGAGTTGAATGTATCTGTTCTTGAAATTTCCACAACAGAAATTTTTTTTAAGGCTCTTGAAAATGTGCTAGAACTGTTAAGAAAGAAGATGGCATTTTAAATTGTTAAATACCAATCACAGCTGTTTGGTATGAGACAATGTAAAATCTCATTTTTTTAAACAAAAGAAGAAATAAAAATAGAGACTTAAGAGTTAAACAGGGTGATTTGCACACATGTATTTATTTCTATTCTCTCCTGATATATCAATAAAATGGCATAAAAAAGAAATAAAAATTGTGTAAATCTTCAAAGACAAAGAGAATAGGAGCAAAGAGGACAGTCGGCAATAGATCCATGCTTTTGGGAAGGTGGGATGCCAGTGAAGGAGACAGCTGGCATTATCTGAAGCAGGGGTGCAGTGAGAACTTAACTGCTTCACACCCAGGGCCAAAATCCCAGGACTGGGGAGGTAAGGGTCAGACTCAGACAGGCAGACAAAATGCAAGTCTGTACAAGGAGCAGGTAAACGTGAGACTTTCTTTTCTTTGGTTTGTCATGGGAGATGACTCCAAAGAAACTCTATCAGTGAGGCCTTGAGCTGAGAATATTAACCAGGGACAGAGGGGCTTTGGGGGATGGTGTTGAAACACAGGGGTCAAGTCAAAGCCCACAATTGACTGGGGAGAGTCCAGCACCTTTCCTTTGCTCAGCTCCCACAAGAATGCTGACTACCTGGCTTATTACCCCCATGTAGAATCATTCTAGAACAGAGAATAAAAGAGCAGAAGAAGGACCAAAAAGACAGAAAAGAAAGAAAGAAAATAAATTACAGATGGAATCTATGAGGTCTAAACTTAACTAATAGGAGCTTCAGAAAGAGAGAACAGAAGATTAGTGGGAGGAAATTATCAAAGAGATAATGAAAGTATACTTCCTAGAACTGAAAGGACTTGAGTTTCAGATAGAAAGAGCCTGCTACATGCTTAGCACAGTGGATGAAAAATGACCTATACCAAGGCCAGAGTGCCAAAGATCCTAAAAACTTTCAGAAGAGAGAGAAGAGGGTGAGAAAATTGATAAAAACTAGTGGGAATCAAGACGTCTTCACAGCAACTCAGGATGCTTCTTTCACCTTCTCCTGTCCCCAAGTTTCAGTCATGCAAGACTCCTTGACACAAAGAAAACTTACCTTGCCCTAGCAGCCATCACAGCATGGGGCCAGTGCCCCTGAGAAGTGGAAGCTCCTTGTTTCAACCTTAGACATCCAGTTTCAGGCGGCGGAGCTCAGGCCAGAACTTGGGGCCAACAGCAGTGCTCTGGGAGAGGCTCCGTTCCATGAAAATTCATAGCCATTTGACTGATGTTTCCTCACTGACCCTAACCTGAGTGCAGTTCCCTCTCTGTTTCCTCAAAGTCATCTAACAAGGCCATCATTCTGTCAAAATAGTGCAGTCGTTTTTGACTATTCAAAACATTTCAACCACATTCAATAGACATGCATAGAACATCAACTGTCTTGCGTGCACTGGGCATTTTACAAGGCTTAGTGCTTGAGGGAGTCCAAAATGAGTATTGGAGGGTCCCCCAAATGAGAAACACCTGGCCCTATCCTTAAAGATTCCATGACCCAGGGCTCAGGCTTGCCCAGTTCAGCTCAGCCTTGAAGATGCCCTCATCTTCCAATGTTCACTGGACCCTTTCTTTGTACCAGACTCTTCTTTTTCAGAGTTGGGGATTCAGGCGCAGGTAGAAAATACACACTTTCTGCCTTTTGGGAGGTTACTGTCTTGGTAGGGGCTATGGAAGACAGTAGAGAAATCTAAGTTGTCTCTGCTTCTGAGAAAATTACAGTCCATCTGTGAACTTAAAGCATACCTCTTTAAATCTGAAGCTGGGTGGAACAGAATTCAGGCTAGGTACAGGAAGTGATTATAATTGAGGAATTTCTTATAGATAGGGGTTTGGTCCTTTTTCTTTGCCTGAGATTTATTAAATGAAGTGATTATAATTGAGGAATTTCTTATACATAGGGGTTTGGTCCTTTTTCTTTGCCTGAGATTTATTAAATTGGCAAATGAAGAAAAAATCAAGAATGTAGCTGTTCTCTTATTATAAATGCTTGGATTAAAAAAAAAAGTGGATAAAAAAACTTGAACTCACAGTCACTGCAGTTTTTCTCCTTCCTGGAGTGTGTACATATGCTATGTCTTGAGCCAGGGATTCTTAAATAATTTCTATTAAATTATGAAGGGCCAGCCTGGAGTCCCTCTTCCAGAAAGCCTTCTAGGACATCCAGGCTGGGTAAGGCCCTCCCTCTGTGCCCCAAATCCCCTTCATGTCCCTCTATCAAAGCATGTTGCATGGGGAGGAAACTGCCTGTTTTCCCACCAGACCATGATTAATGTCATGGAGTGGTTTGCTGAATACCGTAGTGCCTGGTATAGAACCTGACGCTTAGAAAAGTAGATGCTTGGAGGATGCTTCTTATAATGAATGAGGCACCTACTCTTACTTACATAGTTGACCCTCTTCAGGCTGGCTGTGTTAGTGTATGTATTGGGTGGGGGTTGAGGGAACAAACAGGTAAGTAGATGGGAAACTAGGAGGAAGGCACAGCAGATTCCCCCCAGGTGTGAGTCATTTCCAAATCCATTGCCTCTAGGCCAGATGAGCCTCTGATTCCAGAGGTGGGTGCTACTTTTCCTTGCACTCAGGCCGGTTCCCACTCTGCTTGCACAGTTATAAGAAGGACAACCACCACCGAGCCCCTCACATGTCCAGCGTAGACTTGTCTGGCAAGAACTCTCTTCAAACTCTGTTCAAAACTCTGGTTTGAAAGATGGCATGCCTAAACTTGTATTTTTAGCAGTTCATGTTTATACCCATGGCTAACCGATGATCTGTTTTCTCCAACTTTGGAATAATGTGAAAAATATGATACAATTTGGGCAGTAGAGCCAATAAACATTTGTAAATGAACATTTTTAGATGTAAATGGATTAAAATATGTATAGATCATAACATAATTGAAAGTCAATCTATTTTGTAGACAAAGGGTTAAAATTCAAGCAGGTGAATAACAAAATTTAAAAATGGGCAAAGAATCTGAATAGACAGCTTTCCCCTAAAATATATACAAATGGCCAAAGGTACATGAAAAGATGTTTAAGAAAATGAAAATCAAGCCTTCAATGAGATACCACTTCACACCCACTAGATGATTGTAATCAAGAAGACAAACACGTATTGGCAAGAACATGGAGAAATTTGAGTCCTCATACACTGCTGGTGGGAATGTAAAATGGTACAGCCACTTTGGAAAATAGTCTGCCAGTTACTCAAAATCTTAAACATAAGAGTTACATATGATCCAGAAATTCTACTTTTAGTTGTATACCTGAAATGAAAACATATGACCACATAAAAACTTGCAATCAAATTTTTATAGCAGCATCATTCATAATAACCAAAAAGTAGAAACAGCCCAAATGTTCATGAACTGATGAGTGAGTAAACAAAACGTGGTATGCTCATGCAGTGAACAGTATTTGGCCATGAAAAGGAATGAAGTACAGATGACGCTACAACATAAGGGAACCTTGAAACATTACATTAAGTGAAAGAAACCAGTCACAAAGACCACACACTGTATGATTCTATTTGTATGAAATGTTCAGTAGGCAAATTTATAGAGACAGAAAGTAGATTAGTGGTTGCCTAGGGCTGGGGGAGGGAGAATGAGGAATGACTGCTAATGGGTACTTTTTCTTTCTGGGATAATAAAAATATTACAAAGTTGATTGTCACAATGGTTGCCTAACTCTGAGAGTAGACCTCCAAGCCATTAAATTGTACACTATACGTTGGTGAATTGTATGGTATATAAATTATATTTCAATAAAGATGTCATAAAAAATGTGAGCCAAAAATCTACTAGCCTCTCCCACTTAGGTTGTGAGCTCTTTCAGGATAAATGTGACAACTTCTGCCTCTCTCCATGAAAGTAAGCACAGTGCTGAGTACAGGAAGTTTGCTTGTTTATTGGTTGAATAATTGATAAATATCTCTTAAAATGCAAGGAGCAATAAAGAATCCCCCTCACTACCTTCCATTATCAATAGGTGTATGTGTTGCAGGGGAGCGAGAGGCAGAGAGAGTTTTGGTGGGGATGGTTCATACCTCTCCAGTCCTTCTATTGCTGACAGGCAGGTGGGTGAGGCGGGGGAGGAGGGCAGTGAGGAATGGAGGGACTAACACTTGAATTTCAGCTCAGCTGATACCTGGTCTGCAGCTTGGGTTCTAGGAATCAGCTGCCTGCCTATGAGAGAAGGGGCTGGAGGTTAAGTCTCCAAGGCATCTTGCTGACTGGACACCATGTGGCTGAGTCTAGGGGCAAGATCCTGATTGGAGTCTGGAATACTTGATCTCCCATGAGCTTTGAAGGATTTAAATCCCCTTCTGCCCCAGGGATATCATTTTCCTGTGTGTACTAAGTTGGGTTGGGCTCTGGGGTGTCTCTGTCATCTTCCAGCTTTGTCTTGCAGATGGGAACACACCCAGATTGGAATCTTGACCCTAACTATGCTGGTGGCCACACTGACTGGAATCAAGAATGTTCAGGGATGGCTCCTTTCCCTTCTATTTCCCAGTCCCAGCTTAATTTTTTACTGTCTTTCTGGCCAAAAGAAGGAAAGGCAGAGTGGTGCAATGATAGCAGACAGAGGAGAAGGAGGAGGAGGAATGGGAGGAGTAGGAATAGAGGAAAATGAGGGCGAGAGAAGAAGGCAGGGAGAAGGAGAAATTTGGGGAAAAGAGGGAGTACGGAGAGGAAGCCCCAGTGGCCAGGACGAAGAGGGGTAAGGCAGGGGTTCTGGAATTATCAGCAAACTTCTGATGAAAGGTTTGAGGAGGGATAGGCCAGTGGCAGGCATCGAGTTGTGGCATCAGTTAGCTGCCCTTGGAGTCACTTTGGGTGGGTGCCATGACAGTAGCTACTCTGGGATCCTGGCTGGCAGCAGGTCCTGTCTTCCTCTCCAGAATGAAGCATCTACCATCCTGCCTGAGGTGGTCTTTGTGTGCAGACTTATCCTGCCTCTATAGCGTCTTTAGGTGATATAATAATTTGCACATTTGCAATAGTGAGTATTGTAATTCCTTACCTTATCCCTATAAAATAATTATTATTATCCTCACTTTACAGATGGGAACCCAGAGTGCACAGAGATGAAGACACAAGCTCCATGGAACCCAGGCGTATCTACCTGTGAAAACCCAGATCCTTCCATCCCACCATGCTGCTCTTCAGTGACAGTCTGGCTTTTCCCTCTCCACACAACCCCTCCTCCCAGGCAAGTCCATCACTTATGTATGAAAGTACTCAGCTAATATTCACTGACATTTTGGGTTTGATCTTGACTTGATCTTGTGGAGACAAGGCTCTAAAAAAGAAGCACCCTGGGATATGTCCCTGAGAGGGGCTCATTTAATGCTCTCAACAGGGCAGTGGGCATTGTGGGATGAACAACCTCTCTGTTGACTGATCCTGCCTCACACTCTGGGGAATGAGTGTCGGCTAAAGGAAAGGAGACATTTAGTTCTTTAGTATCAAACTAATACCATATTCTAAAATGGTCACCTTAAGCCAGTGTCCCCAGTGCTACTGGACATATCCCTCAGGAGAGGGCCACTGGCCATATGTCTGGGGCCAGGTCAGATTTCACACATGCTGACTCCATGGCTACTTCTCTCTGTATCCATAATGGAGTCTCTGTCAAAATGCTTGTTAAGACTATTTTTAAAAAGTCTTATTTAGCATCGACTTGATGCCAGAAATGCAGTCTATAAAGAAAGACGACAAATGATCACTTCCTCTTCCAATTCTGTCCAAGGCCTGAAGCTGGAAGACTTACTGAGGAGTCTATTCTTGGACATTGAAGACAGAAGTTTTTTTAAATATTATTTTTAAAAATGCCAATCAAAATGCAATGTTATTAGCACTCTTTGGGAGTCTATGTATAGCGTGTGAGCCATCGAGATACAGTATTTCCAAAAGAAGAATTGTCATTATGGAGATCAAGGCGGAGGGTTAATGGTGATACATATGTATCTATATAGATGAAAGTCAGTATTTTCTTGATACCACCTTCCAGCAGGGTTAATGTGCAGCTGTAATGTGCTGGAGATGACCCACAGGCAGGGATATACAAGGGACCCAGAAAATAAAAGCAAAAACTTCTGTAGTACCAACACTGTGTCAGACACATGTTTATATCATTTAATTCTTGTAGTCACTCTAGTAGGACAGTACTATTATTATCTCCATTTTACATGTTAGAAAACTGAGGCTCAGAGAAGTTAAGAAATTAATCAAAGGCCACACAGCTAGTATGTGGTAGAGTAGATTAAAAACTCAGGCAGCCAGGCCTCCGAATATGGACTCTGAACCCCTGTACTGACTGCCTGCTAGAGGAGGCCATGCTGGGAAGTCAGGGGAGGCTGCCTACAGGTGGTGGGAAGAGGCCTCCTGTCCCTCCTCTGGCCATTCCTGATGTGTGCCCCAATAGTGCCATGAGTTCTCTCTCACTATTTTGATAACGACATCATGTTTCCAGTTCTTTTGCTTTTTTCTCTCACCCTGACTCGCTCCATCAGAGCAGAAGCTCTGTCTTCATCATCTCTGTGCCCCTGACTCCCAACCCATAATCTGGCCCAGGGAAGGAGGTCAATAAAATTAGGGTGACTGAAGTTGTTAATGAAAGGCAGGGAGGAATGGCGCGGGCGTGTCAGGTTGGACAGACATAGGAACCAAAGTATGGCAGTGGGAATAAATGAGAGGTCTCAGAAAGGCAAAATTGTGAAGGACTTTGAATGCAAGAGAGAAATAAAATTAAAAAAAAAAGTAGTCACTCTCTGGCCAATAGGCTTTAGGCATGAGCAGTTTCAGAAAATTAAAGGGGAGGGATAGCAGGGGGTGGGGGGATTGGGGTATTGAGAAATACCTAACGTAGATGATGGGGTGATGGGTGCAGCAAACCACTACGGCACATGTATACCTATGTAACAAACCTGCACGTTCTGCACATGTGCCCCGGAACTTAAATATATTTATAATATATTTAAAAAACAAATTAAAAATAAATATAATAAATATATTTAATTTTTTAATTTAAATAAATTAAAAATAAATATAATAAATAAGTATAATAAATTAAAAAAAATAAATGGACTTTGAGACCACAGGGAGTGTAGGGGTCTCTAAGCTATGGGCCAAGAAATGCAGACAAGAGCTTTGGGAAGATTTCTGGTATCCGTGAGGGGAAGGCTTAGAGAGGACACAGACAGGAGGCTTACAGAAAAAATCAGACAATCAGCAAAATCAGAACAAATGAAATCAATTAAAAACAAAAACTGAGGGGAACTCACCATGCTGTGAGACAGGTGGCAACTCCAAGGGAGTTGGGGAATGCTTGGTACTTCCTCCCATCCCTAGGTTGCTCCCATGGAGAGATGTCCAGCGACTCCATTCAAAGTCTCCAGCGGACCATATCCTGTTGGACACCATCAGCCTCACATGTTTCTCATTACAGTTACCATCTTTCACAACACCAACACTCGGGCTAAACCTACCAGCCTTCATCTTTCCCTGAAGACTGCAGTTTCAAACACATTTTTCTCTCGTTCAAGGAACCAAACTCTTTTATCCTGCCCCATCATGTTGGAGTGGGAAAAACGAATTGCTCACCCTCAGCAAAATTGATGCAAATGCCATCTCTTATTTGGAAACAGCCCTATCATTGGGATGCTGAGTTTCTTTCTCATAAGCTCCTTCTGAGTCCCCAAGGGAAGTAGAATCATCATTTATAAGAACTGTAAAATCATCTTGTTGGTTTGACAGCATCTGCTTTCTAGCATAGTTAGCTATGAAGCAGGTGCTCACTTTTGGGGCTCTGTTTTGCTAACAGATACCTGTTAAATGTGGCAAAATCACTGGGGTCTTTCAGCACTAGAAGCCCACTGTACAATCCTAGCTAGTAGCTTAGAGGCAGAAGCAGGGCAAGTCCAAAGTAGGGGCTCCATGTGGACTTTACACATATGCTATTCTCTCATCTTTCTCTTGTTGCCTAAATGTTCTCACCCAATCTGAATGCACCCTCTCTCTCCTCAAATTCACTTTTGTCTTCCAAGCTGTGATGGTTAATTTTATGTGCCAACTTGACTGGGCTAATGGACGCCCATATAGTTGGTAAAACATTATTTCTGGGTATGTCTGTGAGGATTTTTCTGGAAGAGACTAGCATTTGAATTGGTAGACTGAATAAAGAAGATCTACCCTCACCAACGTGGGTGGGCGTCATCCAATCTGTTGAGGACTGGAACAGAACAAAAGGCAGAGGAAGGGCAGATTCTTTCCCTTCTTCTTGAGCTAGGACATCTGTCTTCTCCTGACCTTGGACATTGGAACTCCTGGCTCTTAGGCCTTCAGGCTCTGGAACTTATCCCAGCAGTCCCTCTGATTCTGGTTCTTAGGCAAACAGACTTGGATTGAATTACACCGCTGGATTTCTGGTTCTCTAGCTTGCAGATGGCAGACTGTGGGACTTCCCTGCCTCCATAATGACATAAGCCAATTTCCATAATATCTTTCTATACGTGTCTATATAAATATATATCTATATATACATATACATATACACATATACACACATATGCATATACACATATATCCTATTGCCTCTGTTTCTCTGGAGAATCTTGATTAATATACAGACCTAGAATAAGTGCCATCTATTTGGTAAGAATGTTCCCAGATTTTATATGTTGTTGGTGTTCTATATAAGCTACAGTTGGAACCACTTGAATTAGCCCTGGCAGAGTCTTTGTTGCTGCCCTTTGATTCAGACGTGTGTGTTCTTGCCTCCCACCCAGGCTGTGGCTGGTCATCCTAGGGCAGAAGAAGGCCATGAAGTGAGGTGTTAATAGCCAGCTGGACTTGGCTCCACCATATCTGCCTTATGTAAGTCACTTAATTTCTCTGAGCCTTAGTTTCTGTATTTGCAAAATGCGAATTACAATGGCAACTTCATAGGGTTGCTCAGAGTATTAAAAAGTAACTTATATAAAGTCCTTGTCATAGTGTCTGTCACATACATAGCTCTCAATTAATGGGATAATGTGATCATCCTTCTCCTCCTCCTCATTATCATCATTCTCTGTATCCTCAAAGCATCTAATGGTCTGGAACATATATCAGATGCTCAATACAGGGCTGACTTAGCCACTAGTCCCGGTAGGCACTAAGCCTAGGGCCTATGATAATTTCAGGGGCCATGAAGTATCTTATTTTTTTTATCAGAAGAAAAACATGGATATCATAATATGTATATAATAAGGAATTCAGCCTAGATTATATTCATCTTTATACCAATGTGGTCACAAAATATAATTTTTAATTTTATTATGAAGGAAGTAGCCCATGAAGCCTGAAGTGCCTAAAGCTTGCCTGTGAATGTCATAATAAGATTCTGGCTCAGTAGATGTTAGTTAGGATGCCCATCTTTGGGGCTGTTGGTAACAGAACAACTACCTCCAGGACAGAAACTTGCTAGAGCTTCACAGCCTAGTGCATGGCTGGGAACCCAATGGGAGCTCAGGAAACGTGGGCTACTTTTCAAAGATAGATAAATCATTCTGTCATCCCCAGCAATTCAAGGTATGCCATGTAACTGAAAGTTTCCTAAAATCTTACCACCCCCAGAAACTTAAACTTCCATTAGAGATCTGGAAGAATAAAATCCAACAAAAATGAAGAGTCACCACTTGGCAAATATTATTTAGGAAGAAAGAGTCAGGGAAATTTAAAACATCATTTCCTTGGGTAAGGGTGAATAGCTTTACTATGGCTAGAGTGAGAATTCTCCAGAGCCTTTGGCACAGGACTGCCTTAGAAACCCATGGCTATTCAACTCCTGGAGCTCTTTCTGGAGCTCTTTCTGGCTATTTAATTTTGTAAAGGGAGTATACCTATCAACCCTTTCCCTTGAAATTACCTTTCATGTCCATGGGGAGAGCATGGTGTGAGCTGCAGGGAGAAGGTATACAAACCTGTATCTGTCCACTGAGCCCCTTCCTTGAGATGAAAATCCCAGAGATTCAAGAGTCCCATCACTCTCACAGCTCCAAGGAGGTGATGTCATAGATTTGGTGGTGGACTCACCGATGGGGCTGTGCTTAAGTTTTTTGGGAATAATTTACCATTACACAAGGACTTTTTGGAAAGGATTTTGATATGGAATTCTCTTTCCATTTGGAGATGCCTGGCTGAGATTTCTACCACCCTTGGCAATGATGTTAGTAACTAATATTTACAAAGTGCTTGCTGTGTGCTAAAGGCTTTCTGTACATATTTACCCCTCCTGAAAACTTTGTGGGGATGCTATTTTTATCTGCTGGTAGAACTAAATGATTCATGTGATGGCCAATTAAAATACCCCATGTCTTTTCTCATTGTCACGCCACTTTAGTTCTTTCAAAGTACGCATTACTACAAAACACAGAATGGACATAGAAACGATCATGGCTAATGTTCAGTGAGTGCCTACTACTCATCAGGTGTTTTGCATGGATACTATTTAAGCTTCAAAAGATCCTTCGATGTAGGTCCTGTTAGCATTTCAGCTTTACAGCTGAGCAAATGGAAACTAAGTCCGGTGAAGTCACTTCCTTAAGGTCAGATCTGTTACGTGGAGGAGCCAGGATTAGAAGTCAAGCAATCTGTTCCTGAGCCATTGCTAGCTCTCCGATCCTTTTGCTCAAGTGCCTTCCCTCCTTTGTTCTTTCCTCTCCTTCTCCTGTAGGAGAAGGACCCCAGTTGCCAGGATGGAGCTCCTCATATTCCTGGGGTCATACCTCGCCATCGCCATCTGTTTACACAGGGCCACTCTCTCCAGGTCTGTTTACTACTTATCTATTTATTCCCCTACCATCTCTGATCACCATACCCATTCCCCCACCCTTTATCTAATGAGTTTTGTGTAAAAATTTAAATAAGTGTGTCTTATAAAATCTCTGGAGTTGTTTTGTGCATACTTGGGTTTTAATTTACATAAAAAGTGTTGTCCCATAAAACCCATTCTGGTTCTGACTTTTCCCATTTAAATCCATGCTTTTAAGTCAATCTATGTTGAGTTTATGTGTATCAGTCCACAGCTTCTAACTGCTGCCTGGTGTTTTGTTTGATTCTCCAGCACATTTTACTTAACTGCCCCTCCAATGATGAATCCCCAAGCTTAAATTCCTGGTATTAAAACTTATAATACTGTTGATAAATATCTTATACTGGTTCCCTTATTAGATCTGTGCAAAATCTCTGGGATGTATAAATGGGAGTGAAATTGCCAGATTATAGACACAAATACCCATGGTTTTAACAAATCCTACTAAATTGTTTTCCAAGAGAGCTATACTAACTTAAAATCCCAGCAAGCAATGCAGTGTTTCCATATCCTCACATCTTTACCTCAACTATAAATCACCGACTTTTCTAATTTCTGCTACTCTGATGGGTATGAAACACTGTCTTATTTATAATTTAATTTGCATATATTGATTACTAAAGAGTAAAGATATTAACTCTTTATTCATTTGGCTTCTTATTTTGTGAATTGCCCTTTCATATCCCCACCACTTAAAAAATATTGAGTTTCCCACCTTTTTCTCGATAATTTAGAGTTCCCAATAGAAGTTAATGTCGATATTAATCAACTATTAGGGTTACATATTGCAATATCTCCTTCCAGTCTGTCATTGATTTGTTGGTTTGTCTGTGGTATGCCTCGTTAAATCTCATGGCTACCAAATTGTGATGTCTATCCATTTTCATGTGTTTTTTTGCTTTACAATTTGTGCTTTGAGTATTTGATTGTAGATAGTAAAGTATATTTTCTTCTATGAGGTTTATAGTTTTACTTTTCCTATTGCATGTTTATTCCATTTAGAATCTTTTGGCACAAAATAGCTGTACGGCTTATGGCAAGCCAATTTCCCCACACACTCACTAAGCAATCTTCTTTCCCATTGCTCTGGGTACCACTTTGATTGTATATAAGTACCAAAATATAAATGGTACCATTGGTATATTGGGTGCCATCCATCTATTTTATTCCTATGCCTGTCCTATACTGTTGTTATTACTATAGCTTTGTAGAAGATTTTACTATCATCTTGGCTCTTCAATTTTTATTGACTTAGCTATTTATGACACTGTATTCTTCCTTAAAATTTTGGAATGGGGTCTTAAAAATTGAGCTGCATTTCTATTGAAATTGCATTGAATTTTTAATATTTATTTGGAAGGCTTACATACACATCATATTGAACTGTTACTGAACATGGTGTATCCCTTCAATTACTCATATTTTATGTATATCTTCTTATAGAGAAAAAAATATTCCCTGCAGGTTTTGGTAAATTTGTAGATACTTTTTTATTGTTCTTATTGTGTATACTATCCTATTTTCGATTTTGTTTTTTAGGTGACTTTTGACAGTGTGATGAAATGCTATTTTTTGTGTGTGTGTGTGTTATTATCTTATCTATAACTGCCTAGCTAATTCTCTTAAAGTTGTAATTGCTGGTTGTAAATTTTTTGTTACTTCTATAAGGGGTACATTTAAAAAAATAATAGCTGTATATTGTTATTATTATTATTATTATTATTATTTTCACCCCTTTTTTTCTGATCTTATAGCACAGACAAGGAATTTCCATGTCTGGCTAAGTGGTGCTGTAGACAGCAGAGCCTACATTCTTTGCCCCTATGCAGTAAGTCTTAATGCCATTGACCCTCATGCCTTTTTCAGGGTCTGCAGATGAAAGCGTGCAGGACCACAAGCTGTTTCTTTCTCCCTTCATATTTATTTGTTTTTTTACCTTATGAAAACTTACTGTTTTCTTTTGGGAGATGGGTATCATTTAACTTTTAATTAAAACATTGACTTCTAAGCAGCACAGTATGTTTGCCAAGAAGCCAAAAGGAGGACAGGATGAAGGAGTTACAAGAAAGAGCAAAGGACAAGAGACAATTTTCTTGTCTCTAGAGAGCTATGTTTCCATATTTACTTGACCATAAACTTTGTCCAAGTCTCTGTTTTTCTCTTTTTAGGGTAAAATGGAATTCTGAGATTAAAAGTGTCTTTGGGTGAATTTGAATGATTAAACATCATTCATTTATTCAACATTTATGTATTGCTTATATATAAGTGCTAAGCACTTATATATCAGCAATATATAAGTGTTGTGCTAAGTGGCCAACATTGTGCTAAGCAAAATATCTGATTTATTTCAAGAAGTTTAGTCACTTGTCCCCATAAGAAAAATGGGCGCCTATGACCTTGAAATCTTAAATGAGGAAAACATGGCTTTGTGAAAGTGAGCCATGGGAAGCAGAAAAACTTCCAAAGAAGGCAGTCCATAGAGCAAACGTGCTGCTTGATGGCAAAAATTTGATGTGGGGAAGAAGTGATGAAAGTTTTTAATACTTTGGCCTTCTTTCGTCAGAGCTCACTCTCTAGTTAGGAGTGGGGGAGACACATAACACAGTGTGGTCGATATTCAGCTAAAGATGTGAACAAGACATGGACACATGGAGGAGAAGAAGGTTAGCTCTGACTAGAGAGAGGTAGGGATAGCCTTGCTGGGTAGTTGAGTCAAGTTATGCCTTGAAGGATGATAGGAGGCTTGGAGAACATTTGTGTGGATGGAATTACGGGATTTCATTTTATCTTGCTTAGCTTCAGAGCTGGGTGGTCCTCAGACTGCTATGGCACCTAGGAGCTACTTCATTTTATCTTATTATTTTTTGAAACAAGGTCTTACTCTGTCACATGGTCATGCCACTGCACTCCAGGCTCACTGCAACCTCAACCTCCTGGGCTCAAGCAATCCTCCTGCCTTAGTCTCCAGAGTAGCTGGGACTATAGGTACACGCCACCATACCTGGCTATTTAAAAAAATATATATATTTTTTGATAGAGATGGAATTTCCCTCTTCTATGTTGCCCAGGCTAGTTTCAAACTATTCAGTATATGCCTACGCACAAAAACACATACTCATACACTTACTTCCTCCTCACATATGCACATATGACATGTACACAGGCAATAGGGGCAACTTTTAGAGTTCAGATGGGTGACCTTGTGAGCAAGTGGCTGGAAGATAGAGCTAGCACAGCTTGGCAAGGTCCTAATTGTGTTTTGGAAAATCAAGGCTGGGAAACATGGCCTTGGCACAAAAATCTCACAAATCACCACTAAAGGACTTACTCGCATAACCAAATACTACCTGTTCCCCCAAAACCTCTATGGAAATAATAAAATTAAAAGCAAACAGACAAACTGCTTGTCTCTTAACTCCCAACTTGAGGGTCTAGAAGCAGAGAATGTGGTGGCGAGATCTGAGCCTAGGTCTTGTCCTATTTCTCACTTCTTCTGTTGTAGGGAGAATGGGTGTCTTCTGGAGAAGTCAGGAGTCACTGTAAGGTGTCTGGGGGATTCTGAGAACTTCTGACAAGCAGGAGCTGCCTTATGGTGAAGGAGACCCTCCTGATGCAGACTGGCATTTCTGTGTCCTGCTCAGGCAGTTCCAGAGAGATCCAGACACTGATAGGTGCCTTGCTTGAAAAGAATTGCTTTCAGATGGGATTGGTGACTTTCAGACTGCTATGAAACTTCTCAGGATGCTGGTAGAAACCCCAAAGCACCTCAGTCTCTGGCTCAAACTTGGCTTTGGAGGACCAATCTATGTTAAGTATACGAGTAAGTGTAGAGACAGGCTTTGATCACAATGGTCTGAGTTTGAAGCCCCATTTTCCCACCTATAGCTGGATGACCATGAACAAATAACTTTTCTAAACCTGCTTTCTTATCTGTAAAAAGGGCTAAGAGTACCTATGTCATTGAGCTGTCAAGAGGATCAAATGAAGTACCTCGCATATTTCCTGAAACATGGCAAACGCTTAATACATGATAGCTAGCTGGATGTGAAAGAAAAAGCTGCAGAGAAAAGGTGGTGCTTGAAAGATGAATAGAGATGAATAGATGTTTGCGAGGCAGCTATGCTGGCAGAGCTTCTGAGTGGGAGGGAGCAGTTGAACAAAGGCCCTGAGGCGTGAAATAGCCTGACATTTCAGGAAGCTATAAGTGGTTTGGTTTGGCTGGAGCATAATGTAGGGGAGAAGAGGGACATGCATTGTTTGTGGCACACACATAGATGGTTAATTATAGATAAGACTTAAGTGGTTCGCTAATTGCCTCGCATATGTGTCTGGTCATCTGGAGAAGATAGCTCTTTCCCTGTGGCTGGGGGCTCCTGTCTGGTAGTCGGCTTGGTGGCTAGACCATGCCAGACATCCTTGAGAAGGGTTGCCTCTTCACATTCTGGGTTTAGCCATCAGCATAGTAAGCCAGGGCTGAAAGGAGGTTTTTTGGGATAATCCACCTGTATCCCTGACACTGAGGCACTCCAGCCCACTCTCAGCCAGAGCCCTCTACTGCCTCCTTGCAAGCTGGATATGGGTTACAGTTTGGGGCATTGCCTGAGCTCACTACTTCTTCAGCCATAGCCCGCCGCCTAGTCCCAAGGCCCGTGCAACTAGTTTTGATTTGCTTTTGCAGCAGCATTCCAGTCCTAGTAGCACTTCTGTGTTTGGGCTCAGTCAGAAATACTGAACCCAGTATTGGGAAAAGGGATTTATTATAAAAATTAGACTTTACACAATTGCAAAAAAAATAAGGAAGTGAAGATTCATCTTATGGGCTGAATTGCGGTTCCTCCTCAAATTCATATGTTGAAGTCCCAACCCCAGAACCTCAGAATCTGATTGTATTTGGAGACAGGGTCTTTAAAGAAGTAATTAAGGCCAAATAAGTCACTAAGATGGGCCATACACTGACTAGTGTCTTTATAAAAAGGAGATATGAGGACACAGACACACACAGAGGAAAGACCACGTAAAGACAAAGAGAACACAGCCATCTAGAAGCCAAGGTGAAAGGCCTCTGAAGAAACTGATGCTGCTGACACCTTGATCATGAACTTGTAGGCTCCAGATCATGAGAACACCCATTTCTTCTGTTTAAGCTAAACTATGTGTGGTACTTTGTGATGGCAGCCCCAGCAAACTAATGCAGTTTAAAGGGGAATTTGGAGAATTATAGAGTCCATCTTCCTCAAGCCCTGACATGGATGGGCAAGTTGGAACTTGCAGGAAGGATCTGAGAAGTCAGGCAGGTCAAAATGTTGACGTGAAAATTGAAGTGGGATTCATGGAAAGGTATGTGGGAAGCTGTCGCATCTCTGCAGCTGCTACTTCTGTGCTAACCAGGCATCTGGTAGTGGGTGTGGAAGCACTGTTGGTGATTACAGCTAGAAAGGGGATGAGAACGAGTTGAAACCCATCAGGCACCTCTCTGTCTTTCTGTTCCATTTCTGACTTCAAAGCCCTTTAGAGAGAAACAGTAACTGCTTCACTGCCACTTCCCAAGTCTCATGAAAGTTCTACTTTTAGCCAACTTGAACTTGGAGCCATAGAGAAAAAGACTCTGAGCTTTCAACTTGACCCATTCGACAATAGAATGGTGCAGCTCATTAACCCTTTGAGATGCTCTGGAAAAGAGAGAGAGAGAGAGAGAGAGAGAGACTTTAGGATCTAACAGGTTGCATAAATACCGAAAACTATCACCCTCGTTATTTACACATTAAAGGTTCTTAGAAGTCTTGCTGAAAGAAGCCCATTTAATTTTGATCAAGCTTCTTCCCTTCTTTCTCCTGAGCACAGCAATATTGAGAACCTGAAAGCTTCAGGATGGATGTTGGCAACTGCTTCTTGATGGCAGCCCTGTCAGTCAGTTACCCACCATGCTGTTCAACCCCCTTTACGTCCACGCCCCTCCTCTTAGGTAGCAGTGCCTCCCTCAGAGGGATCTTCTACCCAAGAGTGCTGTCTCTCTTTTAAAAACAAAGTACTTATTTTATTGTTATAAAATTAAAATAGTAGATAAGCATATATAGTTATAGTTCCAAAGCAGAGCAATACAAATATATACATTGTTACAGTTTTCAAAGAAAATATAACAGCAAAATAGTTCTCTAAATACTTTTTTGAGATGAACTTGGTTTTTACCACAGTAGTTTCATTTTCTTTTTCCAAATGTCTTTAACACAGTTTTGTAAAGTAAATTTCTTTTGTAAAGTAACACCAGAGAGATTGAGTTCAATGAACATAGTATATGCTACTGTTTTAAAGCAAAGTTAACACACACACACACACACACACACACACACACACACACACGAAATTTCTAAACTGCTTCCATGAGTTCTCTTTTGCCTCCTCTTGCTAGCTAGTGCCCGTCCTACTCCAGGGCTGCACGGCCTCAACCCTGAGCCCACCCTGTTCTCCCAGCACCCCACAGCATGTTGCATGAGGCAGGGTGGAGCAGTGATGGGCAGGTCAGCTGTGGTGATGTGTGTGGTGGTAAAACTCTGGAGGAACATGGCCGATGAGTTCCTGGCTATCTGCTCCTCAACACAATCTGTTTCTAAAAATTGTTATTTGTGTGATAGATTCATTTTCCGAACAAATTGGGGCAACTTTCTTTTTATCCCCATAATAGTGTCATGCTTATCCCTTGCATGGAGAGATGGTTCCTTGAGGTTTAGAGAGTGGCATGGAATGGAGACAGGCAGGGAATCTCAGAGAGCTGGGAAAGGCCAACTGGGAATGTGTCACACATGTGACTCTCATCCATTCTGTGGGTCCAAAGTCCATACAATATGAAGCCCAATTTTTTAGACAAATGATAGGGATTATTATTTGCATAACACTTTAAACAATAGGCCAGGTGTTTCAAATCTGTTGTCCCAGGGTCTAGGCTATAGTAATGTTTACACGTTGTCCTACCAAGCCCTGTGGATCTGAACAAATACATTCTCCACTACTGAAGATGCCAGAAATACTGGCTGTCAGCCCAGACAGCAACTAGAACAGAACAGAGGTGGGCTTTGCACTGTATATTGATGCTTGTGTTTTCTTTGTCAATCCAAACATTGGTTGAGGAATTTAAAGCTAAATTTTACCCAAATACGACTATGTCTTGGAACTGTAAAAGAAAAATGAAAAGAAAAACTTTTTTTTTTTTTTTTTTTTTTGAAAGTCTTGCTGTTGCCCAGGCGGGAGTACAATGGTGCAAACTTGGTTCACTGCAACCTCCACCTCCTGAGTTCAAACAATTCTCCCACCTCAACCTTTTGAGTAGATTGAACCTCAGGCACATGCCTCCATGCCTAGCTACTTTTTGCATTTTTTAGTAGAGACGGGGTTTCACCATGTTGTCCAGGCTGGTCTTGATCTCCTGACCTCAAATGATCTGCCCGCTTTGGCCTCCCAAACTGCTGGGATTATAGGTGTGAGCCACCATGCCCAGCCAAAATATGAATGTATTTCTAACAAGATTGCAGCCATTGGTTAGCTTGACAGGGCTTTAAATAACTGTTATTGGGAAAGCACTGAGAAGTCTAAAAAGAGTGCATTCCATTTCTTGCCTTCTGCACCTTCACTCCCAGAGGTCAGTGGGCAGAGGAGCTATAATTACACCTCAAGTGGTTTTAATGACATAGGAGAGAATTCTGAGGCCTTAGGTTGGAACAAAAGCAGGCGCCTATCATCAGTTGAGCATAGTTCACAAATCTCTCAGCTTTCTCCAGACAAAAACAGTCTTAAGAATTCCTGAGAGACAAGATTCCCTACAGGGGGCCAAGAAATGGAAATAGACGTATTTATTTTAAGCAGCTCATAACTCTGGTCTTCAAGACCTCTTCTCTACCACTTAACTCTGTGTAAATTTGGGCTTTGAAGAACCAGAGGTATTTTGGATCACTTTCCATAATCCTGGGGAAAACTGCTCTGTGGATAGACATTTTCAGTTTATTCCTGAGGAGCCAGTTTTCTCAGAAATGCTGTGTGTGTGCGTGCGTGCGTGTATGTTTTCCTGCGGGGAGGGTGTCTAACTGGTCACCCTGGCTCAGAATCACACCTCCAGCTTTCTCATCCCCCGACCTCTCCTGCTGTGGGGCTGACGAAAAAAGCCAATCACCTTAGGGACTCCAACGAGGAGGTGGAAGAGGAGAGCACTGTAAAGCTTGGTTTCTAGCCTCTAATTCCCTCCCGGAGGCCAGTTTTGTCTGGAGCACAAACACTGGCCAAGTGGATGCCTTTTCCCAAGAACCAGCAGAGGGAGCTTGGAATGGAAGCCAAGAGCCTCCAAGGGCCTCAGATGGGAGCATTAGCAATTCTGATTTCCATCTGTTTCTCTCTGTTTATGACACCAAACAAATAACAAAGGACCCCTCCTTGAAGTTGTAGGTGGATTTATGCTCCTCAGTTCATCAGAGGCACCTGTTCCCAACTTTGGGCATCCAGCTTCCCACAGAGAACCACAACCTTAATGAAGGGCAATCTGCTACCTTGCATCCTTGCTGTGAGACTCCCTGCCCAAACCTCATGTGTAGCAAGCCTTGGGGGAGTGGGAGCAGCTGCTTTCACAGTGAAGACACCCAGTGTGCTGTCAAGACCAGACAACTGGGGAATAAGATGGCCTCACAAGAACCCTTTTCTGTTGGAAATATTTTCCAGGACCAATTGAACAGAGCCAGGTGAGAAAGGCTCAGACCTTCCTGGGAAGGGATGACAACTTCCCTAACAGGATGGGATTTCTGGCCTTTGAGGGTAGATCAGCACACAGGGAGAAGTTCAGGAAAACCTTCAGGACAGAGCTTTGTGATTACTTATTTCAATTTTATTTGAAGTGTAATCCTTATCATAAAAGGTATAGAATGCACAAATCTTGAGCTACAGCTTGATGAGTACAGTCATGCATCACTAATGACAGGAATATGTTCTGAGAAATGCCTGATAGGCAAATTTGTTGCTGCATGAATGTCATAGAGGATTTTACACAAGCCTAGATGGTAGAGCCTACTACACACCTAAGCTGCACAATATAGCCTATTGCTCCTAGGCTACAAACCTGCACAGCATGTTACTGTATTGAGAACTGTAGGCAACTGTAACGCAGTGGTAGGTATCTGTGTATCTATGTATATCTAAACACAGAAAAGGCAATGCATTACACTGTGACATTACAGTGGTATTACATCACTAGGAGATAGAAAATTATCAATTTCATTACAATCCCATGGGATCACTGTTGTATATATGACCAGTCGTTGACCAAACTGTCATTCTGTGATGTGTGTCTGTATTTACTTATGTAGACACCCATGTGACACCATGCGGATCAAAATATTGGGCATTTCCAGTACTCTGGAAGTTTCTCCTTTGTGCCACTTCCTAGTAAGCACCAGCTCTCCCAAGATAATCACCATTTTAACTTCTTTCACCATTGGTAAGTTTGGCCAGTTGTTGAACTTGTGTATTATGCTCACTTTTGTGCCTGGTTTGTTTTACCCAATATGATGTCGGCGTGATTTGTCCATGTTGTTTTGGGCACTAGTAGTTAATTCTTTCTTAATGGTAGGTAGTATTCTATTCCATGAATATGCCACAATTTATTTATCCGTACTCCTAATGATGGACATTTTGATCATTAACAGTTTTTGGCGATGACAAATGTTCTATGGACATACGTTCTTTTTTAAAATTATACTTTAAGTTCTGGGATACATGTGCAGAACATGCAGGTTTGTTGTGTAGGTATATATGTGCCATGGTGGTTCGCTGTACCCATCAACACGTCGTCTACATTAGGTATTTCTTTCAAAGCTATTCCTTCCCCAACCCCCATCCTCTGAACGTACATTCTTGTACAAGTATTTGTGAGGACATATGCACTCATTTCTGTTGGCTACATGTTGAGAAATGGAAACACTGGTTATAGGGTACATTTATGTGTAGCTTTAGTCAATACTGCCTAACAGTTTTGTAAAATGTTGAGCCAATTTACACTCCTGCCAGCAATGAGGGGAGTCATACTGAAGAGTTTTTAAACCAAAATAGTTGCAGCCACACCTCTAGCTTGATGCCATACTGTTTTTCTGATTCTCCTACAGGGTCCATTGGGGCCATATCTAGGGTCATGAATAGGGGGCTATCTGAGCAGGGCTTAGAGTATAGTCTGAATTCAAGGCAGGGGTGAGTCCCTTTTCAGTAACAGGAATCAGTCTGTGGTTTAAGGGAAGAACAAGACCACCTTCTGATCCTTTCTGCAATGTTTGGTGCTCCTCACTCGTGATGTTGATTATGATGGTGGCAGTGGATACCACTTACTGAGCCCTTAGCATGGGCCACTGTCTCCCTCAGTCCTCACAATAATGTGACGTGACAGAAAGCATTATTATTATTTAGAAATTGACAAAACCAAGGCTCAGCAAGGTTAGACAGCACTCCTCAGGCATGCAGCTAGTAGGTAGAAGGGCTGAGATTCAGATCCTCAGCGACAAAATGCTTGTTTTACTTTTCTTTTGTAATGTTGCTTATTCTTTGAAAATATTGGTCACAAATTTAAAAAGATACAAATAGGAAACAAAAGAAAATTCTTCCAGCTCCTATTCTTCCAACAAGCTATTCTTCTAGCTCCTCCTCTACCCATTTCTTCTCCCTGGAGTCAGCCACCATTATCAGTCTCTTGTGCGCGCTTCCAGAGACAGTCTGTGCATTTACAAACATGGACAGACGTTCAGAATGGTGTTTTTCCCCACTCAGTGTCTTGAAACTTGCTTTCTTCATTTAACAAAATATGTCAGATAACTTTTTGTTTTGGTTTACACAATGACCTCTTTTTCACAGCCGTACTAATATATTTAAGCATTCCTCTTTTGATGAACATTTAGGTTGTTTCTGATTATTTGTTATTATGAACACCGCTGCCACAAATACCTTTGTATGTATGCCACTTTTCACATGTCAAGTATATTTGTTTGATAAGCATTTAGAAGTAGGGTTGCTGAGTCAAAGAGTGTGTTTATCTCAACTGCCATGAATATTGCATTTCAGCTTGACAATGTGAGGCTGAGGTTTCTAGGTGAGTGTATGACTGTTACTGAATTATTACTATGCAAAAGACAACTTAATCAGGCTTTCAGAAGAATGCAGAAGTTCCTGGTGCTTATTCTACTCACCACTCAAACTTCTTAAATTTTCCCAAACCAGGAACAGTGTTAGGCTCAAAGGCAATGTTAGGAGTGAACCCTGAGGGAGGAGCCATCTGCAGATAAGAATAAATTGAGCCACTCATATAGGGATTTCAGGCACTGTATTGAGTACACGTCAGAGGCACATGGTGTGTGGGGGCCTGTCAGTCCTCACCTATAGAAAGTTTTCTACATGCATAGTTTCATTTCATCCTCTTATCCATCCTGAGCCCCTAAATAAACCAGGCTGGAGGTGGAAGAGATGCCTCCTTTCCAGGACAAAAGGCTCCTGCCAACTGTAGTCCTCATTTACATTTTTTTGACTTATTAAAGCGTGATCCAAATGTTTCATTGCTCTCAATTACATTTATTAATGGAAGCTAAGAGCCTCTGAGGGTGAAACTTATTGGAACATATGGTCAGCCTTCCACCTCTGAGAGCCTGGGGCTGAAGAGCACAGGGAGGCAATGCACTGGGATTTTAATAACTATTTGATTTCCCTTCCCCCAAATAATTAAATAAAAAGAACTCTTCTTCTAACCTTATGAGGTAGAATTGGCCAGTAAATCAGAAAAAACAATCAAGGGAGAGGTAGAAGATATATTTAAATTATATTAATAATGTCTGCAGGCATTAACTTCAGAGATTTAAACTCTGCTTTGTTCTCAAACTGTCTTTCTTCAACTTTGCTGTATTTCTCAATAGTTTTGATACTTGGTTAGAGAAGGGTTGTGGATACTGAGATCTGTAAAAGGCCCATCATTGCCTGGCTCACAGATGAGGAAACTGAGCGTAAGAAACAGAAGAACACACCCAGGGTCACTATGACAAGAAGAAGGTAAAGGGAGAGTCAGGCTGATGGATTAGGTCTTTATGGGAGGAGGTGAGTTTGGGCTTTGATTTGAAGAATAGATAGAATTTGGCTGTATGAAGAATAGGGGAAGGTGCTTAAGTAGGAATCACTGATGTGAACAGGTTTGAAAAGATGTGGGCCTGTGTCAGGATATTTGTGTTAGGGATAGGAGAAAGAACATGTAAGGATTTTGAACTAAGAAGCTAGATGCCAAGAGAAATGATAGTATTCTGATGATAAAGTGGAGGAGAGCCAACGTTCATTGACTCCTTCATAATAACCTCGTGAGCATGATTTCTTAACCTTGGCACTGTTCATGGTTGGGGCTGGATAATTTTTTTTGTTGTTGTGGAAACTGTCCTTTGCATCGTAGGATGTTAGCAGTATGCCTGGACCTCTATCTAGTAGCCAATGTCAATCTCTTCCTAACTGTGACAACAAAAAATGTCTCCAGACCCTGCCAAATGTCCCCGGCTGGGAACCATTACCACCTGAAGTAGGTGTATTATAATCCCCTCCCTACAAGTAAGGGAACTGAGTCTCAGGAAAGGTATGAAACTTCCTCAGGGTCCCTTAGCTAAAAAATGTTGCAACCAGGTTTTGAACCAAGCAGTCTGTAGAACCTGCATGCTTCACCAGGGTGAGGCTGAATAGGTAGGTAATAGAGAATTAATTCCAGTTAGGAAGTGAGGAGTAAAGGTTAATGAAGCCATTCCCCATCAGTGCTCATGGAATGGGCGGGATAGCAGGGCTGGCAGAGCCTAGCACAGCAGGAAGTGGAAACTGGTTAACTACAATTCTCTGAAGCCAATGACTCTCTGATATTAAAAAGTCAAAGATGGAAAACATTTATCTTGCCATAATGCTAGTCTCCCCTACTCCAGGGTATCAGTTACTGATATGTTGCAATATTTCAGAAGTGATTACACAGCCTGCTTTGAATTAAAATGCATTTTGTGGTTAAAAAGCTGATAGGCTAAACAAAATTTCTAAATCTAGAGATGGTGCTTGCTTCTCCCCAAAGCTAGATCATGCCTCACACTGCCACTATGAAATCTGTTGATCTATCAGTTTGTCTTACATTGGAATAATGCAAAGTAAATTTATAAACTCAAACATCAGGTGAATCATCAGTTAAAAAACATGTTGCTTCTCAAGGCATCTTCCCCGCCTCTTCCATCTGGTTTCATGTTGCTGGTTACCATTCATTTATTTATTTAACAAATACGATATTGTGAATTTAATAATATTAAATTTGGAGCTGGGGATGTATATAGTTGGGATACAGACTCTGCCCTCTGAGAACTCACAGTCTGCTGATCTGTCTAGGGCAAGCATAGGCTTCACAGGACACTCTCAAGAGGAGATGACAGGACTAAGGCAGAGGAAGAGGCATTCTGGGTAGTGGACACAGTATATGCAAAGGCCTGGAGGTATGGCAGCTTGGAGTTTTGGAGGAACTGCATGTCATTTAACATGGCTTCAAGGGAGAGTGTAGGTAAGGACACAGCTTGGATTGCAGCCAAGTTGCATCCCACAGGGCCCTGTTTTCTTTCCCTTCTGGGCTTCATTTGTGTTTTGTGATGCCCAGTTCACGACCTAGCACTTTGCCACTTTTCAACTCTCAATTTACCTCTCCAGAAAGCCTTTCTTAAGCACTGTCTATTCCCTGTCCCCGCTTTGACTCCTTGTGACTCTCAGGGTTCATACCCTTATTTTGGTAATCATCAGTTTATATTGATAGTTGAGGGGCTTTGAAGGCAGGAGTTGTATCTTATAGTTCTCTGGTTACCTAGCAGAACTTTAAGGAAGGGCTGGTACTCAACAAACATTCCATTGCTCATTTCTTTTGAAATATCAGATCGTCACCTTGAAGGCCTGGTGTTATTCATTCTGGGCAAATTTGACTGAATTTCTACCTCTCTCTCTGCGTGGTATCACTTAACAGCTCTTTCCGAGGATCACTCCTACTTCCTTGGTTAGTCCTCCTTGGAGTCCTGTGAGACTTTCTCTGCATCTGTGAGCTCCGGTGTCCCCTAGGATCTGATTTGGTATCTGATACGTTTATAGTCTACACACTGCCTGGCCAAGCTCCCACCTGATGCTTTTAATTACCACCAACTTACAGACAACTCTCAGTCTACCGTGGCCAAACTGGGCTAACCATTGTAATGGCCATCGCAGGGCACTCACCATATATTGTTCATTGCAACAATTCTGTGTGATGGATGCTATCATTGTCATCAGCCTCACCATCATTCTCATTCCCACATCATAAAAAAGTAAGGAGACGACGTAACTTATCCAAGGTCTTACAGCTAGTGAGCGGTAGAGTAAGGATCCAAACCCAACAGTACAGCTGTGGTGTCTGGATTTTTGACCCTACCCTACACTGCCTCTTTCTAAGAGACATAACCAGAAAGGGTACAGAGTGCTATGGGATCCCCTAGGCATGAACAATTCACTCGGAGTTGAAAAATAAAAGATTCCCCAGAGTAAGTGACATCAGAACTGAATTCTGAAGAGTACGAGTTCAGTAGGCAGAGCTGAAGAGAAAGTGTTGCAGGTGGAGGGAGTCCCCGGCATAAAGGAGCAATGACTCTGGCGTCCTCCAGGGCTATATGCACCAAGCACTGCTTTCCCACCATCACGTGGTGATGCCCACATGTCAAAGCCCTAGGAACTCAGATCCCATGTGGCCAGATATGTCCACTATCAAGCAGTCCAGCCCTTGCTTTGTAAGCCCTCCAAGAAAACTCACTTTTGTCATATGAAGTTGACATTAGAACAATGTATGTATGTAGTTTTCCCTTTAAGTTTTCATTTTGCATTCATGTGGGAAAGCACGGAAAAGGGCTTCAATGAAGAGAGTTCAAAGTCCCCCCCCACCTCTGGAGAGGCATTGACCTGAGATCCACTGGAGTGTGGGTACCTTAGCCCCTCACAGCCACAAGAAACCCCGGCAGAGATGTGTGAGGGAGCCTGCAGATTGTCCAGGCTCTCCACCACCAGGCAAGCAGAAGTGCGAGTGTAGAGGAAGAAGGGCATTTTGGACCTTCAGATTTATGTGCTGGTTTCCCAAACCCTGACTCTGTTTGCTTTTCTTCTTACTTGGAGATTACTCATGCTCCAGGACATAGTTCTTCAACAAATCCCCAATCCAAGGCTGGGCTTTGTGCCTTGTGCTAGGCTCACATAACTGTATTCCAAGGGTCCAATCCACATTTATGAGAGGGGACAAAGGTAGAGACAAGTGTGGCTGAGACACCCACCACATAGCTCTGTTTATGAAGCTGCAAATAACCCGCCTACTGAGGTGTCGGCAATGGTATTTTATAGCGGATTAGAACACCTCATAAAGGCCTTTTATTCGGCATGCATAATTTTAAATAGGTCCTTAAATTGTAGGGCATCTAAATGCCAGTGTTCTTTGAATATTTATGTGCTTTCTTCATTGTCTTTTTTATTTCTTTTAGCACTTATAGAGTACTTACTGTATGCTAGACTCTCTTCCAACCACTTGACCAGTCTTAACTCATTTGATTATCAGAGAAGCCCTAATAGTTGGGATCTTTATCATCTTACAGATGGGAAGTGGATGTACAGAGAGGTTAACTGAGTCCTCCAAGGTCACACAGCGAGGCAGTGGCACAGCTGGGGCTCGACCCCAGGCAGTCTGGCTCCATAGCCTCTGCTCTGAACTGTTATTCTGCACATTGCCTCTGTTAGGTTTCCTCCCTGTGGGATCACTGTGAGTACTGATGGTCTACCAACACTGCCAGGTCTAGACCAGGGGTTCTTACAAAGGAGTATGCATTGGTATCATCTGGAGGGTTGTTGTGACTTAGATTGCTGGGTCCTGTCTTAGAGGTTCTGATTCGGTGGGTCTAGGGTGAGGGGAGAATGTGAATTTCTAACAAGTTTCCCAGTGCTGCTGGTGCTGCTCATCTGGGACCACACTTGGAGAGCTACAGGTACAGAGCACAGGCCAGGCTTGCCCTCTCCTACATCCAGTCAGGATGGGCTGGACCAGTCTCTCTCAGCTCTCTGCCCATTCATGCCTTCCCAGGATTCATACTGAAGTTGGATTCCACTTCCTCCTTGGTGTTGGTCTGATAACTTCTGTTTCCCATTTTTTTCTTGATTCTATAGTCAGTGCTGTGGTTTGGCCCCACCAAAATTCATGAGAGATTTAATTGTCAATGTAATGGTATTAGGAGGCGGTGGCTTGAAGAGGTAATTCGATCATCAAAATGGATTGATCTCTTTCTCAGAGACTGCAATAGTTCCCATGAGAATGGATTGGTACTTGTGGGAGTGGGTTGTTATGAGTGAGCTTGCCTCTTGAGTTTGGTCTCTCTCCTGTGCACTCTCCTGCCCTTCCCCTTGTCCATCATGTTGTGATACAGCACAAGGTTCTCACCAGATGCTCACTAGATGCCGGGACCATGCTGCTTGGACTTTTAGGCCTCCAGAATTGTGAGCCAAATAAACTTCTTTTTAAAATAAATTACCCATTCCAAGTATTCTGCTATAACAACACAAAACAGATCAAGATAGTCAGTGAGACTCTATTTAGCTCAGGGCCAGCTTTATGGGCACAGAACCAGGTACACAGGCCCTGTGTTGTGAGGGGTGATTTAATGCTCTTGGATTCAGTCTTAAAATTTGTGATACTCTGAATTTGTGTTTTCCAAGTGAAGCCTGGTAGGACAATGGAGCACGACCCCAAGGCTGACGTTGCCTCACACGTGGTCCCACCTCCTGCTAGCTCCAGCTTTCGCCAGGTTGGGTTCTCAGCTGCCTGCTCCCACTCCCAAGCATACTGGGCCTTGCCTGGCCTTCCCCTTCCCCTCTCTGCCCTATGAGGCTAAGGGTGGTGACCAGGTTGCATTGCTTGGAGGAGGCCCATGGTCTTCTGTCACCCTCTTCCCCCCAGCTGTGCCTGGGGGCCGGTACAGGGAGGGTCAGGATCAAGTGGGTGCCCCATGGCATCTCAGGGTGGGACAAGGTGAAAGCTGCTCTCACTCTGGACAGCAGTGCCACGTCACACTCAGTGGAGACTGGCCAAGGCCTCTCATTCACCTTCACTCCTGGTGGGGAGGTGCAGCAGCTTGGAGCTGGCCTGACTACTGTGTGTTGAGGCAGCAGGTCTGTGGGAAGAGGTGGCTGGGGCCTCATATTTTCATTTTGTTGTGGACCCTGCAAACTATGTAGCTGCTGCAATCCAGCCCTTAGCTGGGCTGTCCTGCGCTGTGGTCATGGGCCCTGTACTTGTGTAGTGTTCAGAAATGAGTGTGGCATCGTCCAGTTCTGGACTATTTCATAAAGGTCACTCCATAGGAGTTAATATTTAAATATGGTGTGTGTTATAGTAAAGTGTGCTCAGCTTGAAAAGGTGCACATCACGGCCATATGACACTCAGGCACCTGGCTGCCTCTAACCACATCTCCGGTAGTGAGCTGGCACACAGTAGGTGCTCTGTCTGTTGGTGCTTGGAGTTTGACCCATTTAATTTGAGATACTTGAGGTGTAGTCGGGAAGATGGGAGATGACTCATCTGGACTCTATGATTGTTTCTCCTGTTACCTGCTTTTTATTTACAGTATAGAAATAAGAACATAAATAAGTCACAGTGAAATTCCCAACTGTAGACCACCTGGGACAGAATTCAGTGAGGGATCCTCACTTTGGCCCATGTCCTTATTCATACATTCATTTATTTAGCACACTTACTAAAGGGTGATGAGGTTTAGGAACAGCACATATGGAGACAATAGGGCAAAATCCCCCCTTCCAAAAGTTCATACAACAATGAGGAGGGGGCCTGCAATCTCAGCACTTTAGGAGGATGAGACAGGTGGATCCCTTGAGGTCAGGAGTTTGAGAGTAGCCTGGCCAACATGGTGAAACCCTATCTCTACTAAAAATACAAAAGTTAGCTGGGTGTGGTGGTGGGTGCCTATAATCCCAGCTACTCAGGAGGCTGAGGCAGGAGAATCACTGGAATCTGCGAGGCTGAGGTTGCAGTGAGCCAAGATCACACCATTGCACTCTAGCCTTGATGGCAAGGGTGAGACTCCATCTCAAATAAACAAAAACAAAACCAAAAACACCAATGGGGAGGGAGATGAGAACACAGAGACAACTAGAGCACAGTACTGTTATCTGCTCTAATAAGGAAGAGGAGAGAAGGGAGACAGCGTGACCCATTTAGCCACATGTCTGCCATCCTTCTGTTCATCTCTCTGTAAAAATGACACATCTTACCAGGGCAGTCCCTGTGTACAGATTATCTTAAGAGAAAATGAGAAAGTGCTTCCCTGGACCAGGCACCCTCAGTCACCAGGGTTTTCATAGCCTCAGTGGTCTCGTCCTGCTCCTGAGTTATTCCATAGTTTCTCATTTTCCCCTGATAGATACAGGACAAGAAGGAACATCATTAGAAATTTGTTTTCCTGTATGTTAAGGAGAGTAACAAGTGTGTCCTTTCTCTTGAATTAAAGATGATGACACCAGTAGAAGACAGTGCAGGGTGTTTTGTTTCCAGGTAAAGGAGACAGAGAGAAGGGTTACAGATCTCCTCTTCATGAGAAGGTAAAGCCTCATTCAGGTAGATATTTTTGAGAAAGTCAGGGAACTCCACCCTGGATTCTTTCATAAAAGTCACCTCATATGAGTCAGTATTTAAATATGTTTTGTTATAGTAAAGTGTGCTCCATTTGGAGAGGTGGACATCACGGGCCACATGAAACTCAGTCACATGGCTACCCCTCACTGCAAAAGAGGGCAGGATACATGGTCTACCTGTGTGCCCAGAAGCAATCATCGGCCAGACTCTGCTGCAAGTATCATATGTCGTATGAGGTTAGCACACATGTTGTGCAGGAAAACTGTCCAAAAGAAAATTGGTAGCCTCTTCGGTGTAAATCCTGGAAACTCAAAATGCATTCTAGGCATTGTGGTGATGAGAGAAGGATGTGTCACTCCGGGAGAGTGAGTTTTAGCTCCTGTCACCCTTTGCATTTACTAAGACTTAGGCTATCTTTATCGCTTATTAATTAGCTCATTTGAAAACATTGTACTGGGTGCCTGCAGGTTTGCCAGAGTTTCCTATAAGCGCCATGAATGAGCCTTCCCCTGACTTGGGGCATGCCCGATCCAGTGGGCAGATAGAGAGTAAGTGCTAGAACAGTAAGGGTGTCATTTCAGGTGGTCTGCCAGAAGTCTGGCTGGAGGAGATGTGGGGAGAGACAGAGAGGGAGGCTTCTGGCAGGGTGTGGAGGCATCAGGAGAGACCTTGGAGAAGAGGGGAAGTATGAACTGAATCCTGAGAAATGAAAGCACAGCATAGAAGCATCAAGTGTTTAAGAGCATTGAGTTTATCATGAAAGAGATCTCAGGTCAAAATTTCAGCTAGCCACTGACTAACTGTGACCACAGACAAGTTACTCAACTTTTCTAAACTGCAGTTTCTTCATCTGTAGAATGGGTATAACAAAGCAGTCTTTGCAGTAATATAATAATGTGGGATCTAATGTGATAATTCTTCATGTGGGGCAGAGCAGGACAGGCATTCCAGGTGTAGGGAGTGGCAAGAGGACAGGTGAGCGGGGGTGAAATGGCTGGGGCATGGTAAACTGGATGGAGAGCTGGGTGCAGAGACAGGATGAGGGTAGCGGTAGAAGGCAGTGAAGCTGGAGGGAGGATGTTCTTCACAGACCCTGCAGGACAACTGGTCTCTAAAAGGTTTCAAGCGAAGGAGTAGCAGGACCACATGAAGCAGTGCCACCTGTATGTGCTGAAAAGCCCCTAAAATGACACCACTTTTGCAACCCCATCTCCTGACAACCGGAGTTGTAGAGAGTCTGGCCGAGTGCGCGGCTCATACCTGTAATCCCAGCACTTTGGGAGGCCGAGGCAGGCAAATCATGAGATCAGGAGTTTGAGATCAGTCTGGCCAACATGGTGAAACCCCGTCTCTGCTAAAAATACAAAAAATTAGCTGAGTGTGGTGGTGGGCACTGGTAATCCCAGCTACTTGGGAGGCCGAAGCAAGAGAATCACTTGAACCTAGGAGGTGAAGGTTGCCGTTAGCCAAGATCGCGTCACTGCACTTCAGCAAAGGGAAACATTGAAACTTCTCCTCTCTGCTGTTGACTTTTCATATCCCATCCTCTGGGAGGCACATGGCAGTCAATCGGCACATCCCTGGAAGGGCAAATGGCACCACAGCATTTATGTATATGCCAAGGAGACCCTTTTGTGAAACCATTTAGTTAGAAGTGTGTCAAGAGCTGGCACTGAGAGACAAGTCAGGCCCAGTTCACTAATTATACTAACTTCAAAACAAACAGAGGATATGGGCCCAGCAAATGGCATGGGGAAATATCAACATGCTTAAACAGGAAGGCATAGGAGCCATATGTTGGCTGCACTCCACCCACACAGCTTCTCCACACACGTCTCTTCATCCTGTGCTGTCTGAGGATGACTGGCAGATAAGTGAATGTACAGATTAGACATGAGCAGACGCGTCAACTGCACGGTGACAGCCATCCGAGCGCCTTCATCTCCACTGTCTTGGGTGATGGTGCACATGGCATCCTACGGGCATCTGTGGGCTTCTCTCTTGAGAATCTTAGTGCCTTGAGAGTACTGACCCAGAGACCAGAAGTTTTGGATTTAAGAGTGAGTTCTGCCCTTGCTTGCAGGTTAACCTTGGCAGTTAATTCCTTTGACTGTAAAGTGGAGATGATAATCACTACACCACAAGCAAGAAGTAGTAATCATTCATTCCTTCAGCAAAAATCTCCTAAGTCCTTACTCTGGTCCTGACCATGTGCTGGGCCCAGGAGACAGGGAGTTACATAACATGGGCCCTCAAGGAACTCCCAGTCTGGCTGGAAAGTCATATCCATAAAGAGGTGTTCAGACGTAGGGCACATGGCAGCCAGCAGGGATATCTAATTGAGAAGAAAGCTTATTGGAGGGTCTCCATTTCTATGTGAAGCAGGAGACAAGGTCATGCACTGAGAGCAAGAGGCATGAGGAGGTGCTAGAAACGTCAAGAACATGGTAAGGGTGTGAAATGATTGACGAAGGGAATATGAGAAGCAATTGAACAGGGCTTGCCAAATAGTGGCCAAGAGGCTCCTTGTGACAACTGAAGGAAGCTGTGTGTTCAAAAGCAAGTGATAAATTGCTCAGGGCAGTAGTGTTGTCAGGTTTTGCTAACAGCTGTATTGGTACTTACTGATCTTCCCTGGATGAAACCAATACCTGGCACACTTGTTGGCTAATGTAGCCTCTCTACTGGGTTTCCTGGCTTATCCATGTATATTCCTGCCCTGTCCACTGCTCACATGCCCCTGCTCCTCCCCATTCAAATAAGCCCACCTTTTTCTCCACGGCCCTGCTCCAGGCCTACTTGCTCAGGAAGCTCTCCGAATGCTACAGTCACTGTATCTGCCGTGTGAGTGCTTTCCCTTTCATCTAGGATTTGGTACCCTTGCTATCAGGCCCTCTCACTTGGCTGAGTCCATAGTCCCTTGGTTCTTTCTCAGGTGTGCACTTGGTCTCCCACCAGACTCCCACCTTCTGTCTCCATAGATGTGCTCACAGCCCCCGCTTGAGGAGGACCGATGCGTTGGCCCGCTCTCAGAAAGCCAAGTGCTGGGGTAGGGGACAGACCGTCTCAATGGCGGTCATGTCTGAGCAGTGAGGATGCTCCACGTGGGATCCACTGGGGCAGGGAATGCCTCTTGTCCATCTCTAGATCCCAGGTCCTGGCACACAGTAGGAACTCTATTCCCTCTTTTCCTCCTTCCTTATCTGTTCCTTTTGTTTTCCTAAGCCTTTGCTGACACAAACACTATGCAAAGACCAGAGGAGATAGTCGAAAAAACAGGATTCTCAAAACACCCAGGCTTAGCTCTCTCAGTTCTTGGCCTATCTTAGCTATTCCCCACATATTTGTTAATCTGAACTGAGGTTTCTACTGAAGGGAAACTTCTGGTCCTCTGAGGGTGACTTTCTCATCCATCTTCATTTCAACCAGCTCTCATTTCACAGGAACGATTGAGCTCTACCTGCCCTTGGCATCTCCTCCCCTCAGGACTGAGTGACCTGTCGGGGGACAGGGCCAGGACCTCAGAACCTCAGAATGCCAAGCTATGTGAAGTCTCCCCAAAACACAGGTGCTTCTAGAATGTCGGAGTAGCCTCCACTAGGACAACCTTTTTCACTCCTTATCAAAGGAGGCCATTAGCTTGCTCTAATGTACAGGCTCTAAGACTACTGGTGAGCTGGAGGACCATGTGGGGAGCTGAATGTCTTCATGCCTTTCAGAGAGAAAGAAGGGAGAAGGTTTAGAGCCAAGGTGAGTGACAGACAGTAGCAGAGACCCCAGCCCCTCTACAGCAGTGTGCATGAATAAGGACATGTCTTTCTACAAGAAGCATAGACGAAAACTCCCTCAAAGGCAAGGGGACTTGGGTGGGAGGGGTATCTTGGCCAATAATGATGCAATAGCTCGTGCTTAGGAGGCATGGGCAGTAGACCAGAAGTGCCCTTATTGATTATTTGCTGTTCTTTGAGGGAGGTACCCATATTGCAGGAAAGAAGGTAAAGCTTGGTGAAGTGAGAGGATTAGGGAGTGATGGAGCTAAGGTTTCAGTCTGTGTCCGCTTCAGTTTCTCTCCCATGTTCTTAAAAATTAATCCATCAAGTAACCAAATCCTGATTGTTATATATGTGCTACCTATGTGTCCAGACCTGGGCATAGGTGGGGACAGGTGGGGTGGGGAACAGGCCAGAAGGAGATGAAGACACAGTCTCTACCCTCTATTCAAGTCAATAACCCATCCGGAGCACCACTGCAAACCCAGCCATATCAAGGGAGGCCTGTAGGCCATGCTGAGAAGTATGGACCCTATACTGAAGGCAGTAAGCCTGTTGAAGGGTTTGCAGAAGGGGCAGGAAGCTAACATAACAATTTCGACAGTGTAGAGAATGGATGAGAGAGGCAGCAAAATTGGAAGCCATGAGATCAGTGAGGAAGTATCAGCAGACTCTATTCTATGGAAAGTTCTGTGCCTGGTATAGTGGGGAAACAGAGATTTGGGATGTCTTGGACCTGCCCTTACAGAGCTGGGGACCAAATCTGTGCAAATCCTTAGCAGATATTCTCATGTTGTATGTGAGATAGGCCAGGGGTCAGAAGAGACCTGGAGGATCAGAGGAGAAAGGGTACATGAGCAGGGAGGTTCCCTGAAAACAGTGGATGTTCACACTGAGTGATGAAGGAGGGAGAGGGCTTTAATAGGTCAATACAGGTAAGGTGAAGGAGGCCAGGAAAAGGATACATGGACGTGCAAGGCCTAGGACATCAGACATGGCTAAGATTGGTGAGGCTTCCTCTTCAGCCATAGGAGAGCAGGTAGAAATCAAGTTGGAGAGGAGGTGGGGTCTGCCAAGGAGTCTGGGCATTGTGTGACAACTGAGAACCTCAGAAGGGCTCTCAGCTCAGGAAGATGTTGGCGGGGAATGGGCTGGCAGAGGAGGGCAGGACATGAGTTCAGACAAGGCCCAGCAGAGAAAAGAAAGCTCAGACCACCTAGGTCAGTGGAGCAAATTTAATCTAGAATTAGCAGCCTCAGGCATCCCTAAGCGCTGGTGAAATGGGGGCTGGGCAGACAAAGGGAAGAAGTTTGCCAGAGCCGATGATGGGGGCCACAGCCGTAAAGATGATCAGCTGTGGCTGGAGATGCCCTCTGAAGCAGAGAGAGCAGGGGATGAATACCCTGGCTTCTCACTTTCTCCTGCCATCCTTATTGGCTGAGCCAGCCAGATGCCTGCTGACCTAGGAGCTTGGCAAATATAGACTTAAGAAGGTCAGCCCCTCTGCCCTGCAGGGCAGAGTAGGGGAAAAGCAAGTAATGAACACAAGGGAAAGCAGTCCCAGGGCCAGCAGGACCTGGCCATTCATCCCCCTCTCCTGCCCAAGCTATGACTGTTCATATGATAGGACAGATGTTTATGGAAATGTGCTTGTTGATTGACAGATGGTCTGACTCTCATGCTCTGGTCTTCCTGTGCCCTCTTTGGAGACCATGGAGTCCTGGGGTGCAGGCTCAGCAGCCTGTGGTATCAGAGGACACAGGGCATGACTCCATGGAGACCATGGTGTCCTGGGGACAGGACTGTCAATGAAGGCCTGCCTGTGGGCTCCAAGCCTCACCTTTCCACCACCTCTGGCCCTCTGCTACCCATCCCTCTCACTGCCTTTTTGCCCAGTCGGCATTTCCCTGCCTCTTCACAGTAATTATCATTGACGGCTATTGACTGATGGTGACAGGGCTGAGAGCTAAAAGTGAGGAAGTGAAGGATTTCTGCAAGTTCTGGCTGTGCTGCCCAAATGCAGCAATAGGAGCTTGTGATAGTTAATACTGAGTGTCAACTTGATTGGATGGAAGGATGCAAAGTATTGCTCCTGAGTGTGTCTGTAAGGGTGTTGCCAAAGGAGATTAGCATTTGAGTCAGTGGGCTGGGGAAGGCAGACGAACCCTGACTCTGATGGGCACCATCTAATCAGCTGCCAGTGAATATAAAGGAGGCAGAAAAACGTGAAAAGGCGAGACTGGCCTAGCCCCCCAGTCTACATCTTTCTCCCGTGCTGAGTGCTTCCTGCCCTCAAACATCGAACTCTAAGTTCTTCAGTTTTGAGACTGTCTCTTCTTCCTCCTCCTTGGAGACAGCCTATTGTGGGACCTTGTGATCATGTGAGTTAATACTTAATAAACTCCCCTTTATATATATCCTATCAGTTCTGTCCCTCTAGGAAACCCTGACTTGCACAGAGCTGCTCAACTTTTGTTCAAATTCTTAAGCCTAGCACTCCCTTACTCCTCATTTCTCCTCCTTCTAAAGAGGACCTCTTTGGGCTCTAGGTAAGAATCATCTCCTCCAGAAAGTCTTCCTTGATTGCTCCAGTGCACAATCTGACAGCAGGTATAATGGGTATCAAAGCCTTTCATGCCAGACTAACATATCTTAAAACAGAGATTCCCAAACTTGAGTGTGCATCAGTATCACCTGCAGGGCTTCTTGAATCACACATCACTGGCTCCCACCCCAGTATTTCTAATTCAGTAGGTCTGGGATGGGGCTGGAGAATTTGCATTTCCAACAAGCTCCCAGATGTGGCTGATGCTGCTGGTCTAAAGTGATTATTACTCAGTGGGCCTATGTCCTGTTTTCTTAATGACCCAACAAGATCTTTTGGGTCAGGGGGAAGGTACACTATTTATCAAAAGCCTTACCTAATGTTTTGGTAAAAAGCTGTTGCTTAATAAGTCATTGCTCATATATTAACTAAAAAAGATTTTTTTTCTTGTGAGTGTAGAGAAAGGGAAGGAAAGAGAGAAGCATTTAAGGTTACTGGGCTAAATTTCATGATACTATAAAACTTTGAAATTTACCAATAAAATGGCCCTTTCTCCAGCTGGTAAATGAGTTCATATGCAAAACATTTAGAATGATGTCTGTAACATGTTAAATGCTGTATAAGTGATGACGATGATAATTCTTAGAGGGCACTAGAATTCTGCTGAGTTCCTTGACATGCAAAATCTCTGTACCGAGACTTGTGAAGAGATAGAAAGGACCACTTTGGGTCTTGGACTATCAAATATTTTCTATTTTCTGAGGTTAAATGTACCCAAATGTCAGCAGCACCTACCTTTTGAAGGGTAGATTATGGATGAGTTTTTTTTTCTTTTTTATACTTCTCTGCACTTTCCTCATTTTCTACTACAAACATGCATTATTACCATCATAAGGAGAAAAATGTTTTTGACAAAGCCCTGGGCCCCTCCAGCACAATAGTACATGAGGCATAAATTCGGTGCACTGAACAATCACTTCACCACCAGGAGATAGTAATCATTCATTCTTTCTTCTATTTATTCATTTGTTTCTTTGCTTAAAATGTTGATTGGGTATTTAGCATGTGTTACCTCTGTGCTAGGATTTAGTGATACAAAGGCACTGTAGCAAGCAGTTAAGCACATGGTTTTGGCATCAGCAAGACCAGGAGTCTAACTACCTTGCTATCTGCAGGCTGGGTGATTGAACAATTTACTCTCCCCCTGTGTGTATCAGGGTCCTCATCTGTAAATGGAAATCATAATGTTACCTTTGTTACATGGTTTCTGTGGGGATGAAATGTGGGAAAGCCCAGGCCCAGCGCATTGCCCAGCACTTGCTGAATGCAGGCTGTTATGAGTGGGGTTGTTCTGAGAGCTGGTTTTTATCACAGTGTCTTAATAACATCAGTGATTCCTGGACTCCCACAGGGATGGCGTTCTCAGCGGTCACCACCGTAGCTTTGATGGGAATTATCATCCTCATTTGTGAGATGTGGACTGTGAAGTTTTGAGGACTAAAGGACTGACTCAGAGAACCACATAAGTGTCCAAGCTTCTGCCCCGATGGGACCTCTGTATCACATTACTGGGCATATAGGGTGACAGAGTGTGGCCAACCTTCTCAGCTTATGCTTTGCTTCCTGCTTTGCAGGAAGCTGAGGCCAATTTTGTTGCCTTTGGTGCCAATTATCCAGCTCCAATGTCTACTGAAGTTAGGGAGATGTTATTTTCTAAGAAGTAAAGGCCAAGGCCTCTGTCTCCCTCTGTCTCCCAGGCTGGAGTGCAGTGGCACAATCTCGGCTCATTGCAACCTCTCGCTTCTGGGTTCAAGCAATTCTCCTGCCTTAGCCTCCTGAGTAGCTGGGACTACAGGCATATATCACCACACCAGGCTAATTTTTGTATTTTTAGTAGAGCAGAGTTTCACCATGTTGGCCAGAATGGTCTCAACCTCTTGCCCTTGTGGTCTGCCTGCCTCTGCCTCCCAAAGTGCTGGCATTGCAGACATGAGCCACCTCACCTGGCTGCTTTTTTTGTTTGCTTCTTTAGCCTTTGTAAGGCTGTCAGCTGCAATTTTTTTTCTTTTCTTTTTTATCATGAAAAATTGCAAACAAAATATACAAAAGTAGCGTGCATCCTATAATGAACCCCCATTTATTCATCCTTCAGCTTCAATAATTAAGCCATAGCTAGTCTTTTTTCCTCTGTTCTCTCTTCTTCCTTCCTTCCCACTGCATTCCCGATTATTTCAGGAATAATTTCAGCTATTCTATCACTTCACTTCTAAATAGTTTAGGTTATGCCTCTATAAGAGACGAACTCTTCAAAAATCATAGCCACAATACCATTATATAGAGAAAATTAGCAGTACTTCCTTAATTTCAAGCAACAAATATGTGCTTAAATTTTCCTGAATGCTTTATTCATTTTTTAGAGTTTGTTTGAATAAAAATATAAAGAACATTCAAATATTGTGATAGATTGATATCATTCTTAAATCTGTTTTAATCTATAGGTTTGCCTTTTATGCACTTCCTTTGAAATTTGTTTGTTGGAAAACCTGGTCTGGGTCATTTGTCCTGGAAAGTATATCACACTTTGAATTTTGCTGATTGTATTTATGTGGTAATAGTTTAACAAGTTCCTCTGTTGCCTGTATTTTTAGTCATATTTAGAGGCTTGACTGTATTCAGGTTCACTTTTTCTTTTTTTTTTGGCAAGATGACTTCATAGGCGTTGCTGTGCACTAGCATCGGGAGGCATGCGGTGTCTGGTTGTCCCTTTGTCACGTTTGAACACACTGCTGCTCATTGCCTGGATCCATTAATTCACTAGGGTTGGCAAAATGTTGATAAGCTAATTCTCTCCTGCCACCCTTGTTTATTAGCTAGAATATATCTATAAATAGATACTTCTTTTCATCAACTCTGCAGTTACCCTGACGGATAGTTCATTAAGGAAAAGCAAGATAAATGCTTGATTATGCCCCCTCTCTTGACCAGTTTTAAAGATAATTAGTTGGTCCATTTGCATCTTTCAATGATGACTAAATATTTTTGATTTTTCTACACTCACGAATTTAGACATATTTGATGTCTTTTAATCTATTATAGTTATCATTACTGAAACTCAACTGGCTTCTCTTTGGCCAGTGGGAGCATCCTCGAGTTTTCTCTTGAGTCCTTTGACATGATCCTGAAAGTCTTTCATAGTTCCCTTGCTTTTTACTGTCCCATGCTCATCTTGTGGAATTCCTGCCACAGACAAGGCATTAAACATTTCTCCAAGGATTTTTGCTTTCTTTTAGGAAAAGTGGACGTGAGGGGTGCTCATTGTCACTGGTTTAGCCTTTGTTTCCAGGCTTTTTAAATGAGCATAGATAGAAAAATATGGATATATATTTAAGATGAAACATATTCTGAGTTAATACTGCTGCTACAATTTAGGTTAGGATTATGGAATTTTACTTAACTGTATTGATCTTCTGTCTACATGCCTTTTTTCCCTTACTGAAAATATCATTTCTCAGTGTCACCAGATAATTACTCATGTGCTTCACTGACAACACACATACAACAGTCTAAGAATAACAATACAAACACCACCATGGACATTATGATTTAAACAGTACACATCAGTTTACATTTTTTTGTCGTTATTTTTATCCTTAGGATATATTGCACTAGGGATGGTGATATATTACCATCCCTAGTGCAATATATCCTAAGGATAAAAATAGAGTTTGAGACTGGCTCTCCTTGCTCCTCAAGCTTGCAGACAGCCTATTGTGGGATCTTGTGAACATGTGAGTTAATACTTCAGTAGACATTTGTGTTTTTAAATTGTTTGGAATAATTCTGAAATAATGTGTGGTTATCCTGCTCATTAAACACAGAGTTAGGTTCACTTATTTCATTTTGATTCTGATTTTAAGGAATTACTTTTCTAAAATTTAATTTGTTTTTTGCTTATGCAGAACATTTGTGGGGTTCCAAAATTAACTTTATAAAGCAAGGTATAGTTAAACAAGTCTAGCTCTGATCTACAGTACTTTTAATAAAAGCAAATAGATTTTCCATATTTATAATCCTTTTTTGGTAGATAATTAGCAGCAAACTATGTACTTTTTTCTTTTTTTTATTATACTTTAAGTTCTGGGGTACATGTGCAGATTACGCAGGATTGTTACGTAGGTATACACATGCATGGTGTTTTGCTGCATCCATCCACCCATCACCTACATGAGGTATTTCTCCTAATGTTATCCCTCCCCAATCCCCCCACCCCTGCTATCCCTCCCCCAGATGCCCCAGCCCCCAACAGGCCCCAGTGTGTGATGTTCCTCTCCCTGTGTCCGTGTGTTCTCATTGTTCAACACCCACTTATGAGAGAGAACATGCAGTGTTTGATTTTCTGTTCTTGTGTCAGTTTGCTGAGAATGATGGTTTCCAGATGCATCCATGTCCCTGAAAAGGACATGAACTCATCCTTTTTTATGTCTGCATAGTATTCCATGGTGTGTATGTGCCACATTTTCTTTATGCAGTCCATCATTGATGGGCATTTGGATTGGTTCCAAGTCTTTGCTATTGTAAACAGTGCCACAATGAACATACATGTGCATGTGTCCTTATAATAGAATGATTTATAATCCTTTGGGTATATACCCAGGAATGGGATTGCTGGGTCAAATAGAATTTCTATTTCTAGATCCTTGAGGAATTACCACACTGTCTTCCACAATGGTTGAACTAATTTACACTCCCACCAATAGTGTAAAAGTGTTTCTATTTCTCCATATCCTCTCCAGCATTTGTTGTCTCCAGATTTTTTAATGATCGTCATTCTAACTGGTGTGAGATAGTATCTCAATGTGGTTTTGATTTGTATTTCTCTAATGACCAGTGATGATGAGCATTTTTTTCATGTTTGTTGGCTACATAAATGCCTTCTTTTGAAAAGTGTCTGTTCATATCCTTTGCCCGCTTTTTGATGGGGCTGTTTTTTTTTTTTCTTGTAAATCTGTTTTAGTTCTTTGTATATTCTGGATATTAGCCCTTTGTCAGATGGGTAGCTTGCAAAAATTTTTTCCCACTCTGTTGGTTGCTGGTTCACTCTATTAATTGTTTCTTTTGTTGTGCAGAAGCTCTTTAGTTTAATTAGATCCCATTTGTCCATTTTGGCTTTAGTTGCCATTGCTTTTGGTGTTTTAGTCATGAGGTCCTTGCCTATGCCTGTGTTCTGGCAGGATTCATCTTAATGGAAGGTTGTTTTGTAAGCCAGGAAGGGGCTTATCATTTCTCTTCCATAGTATTATTTTATTTATTGATTGATTGATTGATTCATGTGTTCATTTAATTTATAAAACAACAGCTTTTTGAGCTTTGACCACATCTAGACACCATACTGGAATAGAAACTGAGGGTTTTTTTTCCCTTTGAGTCCATTGGCATCTTTTCTTATCCTCCAGGAGCATTCCTGTGTGACCTCTGCATTCTCAGCTCCAAAATGCCAAATTCTCCTTCCAGAAAGTCATGTTTAAACCTAGGCAGGCGTTAAGAATTGGACCAGTATTTGTAAACACTTGTTTGAATAGAAGGAGAACAGTGGATGCTTTCAGTTGTATGTCCTCAGTTCATTTTGCTGAAAGTGTGTCTTTATTTTTGATAGTTAAATCTGGAATAGACTCAGGTCAACTATATTTAGGTCTTTATAAAGTACTTACACATTTCTTAAGACAAAAGCTTTTATTGGCTGAGCATGAATAATATTGTCATTTGTGGCATGGAAATAATTGGCCCTTTTCTAAATATAAACTCTTCTCTGTTTTGTCACAGCTGACAGGCTCTTCAGTTCTGGGGCACAGTTTGCCTTCTCCTCTGCAGAGTCTGTTTTTTTTTTCAAGATAATATGAATGGGTTAGTACTGCGGTGCAATGCTGTACTCTTCTGCTTAAAATTTGCTTTTAAAGGCTGTTACAAATTGATCTACATATACCTTCAGGCTGCATTATTAAACTACAGCTTGGGTTTGCTTTAGTCATGAGGTCCTTGCCTATGCCTGTGTTCTGGCAGGATTCATCTTAATGGAAGGTTGTTTTGTAAGCCAGGAAGGGGCTTATCATTTCTCTTCCATAGTATTATTTTATTGATTGATTGATTGATTGATTCATGTGTTCATTTAATTTATAAAACAGCAGCTTATAAACAAAGGAGATAGTATGAAGACAGAACATCTGAAGGAGTGGACCAAAATTGGGCAAAGAACACATATGAGGGGGTGAAAGGCAGGACACCTAAAAAGTGGTACACATTTGCATGCACCTGTATACACATTCACTGATGCATACACATATACACATGCACATATCCTCACATATGTACACATACATATGCACTTAACAAGCACATACACATACTTGTACAAACACATGCACAGAAATTCACACAAACTTGTACATACACACACCTGTATGTTCATATACACATTCATAAACCTATTGATACATGTAGGTATGTATACAGACATACACTCTCACAGAGCCACCCACTCACATCTATACTCTCACACACTCATGCACACTTATGCCTAAACACTCCTAAACACACACTCATAAACACATGCACACACTTGCACACAGGTTCCAATAAACACATACGCTTATGCCTTCCTTTTTCATGGAGGTTCGAAATAGTCATTTAAGATGAAAGCTGTTCTATTCACTCAATGCTACTCTCTTCACTGTGTTCAGAAACCAGACATCTGGGTGGCTGTCTGGATCTGGATCTGGATGTGGCCATTCATTTTTGTGTCTTGCTGGGCAGCAGGCTCTCCATGGTTTAAATGCAAGGGACTTGTTTTTTTGTAAACTTTGGCCCCAGAAGGAACATATAAAAATCAAAGGGTTAAGTATAATCTCTACTCCCCAGCTGGGAGAAATAATGGAGAAGGAGGGCCTGGGATGCGCCCAAGGTCTTCCAGGGAGGTCACAAGTAGCTGAGCACAGCCTGGAAACTGGCTCCTCTGAAACCTTGGCCCCTCAGGCTTTGAGCTGAGGTGACTTGGCTTGACACTCCCAGGTAAAGTTGCTTGTTTTTAGTTTCTAAACATTTTCTACTGTTAATGAATCCTTTAATTGAACTCATTAGTCATGTTTTTCATTATACAAAATGACCCCTAAGATAAGGTCCCCTTACATTGTTCAGAGGAAGTAGCAGTATATTTTGCATCTCATTTATCAAACTTGTATGAAGTAGCAATTATGTGCATCCTTCACGGCACGCTCTGAAATTGCTGGGAATGTAATTTTTCTGAGCACTATTTCATCGCTGCCTGTCCAAGTGACAGAAAACACAGCTGATTGTATAAGTAAGACTATGCCTTCATACAAGAAATTAAATGACTGCTTGCCTAATGAAGAGCCTTTCCCTAGAAGACCAGATTTACACTCAAGTTTTACCATAGACATAAAGGGGCCTACCATTTAGACTCTCACACTCAGTCAGGCCGCCCTGACTCCTGACAATCCCTCACCCAGAGCTCTCAGCCTCTTCTCTTGGGCTTTGAAGGAGCCAGAGATACGAGGCTTCTTTTTAGTAAACGTCCTTTTGTGACTTCTGGTTTCCTGTCTGTCCTGTAAGAAGCTGGGAAGTCACCATTCTATCCTAATGACAAGTAAAAAGCTATTGAATAAACTGAAAAATTCATAATTCTTTTTTTAAATCTGTAAGATAATTTTTAAATCTGTAAGATAATTAATTCACAAAACAGATATCTAACCTCCAAACTGGAAAGACCAACAAGTAAATACAGAGTCACAACTTACTATAGCAGAAGCTTCAGAAGGAGCAAGTGCCAGGATAGGACACCCTGAATTATAATTGATGAGTTGGTGGAGGGTCCATGTGAACAGGTCTGAGGGAAAAACTCCAAGACGACATGGCGGTGCAGTGAGTTTTAGCTGTTGGAGTTTCACCAGGCTCTCTCCGTAAATATCGGGGAAAAAAAATTCCCTCATGCTTTCAGCAGGAGGAAAGGAAGAGAAGCATTTGGAAATATGCCACAGCAATCTATTCTACTTAAGAAGGCCTGCCCTCAGGAGGAATTACTTAACCAGAGCCTACCCTGCTGGGCTTTTATCAGGGCCTAACTGACATGGGGGATGGGAAATACCGAACCCCAAGTCCCACTAATCTTCCCTATGGAAGAGGGTAAATACTCAGTTATGGCCTACTGTAGCTATCATGTCCCACTTTAAAGCTGGGGGTGGTGGTACTGAGAAACACATGTGAAGCTCCCAGTCCAGAGCCACGGACTAACTAAAAGATAGAGAACTAATTACAGGGCTGTAGAATACTTCCCTTTCCCCCACAGCTTCCTACCACATTACTAAAGGTCCATTTATGGTAGTCCCTTTTTCCCACTCCATTGGTTTGGCTATCAAGAAAAAATTACAAGACATACTAAAAGGCAAAAACCACAGTTTGAAGAGGGAGGGCAAACATTAAAACCAGACTCAGATATGGCAGGGATATTGGAATTATCCAATAGGAATTTAAAACAACTATGATGAATATGCAAAGGGCTCTAATAGAAAAGCAGACATCATGCAGATGGGCAATGTAAACAGATATAGAACATCTAGGGAGGAACCAGAAAGAAACGCTACAGACGAAATAACTTGAACAGAAATGGAGAATTCCTTTAATGGGCTTGTTAGTAGACTAATGTCTGAGGAAAGAAGCTCTGAGCTTGAGGATATCTCAAGAAAAACCTCCAAAACCAAAAGGTAAAGAAAAAAAGATTTTAAAAAGGAAACAGAATAGAATATCCAAGAACTGTGACACAATTACAATGTTGTATTTGCCCGAGCATAGAAAGTCAACACCAAGACAAAAGTATGCCAAATTGCAGGGTCTTTATTGCTGGTGGCCATGGAGGACTCGCGTCTCTCCAACCTGTGGCCACGAAAGGAGCATGTGAAGACCCTTTATACCCGTAAAAATCACCTTGGGAGTGAGGGTGTGGGGCGGGGGCCGGCAGTGAGGGGGGTTCTGGACATTCCAGTGGATTCCTGGGCGAAGATGGGGTGAGGGCCTCCGGACATTCCGAGGACCAAAGGCCTTTTTGACATTCTGGTTATTTCTTAAGTGATTTACAAAAGTCAAGATTAGCATTTGTTTACACATTGTCAGGGTAAGGTGGCGATTATAGTCCTTAATTACTTATTCACATTTGGGTTATAGAGAGCAGTTTCAACAGAAAGCTGAGGCATGGTTGAGGTATGCCGTTTTATGGGGCTTTTTATCATGTCACACAAACAACATAACATATGCATAATGAGAATACCAGAAGGAGAAGAGAGAAAGAAACAGAAAAAGTATTGATACAATAATGACTGAGAATTTCCCCAGATACCAAATCGCAGATCAAGGAAGCTTAGGGAACGCCAAGCCGGCTAAATGCCAGAAAAACTATGCCTAGGCATATCACTTTCAAACTATAGAAAATTAAAGAAAAAAATCTTGAAGAAAATCCAGAGGAAAAAAAACACCTTACTTATGGATCAGCAAAGATAAGAATTACATCTGACTCTGTCTTATCCTTAGAAACCATGAAACCTGAGTACATCGAAACAGAGAATAAAATGGTGAGTACCAGGGAGAGGATGATAGGGAGATGTAGTCAAAGGGTAGAAAGTTGCAGGTACGTAGGATGGTTAAGTCTAGAGAATGAACAACATGAAGACCGTAATAATAATGTTGTATCATATACTGAAAATTTGCTGAGAGTAGATTTTTAGAACTCTTACCACAAAAATTTGGGTAAGCATTAATTTGCTTAACTATAGTAACCATTTCACTATGTATATGAAAAATCATGTTGTAGAGCTTAAATATATTACAATAAAAAGGAAAAGAAAAAAGAAACCATGTGAGCAAGAGGAGAGTGAAGTAAAATATTTAAAGTATTGAGAGAAAAAATCCGCCAACCTAGAATTCTGTACCCTGTGAAATTATCCTTCAAAAGTTAAGGAGAAATAAATATTTTCTCAGACAAACAAAAATCAAGGGAATTTTCTTACACATCATTGATCTGTACAGAGTTTCTCTTTCTTTATAATTCAGTTTTGATATGTTGTATGTTTCTAGGAATTTATCCAGTTTTTCTAGGTTATCCGATTTGTCATGCAATTGTTCATAGCAGTTTTTATGATCTTATTACTATAGCATCAGTTACAATGTCTCTTCTTCAATTTCTGATTTTTATTTGAATCTTCTCTTTTTTTTTCTAAGCTAGATACAAATTTTATTTGTCAAATTTATCTTCTTGAAATGCAAAGTCTTACTTTCTTTCATTTCTTCTATTTTTTCTCTCGTCTCTAGTTCACTTCTGTTCTAATCATTGTTATTTCCTTCCTTCTGCTATTTTTGGTGCTAGTTTGTTCTTCTTTTTCTAGTTCCCTAAGATGTAGGCAGGGATGTCCAATCTTTTGGCTTACCTGGGCCACATAGGAAAAAAAAGAATTGTCTTGGGCCACACATAAAATAAACTAACACTAATGATAGCTGCTGAACTAAAAACAAACAAACAAACAAACAAAAAATCCCAAAATTCTTATCATGTTTTAAGAAAGTTTATGAATTTGTGTTGGGCCACATTCAAAGCCATCCTGGGCTGCATGTGGCCCATGGACCATGGGCTGGACAGGCTTGATAGAGTTAGGTTATGTGACATTTTTTTTTCCTTTTTAAATGTAGTTATTTATTGCTATAAACTTCCCTCTTAGTACTTCTTTTGCTGCATCCCATAAGTTTTGGTATATATATATTTTTTGTGTTTATCTTAAAAATATTTTATGATTTACCTTTTGATTTCTTCTTTGACCCATTGATTATTTAGTAGTATGTTAATTTTCACATATTTGTGACTTTTTTTCATTCTCCTTCTGTTATTGATTTCTAGTTTTAATCCATGTGATTGAAAAAGATATTTAGTATGACTTCAGTCTTTTTAAGTTGTTTAAGACTTGTTTTGTGACCTAACATGTACTATATCTTGGAGAATGTACATGTGCACTTGAGAAGAATACATCTTCTGCTTCATTTGGGTAAAATGTTTTCTATATGTTAGTTTGTCCTTTGGGTCCATAGTATCATTCAAATTTGGATTTTCTGTCCATTACTCAAGCTGGGTAATGAAGTTTCCTACTATTATTATATTACTCTCTTTATCTCTCTTCAGTTTTGTCAATATTTTCTGTATATATTTAGGTGCTCTGATATTGCATGCATATGCATTTATAATTGCTATGTCCTCATGATGAATTGATCCTTTCGTAATTATGTGATGATCTTCTTTGTCTCTTGTGATAGTTTTGACTTGACATCATGTGTTTTTTTGCCATTAAATGTAATAGCGAACATAGGGACATAATAGCAAACGAAATTCAATAGCACATAAAAAATTTCACTAAATTATGGAACATACACTATAATCAAGTGAGACTTTTTCCTGGAAGGTCAGGATGGCTTAATATACACAAATCTATTAATGTGATATACCACATTAGTCGAATCAAGGATAAAAACCACACGATATTTCAATAGAGGCAGGGAAGGCATTTGACAAAGTTCAATACCCTTTCATGACAAAAACTCTCAACAAACAGGTACAAAAGGAGTGTATCTCAACATGGTAAGGGCCGTATATGACAAGCCCACAGCTAACATGATATTCAATGGTAAGAAACAAAACAAAACTGAAAGCTTTTCTTCTGAGATCAGAAGCAAGATAAGGATGCTCACTCTTGCCACTTCTTTTTCTTTCTTTCTTCTTAACATGTGACAGTTTTAGTTACTCCAAATCCTTGCCAACTCTTGGTGTTTTTAACTCTGATAACATGTCTATTCTAGTGGGTATTGGAGGGAGAAACTAGTGGTTTTGGCTTGCTACATAATTGTTGTACATATATTTGGGGTACATGTGATATTTTAATACTTGTATACAATGTATAATACTCAAGCCGGGCGCGGTGGCTCAAGCCTGTAATCCCAGCACTTTGGGAGGCCGAGGCGGGTGGATCACGAGGTCAAGAGATCGAGACCATCCTGGTCAACACGGTGAAACCCCGTCTCTACTAAAAACTACAAAAAATTAGCTGGGCATTGTGGCGCGTGCCTGTAATCCCAGCTACTCAGGAGGTTGAGGCAGGAGAATTGCCTGAACCCAGGAGGCGGAGGTTGCGGTGAGCCGAGATCGCGCCATTGCACTCCAGCCTGGGTAACGTGAGTGAAACTCCGTCTCAAAAAAAAAAAAAAAAAAATACTCAAATCAGGGTAATTGGGATATTTGTAACCTCAAACATTTTGTGTGTGTGTGTGTGTGTGTGTGTGTGTGTGTGTGTTTTGGGAACATTGCAATTCTCTTCTAGCTATTTTGAAATATACAATAGACTATTGTTAACTATAATTGTTACTTCTATTCAGCATGGTACTTAAAGTCCTGGCTAGAGCAATTAGGCAAGAAAAAGGAATAAAAATCATTCAAATTGGAAAAGAAAGAGTAAAGTTGTATCTTTTTACATAAGATGATATAATTTTATATGAAGATTACATATCTTATATGCAATCCCTAAAAATTTCACACATGCAAAGCCCCATTAGTATAAATATGTCTGTTGTAAGGATGAAGGTAAGCCTTGAGTATATCTATGGGGCACCTGGCTCCCTGCTGCTTCCTCCACACCTGTGTGCCATCCCCTTGCTCTTAGACTGTGCCTACCTGAGAAACTAATCTTCATCAAGGTATTGTTCTCACCCAACTGTGCATCAGAGTCATCTCGGGAATTAAAAAGCCTGAGCCCTTGCCCCAGAGATTCTAATGTAATAGGTCTGGCATGGCCTGGGTCCTGGATTTTTAAAACATCCCTAGGTGTTTTTACTGTGCAGACAATTGAAGATCATTGGTTTACCAGAATATGACTTCCCTTGGTGTACTTCATGATAAATGTCTGAATAAAGATCCTGGGAGCCTTAGCCCAAAGGAGTATATAAGGGCAGTTTTGGGCTCTGATACAGGCCAGAGAGGCAGGTGTTTGGTAAGAGGGGGCCTTCCCATTGCACCTCCTCCTCCAATCCCAAAGGATGTCACCTCCTCTTCTTTCCCAGAAGGCCAGCCTTTGCTGAGGCATCTGAGGCTAGTCTGATGCCCAAGTCCCTGCCCACTCCCATATTCCTCAGCTGCTATGGGTTTATCTTCCTGGCAGCCTCAGCAGCCAGCTTTTCACAGGGCACTGTTCCTGGTGGGTGGGAGGTACTCACACACCTATGTCCACCAGAGTTCCTGCAGTCTTTCCAAGTTTCCTCTTCCCAGCTTTCCATTCTCGCCCCTTCCTGGGGAGAGGGGCACTGTACCATTTATTTCTTAATTTCATACTTAGCAAAGATGCTTCATTTATGGCTCTAGAAGAAAGGAGCTTACTTATATCAGGTGGTCAAAAGCTATAAAGTACATGAAAAAGGACAATGATTTAGACACTTCCTGATAGCAAAATTACTTGGATTGCACCAGTCATGTGTGATACCACAAGTGTTTTGTGGATGGTCATGGTCTAGGGCAGCTTAAAATTAAAAAAAACCATTGTCAAACAGGAATAATTCTTAGAAATGTTTTTGTCACTTGGCATTTAATATGTCACAGGTGTTTAAGCAAGTTCTAGTCCAAGCCTGATGTAGAGAGACAGCATTTTACAAACAGCATTAGGAACCAAACTTGCTGGTTCTGTCCCAATTTTACCAACATCCTAGATCTGCCTAAACCACCCTTTTGTGATGACAAGAGGGGTGGAGGGGGGAACATCCTTGGTGGGTCTAGCTACGTTACCTTGCCTTGGAATGAAAGTTTCTCCCCATTCCTAGGTGAGAATGTGTTTCAACCTTTGAAATTTCCCAGAGGTCATGTTAAAAGGCCTTGGTGTCCACAGGCCAAATATCCATAGTCCAATATGTGCTAGAAAGAGCATGGCAGATGTCTGATTCATCCTGATATACTCAGAACCAGCCCCGGGCCTGGCACACACCACAGTAGATACTCAGTAAACATTGTAGGAGTGGTATGCCACATGCAAGAACAATGGCACAATGGCAAGGCCACTTGGTCAAACAATTATTATTGGATGCCTGCCTGGTGCCAGGTGCAAGGTAAAACTGTGAGTAAAAACAGACTGTCCATACTTCCAGGCAGTTTACAGCTCAGAGGAGGCAGACAGTAGGAAAATCATCATACATATCATCACACAAGTGTGTTTTTTCATGGTGGGGGCTAGTCTGGTATAGGAAGGGGGTATCATGGAAGGTTCCTGAAAGGAGATACGAAGTAGGAATGAACTGGGTTGAGACTGGGGTCAGAGTTTTCCCTGCAGAGGCAACAGCTTCTGCGAGGGCCCTGATGCGGAAGTAAGCGAGGCTACCTTAAGTTCCTTGTGGTGAGAGCACAGACAGCGAGGGAGAGGGTGGAGTAAGGATGTAGATCAGTGGCCTTGAGGGTCATACATTAGGAGTTTGGCCTTTACTGTGGGAACCACTGGCAGCCAGTTCTGTTGTTGAGGCATTCCTTGTTTGGGGCGAGGCTGTTTTCACTAGAGCCCCTCACTCTCCTTGTGCATGAGGCTTAACTGTCAATTTCTAAAAAGCCTCCTCTCTCCCAGGCTATCTTATACACTCTCAAGTTTTAGAGCCATTGACTTAATAAATGTAAAGTGGCAAAATTAACATAATTGGGCCTAGTTAATTTTTCTTAGGCTCAATCCAGGGAACTTCCAAATGAATACTACCCCTACACCCACCTCCCAGTGAGCAGGTGAGAGGAGGAGGGTGAGCTTCTGGGCAGGGATGAGGGAAACTTGCTGAAGAAAGGGGTGGCAGGAGCCATTTGCAGCCAACTCTCAGCAGCTGAGGGATAGGAGCTCCTCCCACTAATTTGGGAGGAGATAATTTGAAGCCCATTTTTCAGAGCCAGACAGAGTTGTTTTACTTCTGGTGCCCTTAGTACTCAATATCCCTATCTCCTCAGAATGAAGGGACCCCTTCCTCTTTGGGCCCATACTCCCCATGCAGGGTAGTGCTGGGATGAGAGCTGTCACCCCTCAAGAAGGCTCCTTCTTCAATCCTGCCATATGTGACCACATGGATGAGCCTTAAGGATATCATACTAGATAACTCAGTCACAGACGGACAAATACTGCATGATATATATTTATATATATGAAGTATCTAAATAGTCAAATACATAGAAGCAGGGAGTAGTATGGTGGTTTCCTAGGGCAGAGGGTAGTGAGAAATCAGGAGTTTATAAGCCATGGTTATACATCTTCACTTATGCAAAAGGAATAATTTCTAGATCTACTGTGCAACATTGTGCCTACAGTCAACAACACTGTATTGTACGATTAAAAATTTTTTGAAAGGGCAGATCTCATATTAATGTTCTTATCGTAATAAAATAAAAATAAAAGCTTATCAAATGAAAAAAAAGAAGGCTCCTTCTTCAATCCTGAGAATTGCCCTGGGACTTCTCAGGATCTGAGTTTCTATTAAGGAAGTTCCAGCAGCCACATGAAGGGAGATTCTCCAAGGGGGATCTGGGGTTTCCAACACATGATACACACTGGAGAAGCCTACTGCCTCTGCCCAATATCAGAAAAAGCCTCAGAATTGGGAGGCGGGAGCCTGGAGCTCTAGCCTTGGCTCGCTTATTAACCTCCTGGGTGAGACCTTGGTTGCTCGAGTTGCTGTACCTGTTTCTTTTTTTTTTTTTTTTTTTTTTGAGATGGAGTTTCGCTCTTGTTACCCAGGCTGGAGTGCAATGGCGCGATCTTGGCTCACCACAACCTCCGCCTCCTGGGTTCAGGCAATTCTCCTGCCTCAGCCTCCTAAGTAGCTGGGATTACAGCTTTTAGTAGAGACGGGGTTTCACCATGTTGACCAGGATGTTCTCGATCTCTTGACCTCGTGATCCACCCGCCTCGGCCTCCCAAAGTGCTGGGATTACAGGCGTGAGCCACTGCACCCAGCCGTACCTGTTTCTTTTATGGTTGAAGGTCTGGTGATAGCATGTTCATTTTGTGTAACATTTCTGGTTGTCTGGCTCTGCCTTTTTGAAGCAGTGCATTTCTTGGCTTTGCTGAAAATGATTCCATGGCCTATTAATGGTGCCTATCATGGCTAAGAAAGGAGGTTCATGTCCAACGATTATATTCTTGACTGGATGGACTTGAAAATCTCTTCCAGCCAAGGCAGATGGAGAATTCTTCATGGAAATTTCCCTGACTTTGCCAAAACTTCTTATTCTTCCCTTTCTTTCGGTTCATGAAGATTTTTCTCCTCTATTCAGGTATAAAATACTGCCTAATGGTAGTTCTGTTTTTATATTGATGTACAGGTATTATTGGACTTTTCTATTATTATGAAATTTTTAATTTCATCACTTGACTTTTTTGTTTGTTTGTTTGTTTGTTTGTTTTTTGAGATGGAGTCTCACTGTGTCACCAGGCTGGAGTGCAGTGATGTGATCTTGGCTCACTGCAATCTCCACCCCCTGGGTTCAAGCGATTCTCCTGCCTTAGCCTCCTGAGTAGCTGGGATTGCAGGTGAGTGCCACCACGCCCAACTAATTTTTGTATTTTTAGTAGAAATGGGGTTTCTCCATGTTGGTCAGACTGGTCTTGATCTCTTGACTTCGTGATCCACCTGCCTTGGCCTCCCAAAATGCTGGGATTACAGGCGTGAGCCACCGTGCCCAGTGATCATGATTTCTTAAGCAGATTATAAGCTCTTAAAGGGCAAGTTCTCTGGTCACCCTGCATCCCCTGGAGTGGCTTCCTGCACAGACTGTAGTCAATATATGCCAGTTTCAGAGGATGAGGAAAGGCCTCTGGTTTGATTTAGTTTTATCTGTCTATGGCTAACTGTGAAGTTCTTGGCATTCAACTGGTTCTTGCCTGCAAACATTTGTATATTAATAATAAACACTTTTAAAGGATGCTCTTGTGCTCTGCCAAGATTCCCTGTCTACTCATACAAGGGCCTCTTCAGCACATCTTGTACCATAGTCTTTCTTGATTCTTGAGATAACCCAGGAAGTTCAATGTTTCTGCATCTTCCAGCTTGAACCTCCCAGAAAGCCTTCGCTGTGTAGAACTAGCTCCCAAATTATTGGTCCTACCTTGGGTTACCATAGTCATTTCCCCAAATATGGACACTGCTGTACATTTTCTGAGGGACAGATTAGGACTCATGGCAAACCTGGGGCAGAGTACTTTAAATTAGGACTGTTCATAGAAATCCAAAGTGTACAGTCATGATGAGATCTGCTCCAGGGCATGGATAAGCCAATGATCAGGCATGAGAACTCCATCAAGTCAGGGTCACCACCTGAGACATTGATCACCACCTGCGGAGATCTGTCCTGCAGACCCTGACTCAATGATGGATGAATGAATGCACTCTCACATCCAGTACAGTGATTTTGAGTGAGCTAGGGATGGTCATCAACTGCTTTCAGAGGGTGATTGCAGCTAAGTGACCACAACTCCCTGCACCTCCTCATATTTATTCAGTATCGATTTAATAACAGAAGTTCTAAGTCAACAAGCTTGTGGATAATGAGGATGGTTAAAAGAGTGGTTTTATGAATGATAAAAGCTTTTGGTTCCAGGGCCCAGAATAAACACCATTAACAGGTAATTCTCCTTCGACCTCCTCCTGAGAGGACCACCCTGCACGAAGTTTGCATGAGCAAACAAATTGGAGTAGAGACAAAAGGATGTGGGATAAATAGACTTCACTGGGGGAGCTTTTATTGTCCCTGTCTTTTACCCTATGACTTAAGTTCTAACGTAATGAACTGGCTGCCTTCAGCCCATTCCATTAAAACCTTTTGGCCTTCCAAAAGTTTTGAGACTATAATGTTCTAACTTTCCCTAATATTTCCCTAATATTTTGCCAGCCACTCTGAATGACTCCCAATAAGGCAGGATCTACTGGGGGTCCCCTAAAGAAATGATGGGTGGCCAGGTACAGTGGCTCACATCTGTAATCCCAGCACTTCAGGAGGCTGAGGCGGGCAGATTACCTGAGGTCAGGAGCTCAAGACCAGCCTGGCAAACATGTTGAAACCCTGTCTCTACTAAAAATACAAAAAAAAAAAAATTAGCTTGGTGTAGTGGCTTGTGCCTATAATCCCAGCTACTCAGGAGGCTGAGGCAGGAGAATAACCCAGGAGGTGGGGGCTGCAGTGAGCCGATATTGGGCCACTATACTCTAGGCTGGATGACAGAGTGAAATTTGATTTCAAAAAAGAAAAAAGAAAAAAAGAAAAAGAAGTCATGGTGTCTAGCTGCAAGCAGACACCTGGGTTGAATTTCTGGGTGAGGAGGGGTCTTTTGAGTCCCTCAGGAAGCTTTCCTAGCTGGTTTTATCTACAGTCTCACCCATCTGTGCTTGCCCCATCACAATGCTGACAAAGCCCTTGCTTCTAAGTGATGGTACTACATGGTTCCCTCCATCACAGGTTGGAAGATAAGGCCTGACTTACAGATGATGGCGCTTGCTTTGCTATCTCTGAAGTCGGTTCAGTCCACGTGGCCCAGTGCTCAGAGCGTTACATTGCTGGCAGTCCTGGCATTCCCTGCACATTCCCCTGCAGTGGGTCCATGAGTAAGAATCACACATGGAATGCAGGCAGACACTTGGCCCTACTCTCCTGCCTGAGTTTGCAACAGCTGCTCTCTAATTAAGCATCCTGGTTCAGAGGAGGCCACAGACCCTCAGTTCACCTAAATAAACCCACTTCTTCAGGAATGCTGGGGATTTCACACAAGGCCTCATGTGGCTTCCCATGGGCCTTTCATGTTTTAGAAACCTTTTATGATCACACACTGGCAGCACTGAGTATTGGAGGCAGCTATACCTGCTGAACCCCAAAGCAGGGAGGGAAAATGACTGTTTACCCATCATTTGCACTGTGGTAGGCTTCGGGAAATGCTTTCTTGTCCAAGGGTGGGTCACTGGACCCCTCCTTGGGGGCTTGTCATGACTTGCCCTTTCACAACTTAATTCTTCAGACTCAGTCCCCTGAGGCCCTTCCTCCCCAGTCTGAGATGCCCTACAACAAGGGTCAGCATAGATGCTCTACACCTATGGCCTGTGGGCCAAATGTGATCCATCGTCTGTTTTTGTGCATAAAGATTTACCAGAATGCAGCCATGCCCATTTGTTTGCATATTGTCTATAGCTGCTTTCAAGCTGGAATAGCAGAGGTGAATAGTTGCAACAGATACTGCATGGCCTGCAAAACCTAAACTAGTGGTTATTTATCTCTTCGCAAGACAAAGTTTGCTGAACTCTGCCCTATATTATCTAAGCAGACTCAGTACCAGGGCCTGTGCCAGGACTAGGATAGAAAGAGGATTGATTCAGGGAGATGCTGGGCCGGAGCTTGCTTTCCTACTAGAGGTTTATGATGTGTCTCCTGGGAACTATGACAGACATGTGGTGGAGGGGAATGTGAGACACAATGTGGGTGCTCCAAGTCATGCTGTCTTGAACCCTAGTTCTGTATGAGGCAACCAGTAAAGAGTTCAGAAGTCAAAGATGTTTGTGAAACACGTCTCAAACTTTTCTCGAAGATTCCCATGTATTAGTATATTAAAGGCTCTGAGAAGTCTTGCGGGTAACAAACCTGTTAACTTTGTTTTACAAAGTTCTTCTAATGGAAATTGATCACAAAGTTTTATTTTTTACATATGCACTCCAATCATAGCCCACAAAAGCTAGAAATAAATTTGAGAAACAATAGTCTAAGATAAAAAGTTAATTTTGTGGATTTTAGAAATTGCTTATTTGTTAATTCCAGAGCACTGTTACTTAGTTCTAGAAGAGGGTGGCAAGACCACCGGTGAGGCCTTTCCCTACACAAAGCCACCTTTGTGAGTGTTGCAGAACCTGGGTTGCCAAGAGTTCTCTTTCCTTTCTCTTAATGACTCCTGGACCAGCTAGTTAGGGAGAAACCCAAACGTCAGCATCATGGGTGGTGAGGTTGCAGAGCAGAGAGAGGCCTGCATCTGAGGTCATTCAGAGGCCTTTCTACTCCTCATTGTCTCTGAACTGTGCTGATGTTGGCACAAGCTGTGGGAGAAGCCTGCTTCCGTAGGATCACCTCGTCATCTTAGGCATGGAAAAGGGTGGGGATGCTGAGGGCAGGCAGTCTTACGTGACAGAGCCCCAGAGACTGGCTTGACATGTGCACATGCCCAGCCCCTTCCTGCCAGTCTCTCCTATCACACACTCTCAGGAGTGGCTGGGAAATAGAGGAAAGGATGTATACTCCTAACTGGTACTTTTAGGGGGAGTTTCGGATTGAAGAGTCCTATTGTGGGCCATGGCTCGTTAACCCAGGGAAAGGTAGGGAATAGTGTCCCCTCCAGTGAGAGCTAATAGATAAAGGGAGCCTCTCAAGAAGGTTTCCATCTAGTGGGAGGGAAGGCTCATAAGCCATCACAATACACTGGCCTGGCTGCCAGATCCTGCTGTGTGATGTGGCCCTGGAGGCCTTTTAAGATCCTGAGTCAGCAAGGAAAGAGCCAGTCACACCACAAGACAGGCTTGGTGAGGGGGAAAGGGATGGGAACCTACTGAAACATCTAAACAGGGGCCAGAGAAGGCATTTCGGTGCTGTCCACCAAGGTGGGTTCAGGCCTTGTCTCTCAGGAGAGCAGAGAGAAGATGTCTAGGTGGATGCAATGGAAGACACAAGCAGATCTGGGAGGCAGAATTAAGCCCCTCATGGAAATGAGCAGAATATCCAATAAGTAATTAAAGAAATCGGAATTAAGCAGCAGTCAGAGTCTGTTTTATCTGAATCAGAATAATAAGACTTTAAAGAAGGATAATAGCCAAACGATGGAAAGACTGTGGGAGGTTGGCCAAGCCCACATTGCTGATGGGAAGGAACATTGGTGTGACATTTGTGTGTGCCACGAGAGCCTTCAAAATGCTGCTACCCTTTGACTACGTGTTTCATTTCTAGAAATCTGTCTCAGTGAATGATCAGAGATGGGGAACAAAAAAGCTTTATGAAGAAAGATGTTTGTGAAATAGGATTTATAATATCAAAATACTGGAAGCCTTCTAAATGTTCAACAATAGGGGACGGATTAAATAGGCTGGCCCTTCCATACAATTAGACATTTTACAGACTAAAATCCATGCTTTCAGAGATATCTTTAATGACATCAAATTTTCTGATATAGCATTAAATTCAAAAAATGCAAACTGTGGAAAACGATCTTAACCATTTACGTACATACAACACGACAGACAAAAAAATGTTAAAAATATTTATGAATGGTGGAATTATGAATCATTTTAAATTGTTTTCTTTTATGTATTTTCTACGTTTTCCCCAATGATCATGTAGTGTGTTTATAACCAGAACATTTGAGCAAATTCTTTAGAATTTCAGAGACAGGAGAAAACACTGCGGTGGAATAATAATAAGTTGCATCCTGTAAGAGCTGAGAGTTGAGAAAGACCCTGTTTGAAATGACCAGTGCTACTCCATGAGGTAGACCTGGTAGGTGTTGCTATTCCTACTTGACAGCCGGGGAGCCTGACACCTCTGCGTAAATGCCTTGCTCAAGGTTATGCAGCCAGCATTAGTAGTCAGGAGGAGAACTCACCTTCCAATTCTGGGCACGTGGGCTTTTCATTAGGCCCAGCTGTCTGGTGACCGAAGGAGCTCATGGGCATCTGCTCGTTATCTTAGTCCTCGTCCTCTGATTGTTTCTCTGGTGTGACCGGCAGAGGCAGGCCTGGGATGCCTGCCCTCACCCAGGTTGCCTTGCTCCCATCAGCCCCCTATGTCTCAGCAGCAAATGCCCGAAATCACTGGGGCTGCTGCTTAGTGTTGGCAGCATTTGGGAGCCTAATACTCCCAGGTCACTGAGACTAAAGCCCCACCAACGCAGTGAGCATGGACACAAGTATCGTTTGCCCCCACTCGGCAGTGCCTTATACTAGGAGCAACCCTACAGGTCATGAGGTGCCTTCCAAATGCTGCTGCTAGTTTGAGCAACATTTGATCAGAGTCTACATTATGGGCTCTTTGCAGGTTTCCTGGGGGGGAAGCAGCATCAGGGGCTGTTGACAGGAAGCTGAATGTGTACCAAAACAGACCACAGAAAGAGTGAATTACATGGTGTGAAGAATGAGCAGTTTGATGACAGACAGACTTGAATTTGAGTCCTGCTGCAGCCACCTCCCAGCCGAGGTTACTTAAGTCACTGGATTTTTCTGAGCCTTAATTTTTCTTATGTCTCCTATGGTCATGATGACACCAACCTCACAGGGAGAATTAAACAATATGATAAAGAAGGTCCATAAATCTACTACTATGACTAATAAAAATGATGACTTTCAAAAAAACTTCACTACTTATCATTAAATATAATTAGGTTTTATTGTATTTAATCCTAAATGTGTGCTAACTAAATGGTGCAAAATGGGACATGAAGGAGAACTTGGGAACAATGGAGCTGTTTGTCTGAGACTCCAAGAAGGATGAGCACATTACAGTGGCTTTGGGAGGATGGCATTGCTAAGCGGAAGGCAGCGTAAGTTTGAAGTCGGACTGTTGCAGGCTCTAGAACTTTGCCGACACTGAAAGGACTACAAAGAAGTCAAAGTTTGGCTTGGATTGTGTCCTGGCTGTGGGAGGGGGCAAACACCCACACCCAGCCATGGGCCACGTTCGCTCCCGTTCTTGCGCCTCTGCTCACTTCATTCCCTGTCCTGGAATGGCTTTTTGGTCTTTCTGAGTCCATTGTTCTTCCAGATATGCTCAAATCTTCCCTTTCTGCTACCCCTCTACCCCTCCATCCAGGAGCCACGAAGTTGGTGAACACTGTTTCCTCCTTTCTGCCACTCTCACCTGTACCTCTGCCTGCGAGGCTGTGCGGAGCAGTGGGAGGTTGGTGGTACAGACAGAACCAGCCGGTCTCTGCCACCTAGCAGTTCCATGGCCAAGGGTAAGTTATGCAATTGCTCTAAGCATCAGTTTCATTGTATGAAAATATGAAACATAATTATAGTTATTAACTTTTGAGCACATATGTGCCAGGCATTATGCAGAGAGCTATAAAGACATGATTTCCCTTAGTTTCTGTGTGTATGAGGTAGACAGTGGTATGCTGATAACTGTTGAATAGCTAGCTCTCTCTCTAAAAAAACCAAGCCTTGATTTGTGGTTTGCCAATTTCTGTGACGTAAACATTTTCAACATGGCTAATTTCAATCCGCCACTTGACATAGCTAAACACAGAGTTGGCAAGGCAAGTGCACAATCAACTCCCGCAAGCACAAGATGGGTATCTGGTATACCTCTGCAGGGAGGAAAGTGCCATCATTCTTATTCCATGGGTGAAGAAGCTGAGCCTCGGAGGCTCAAATGGCTGTCTATGCTCACCCAGGTAAAGGTGGAGCAGCACTCTGACTCAGTCTGTCTACCCCCACAGCCTGTGTCCTTCCTGCTTCACCCGCCTGGGGGACTGGTACAAAGGTCATGCATAACCAGGGTACTTGCATGGTGGCTGGCATACAGTGGGTTCTCAAAAACAGTGGCTGTTTCCGAAATTATTGCTGGTGATAATGTCCACAGCTGGCTTTCCAGGCCCTCCTCCTCTCAGGCTGGGCATAAGCCATGCTGAAAGAACTGGGCTGGAGGACGTTGAGGCTGCACCTTCCATCTCTGTCTCCTTGTGATCACTCCAGACTTTAACCTACTTCCCTGGTGAGCAATTTGAAAAATGCCTTCTCTGTTTAATAGTGACCTCTGCAGCTGCCGCAGGACAGTTTGTTGTTTTACACTATTTAGAACAAAGTTTCAGAAATATATTCAGATGCCCATGTCCAAAGACAAGGAATGGTCAGTAATCCTGGGCTGGCCACTGCGGGGGGCGGGGAGTGAAAAACAGAGCTCACACTTCCTTGGTGGTTGTCTGCTAGTGACAAACATTTCCGGCAAATATGTACCGTCACCCCTTGGTCTTTAGAAAAGCTTTCCCTCAACACAAGTACATGTGCGTGTGTGCACACGCGCGCGCACACACACACACACACACACACACACCAACTCCCAAACACTGCAGTGTTCAGAGTGCTGACTATGTTATGAAGAAGAGGGTTATATATATAGATGTAGTCTGGGTTCCTCTGGTTGTCACCGACGGAAATATTGAGAAAACTGTATGCTTCCTCATATGGGGCATAGATGAAGGGACACAGCTGCCTTTAGGGTGCTGGGCTGGAGGTGGGATTCTCCTCCATAGTCAGGGCCAGCACTTCCTCTGACATCTGCCCAGTGGGATCAGCTTCATCATGGAGATCAATCTCAGGGCAAATGGTGTGAGTCAGGGAGCCCAAGCCATGATGACAACAACAAAAACAAGCACTCCTTACACTTACCCATGAGTCATCTGCTTGAATCCTCCCAGCCACATTGTGACAGAGTGGCTAAGTTATACCCTACTTCATGGCTGAGCAGACTACGGCCCAAGGCCAGGCAATTTGCTAAGAGTTTCTCAAGCACAATAGCTCATTTGATTTACCCAGCCCATCTGTGCAGTTGGTATTATTGGTTTTTCATTTACTAGAAATGGTGGCTCAGAGGCTAAACAAACTATTCAGAGTCACAGAACTAATAGTGGTGGAGTGAATGGAAACTTAGATACACTTGACTTTGGAGTCTGTGCTCATAATGACTACCCCATAGCCCTTCCTGAAAAATCTGCGATTATCGACCATGACCAAGTCCAGCCTGCCATCCGGGAACTGCTCTGGTGCTGCTGCCCAGCATTCAGCCTACGGACATTGAGAGGAATGTGTTCTTATTTCTCAACATGAAAAGCCATAAGCCTTCTCATTGCTCAGAGGTGCTGCACGGGTTCCTTCTTGCTCTCTTCCAAAGCATGCCAGGTGTCTAAGAACCATCCCTTATTGAATGGGAGTATTGTTGCAGCTGGCCAGTGGAAGGCCATGCATTTCTTTGGCTTCTGGACCCCTCCATTCAGTCTACCATGATTGTACTAAACCTACAACAACCAACTTTCTGAAACTGTGGCCCTCGTTTTTAACTCGCCGGTGCCCATGACTTTGGGGAGGTAGAAAAGTGGGTGGTGCTTTCCCAGTGAGGGTGTGGTCCCTCTGTCCTCATTGCTACTGACCTTGTTCAAGCCCTTATTATCTCTGCCCTGATTCAGGCCCGTGTATCTCTCATCCAGGAATGACTCCACAGTTTGCAGGGCCCAGTGCAAAATGAAAACGCAGGGCCCCTTGCTCAACAGTTATTAAGGATTTCAAGGCAGTGAGAGGACAGCATTAAACAGAGGGTGGGCCCTTCTGAGTATGGGGCCTTGTGTGACTACAGAGGTCATATTATGCCCAGGGGCCAGCCCTGATCTCACCTGGAGCATGGCATTTGCTTCCTAAGTAGTCTCCCCTGCCCCTCCTCTCATGCCCCTCTGCAAGCCGTTATCCACACTGCAGTCACAGTGACTTTCTTTGATTGTAATTGTGTGTAAATTATAGGGTTCACTACACCTAAGGCCTGGATGAACACAGCAGGTGCTCTGGAACATTTCCCTCTAGACTCGGGTTTCTCGAGTTCAGCACTTTGAACGTGTTTGACCAGACCCTTCCTTGTCATGGGAGCTGTCCTGTGTGCTTCAGGATATTTGGCAGCATCCTTGCTCTCCACCTTCCACGTGCCAGTAGCAGCTTCTACCTCTCACTCCTCCCTGCATCACAACCATCAAAAATATTTCTAGAATTTTCTGAGTTTCCCCTAGCAGCAAAATCATTCCCAGCTGAGAAGCACTGCTCCAGGCCCAAAGGTGCTGAGCCTGGGGCAGAACCCAGGTGAGGAAGGAGCCAGTCACCACTTGGTCCTTGGAGTCAGACCCTCCATGCTGGGTTTGGTTCTATAGGGGATTTTGGCAGGGGGCATGGTTGTACTTCCTGACATCTCTCTACCTCTTTCCTGAAACCTCAATGTGCCTAGGTAAAACATCAGGTCTGACCCACTAAAACATTTCTACAAATCTGTTTCAGCCTTTAGTTTATATAATTCTTTGGGTATTTCAAAGAATTTTAGAGTTTGCCCAGGGTAGACCAATCACTTGTATTGTATGTGATAAAACTGAGTCCCAGTGAGGTGCAGTGATTTGTCCAGGGTGGTGGGCATTTCTTACTTTCGTTTGTCTAGTTCCCATTCTCCTCTTATAAGGTGGCATTGCTGTGATTTTCCTTGAGGATGCATTCCTCTGAACTCTCAAGCACTTTGGTGGGCTGGAACTGACCTGATTTGGGGGTTATCACATAACCTCAAACTGGCCAATCAGAATTACTCCTGGGATTTGTGTGGAAACTCTTGGGAACATGGCCCCCATTTTTCTTCTAGATTTGCTAAGCTGATGGGATGGAAGCCTAGAGTCTTGGGGCTCACTTGTGCAGGGAGCCCAGATGAGAGTGACAGCAGCATGGTGGTAGACAAAGCGGAGGGGTCTGGAGCCTGGGTCCTCCAAGCCTGTTTGAGCTCCTGATCTGCATGAGTCTGCAGGCAAACATACCACTGGGCTTGACAGTTTTGTGAGCCTATAAAGCAATTTTTGTATTAGCCTGTCTGAGTTGAGTTCTTGACACTTGTATCCAAATGAATCTTGACACATCTGGGGTCATGAGTGTCCTGAAGCACTGGTGTCCAGGTCTCCCCAGCTCCAAGCTCAGGGCTTATTTATAGCAAGGTGCTGTTTGCAAAGGCTTGTGCAAGAGCTTTGATGCAGCCAATTTTGTGTGTGATGGCCCCAGGAACCAGCCCCCACCCCTGGCAAAGGTCACAATGAGACAGTGGTCTGGTGTCTGGGGGCACATACTTACCACACCGCTATGAGGTTTCTTTACCACTCATTAATGCATTCACAAGCAACATCTACCCAGAGACGCAGCAAGGAGTAGGTCTCATAAATCTTTAAACTGACATGAAAGAAAGGCTTTGATTTTTTTCAAATCCAGGGTAGAAAGGGTAGCTTCTCTATTTCAAAAATATTTATCTTTTAAGCATCTTCAGGCCCAGAGTTCATCAAGTGAATCTTCCCTTTAGCCAATAAAGCGAGCTGTCAAAAATGGTCAGAATGGAGATATATTTCTCTGATATTTTGCTACCCCATGGCTCCAGCTTTTACAATGGGCTCCCTCCTTAGCAAGCCCAGACTCCTCAGCTTGGCGCTCTGGACTTTGTGAACCCTGGCCTGGTCCTGGAGCAACTGCTATCCGGTGGGATAGACAGACAAGTACATAGGAAATTATATTCTAGGGGCCAAGCCTGTGATATACGGATGCAGGGGAGCTGGGCAAGCACAGTGGAGGGATCCCCAGTTCAGCTTGGGGGTCAAGAAAGTCTTGCTATTGGCATAGGTGACATCATACATTAGTTGTGGAGAATAAGCAAGAATTATGGAACTGGAGAAGAGGAGAGGACATTTCAGGCAAAATAAATAGCAGGGAAGCACAAGCCAGTGTGAGGGCTAGTGGCACTTTGGGATGCTTGATGTGGTGGTGGGTGCCCCATGTGTGGTCAGCTCACAGTTCATCTCGTCAGAGGGGCCTTTCCTAACTGCCCATGCAAGGAGTATCTCCCACCAGCCCAATCCTTTAGTACTCTATCATAACAGCTTGTAATTTCCTTAGAGCATTTGTCAAACCTGCAATTGTCTTGCATTCTTGGATGGTTTATCTTTTAATTGTGCCTCTTGTCCTTTCAGAGAAGGCGGTTTGTCTGTTTTGTTCACTGCTGTGTCCCCAGAACTAAGAGCAGTATCTGGCATAAAGCAGGCCCTCAATAATACTGTGGCATGAATGTGATGTGTGTGCGTGTGCATGAGTGTATATGTGTGTGTGAGCCAGGGATGAGGCTGAAGCGATGGAGGGAATCCCATCACAGATCGCCTTGAAAGACATATGGATGAATTCACACTGTGTGATGTGGTTCGGATCTGTGTTCCTGCTCAAACCTCATATTGAATTGTAATCCCCAGTGTTGGAGATGGGGCCTGGTGGGAGCTAATCGGATCATGGGGGTGGTTTTTCATGAACAACGTTTAACACCATCCCTCTTGGTACTGTCCTCTCAATAGTGAGTGCATTCTTACGCAATCTGATTGTTAAAAATGTGTAGCACTTCCCCTGTCACTCTCTTGCCTTTGCTCCCACTACGCGAGATGCCTGCTTCCCCTTTGCCTTCCCCCATGATTGAAAGCTTTCTGAAGCCTCCCCAGATGCAGAAGCCGCTATGCTTCCTGTACCAATTAAACTTCTTTTCTTTATAAATTACCCCGTCTCAAGGGTTTCTTTATAGCAGTGTAGAAATAAACGAATACACTGTAGTTTAAAGGATATGGACACGGAGAGGTGAATGTCACACACAGAAACCTGTTGTGGGAAGTGGGGGACAAGGGGAAGGAGTGCATTAGGACAAATACCTAATGCACGCAGGGCTTAAAACCTAGTTGACAGGTCGACAGGTGCAGCAATGTATATGGCGCATGTATATGTGTGTAACAAACCTGAACATTCTGCACATGTGTCCCAGAACTTAAAGTAAAATTTTAAAAAAATAATATGGGGAACCATTGAAAGAACTTATGCAGGGGGTTTGAATCTTAGAAAACTCTCTCGGTCAGCCATGTGGGGGGTGGCTTGAAAAAAGGAGGGTCTTAGAGGCAGGAATAATTTATTAAGAAGCTCTTAGGGTGGTCCAGGTCAAAAAGCAGGAGGCAGGAGTTGAATTGGAGCTGACAGACATATTTGAGAAGATGAGTGAGGTCAAAGCTGCAAGATTTGGTGCGGGATAAGACACGGGGCACTAGAGGGAGGATGTGTCTGATGGTGCTGATAGTCTGATAGTGCTCAGTCTTTTATCTGGGCTCCCTGATCCGTTTTCTGCAGGTTCCAGGTTGGGAGAGGAGATTCTGTCAAGCAGATGTGTGAGGGTAACCAGGAATACACACTCTTAGGATTTTGCTTAGGAGAGAGGCCTAAGTTGGAGGTGGTGCACTGGGTGTACTCAGTGATGATGGACAGCTGGAGGCACGCAGGTGAAGGGGAGCCCGTGAAGTAATGGATGGAATGAGAGAAGCAAAAGCAGTAGATGGAACCCTGTGGAACATTAACATTTAACGTTACAGCAGAGTTGGGGACATATCATCGTTTGTGCCAAGACAACTAACCCTGATTTTGTGCTGCTTGCCTTTCCCACTAAACATCTTTATGACCAGTGGATGGCGAAGAATCCTAGCTGACTAGAGAAGTGGAATCATGGGTTGGGTGAGCAGAATGGGACAAATATGTGAGCAAGAAACAGAAGCAGGAAGTGAGAGAAAAATTCTCCCCTACCCCTGTCTTCCAGAGATACTTTATGCATAATATAAGCAATGTGTGTGTACATATGTATATCTACACATACAAGCACACACATTTATATATGGATACATACATAAAATATATATCTGGATAACTTTCGATATCGGTACATAAAGATTTCATGCATTGTTTTTGCAGTTGTATACATTCCTTTGCATGCATATGCCGTACTTTATTTAGCCCAATCTGCTATTGATGGATATATAAGTTGTCTGGTCTTCTGCTACCAAAAACAATGTTGCAACAAACGATTTGGTATGGATTACGTTGCTGTGTGCATGTATACAGGTAGGATAGATTTCTAGAAGAGGAGGTGCTGTCAGCATTTCCAGTTTTGATACATACGGTTGATCTGCTTTCCATTACTAGTGTGCCGATTTTTGCTTCTACCTGTAGTGCACAAGAGTGTCTGTTCCTCACACTTTCATCAGCACAATGTGATCAAATTTTGTGATCTTCGTCAATCCAGTAGGTGAGATATGGCATTATAATTTTCATTTTGCATTTTAAAAATGTAAATTAGGCTGAACACCATTCTAAATGTCCAAGAGCCATTTCCTCTAAAATGTTCCTAGACCTTACCCTTTTCCCCCACTTTTGGGGAGTTTTTTTGGTCTTTTTTCTTCCTGTTTTCTGGATTATCATTTTATGTTAGGAAATTATCTTCTTATCTGTGATAAAAAGTTCAGATAGTTTTTTACCCATTTACAATTCGTTTTGAGTTTATTCTTGCTGAGTTCCCTGCAGTACCCAGCAAAGGGCTGGACCATCAGCTATACTTAGCTGAGGGAGTGGAAGCCAGAGGAGTTTGGAGGTTCAGACTGAGCCAAAGAATAGAGTAGGTAAATTCTTGTTAGTAGAAGCTTCCAAGTATTATCTGGGAGCAACCTGCCACATGAATGCTGCAGACAGGCAGCCACAGTGTGTGTGTCTTGGTGGGGTGGGGGCAGGGGAGGAGAGCTGTGTTTATTTAGCCTCTTACAGAATACTCTCCTGGCCCACCACCCTTGGAGCCAAGTGAAATCAATATCTTTGAAATGGACTGAGACAAGTAGGGTCGTAGCCTCAAGTTCTGGGCCAGAAATAGCAGGGCACAGTCTTAAGACAAATCTTATGGGGGTGGCTGTGCAGGCAAAATGGACAGGTGACAGCTGGAGGTGCAGGTGGGTGGCAGGTGTTTGTTTGTCACTATTGCCAGCCCACATTCGTCACTGTTCACTATGAGCCAGGACCTGGGGACACAGGATCTTGCCTTCGAGGAATTCACAGACCAGATGAGTGAACGAAGGATGACTGAACTGTGTGATGAGAACTGGTGGAGGTAGCATGGGGAGGTGGAAGCCCCAAAGAAGGCAGTGGAATCTGCATGGAGAAGTCCAAGAAGGCTTCCCAGATGAGGTGGCATCTAAGCAGAGTCTTGACAGACAAGTATGAGTTAGCCAGTCAAAGAAGAGTGCATGAAGGGAGATGTACCAGGTGGAAAGAACATTTAGGGTAAAGTGCTAGATGGGAGAAGAAAAATGGTTCCTTCAGAAAACTGAAAGTGATTCAGTATAGCTGGAGGGCAGAGTTCCAGGGAAATGGATGGGGTGACAAAACATGCCACTGAGGTGGTAGATTAGGACAGATCATGAAGGAGTGTGTAGAGCAGAGATGGGGAGAAGCACTGAGAAATGTTACACAGGTAGAATCAGCAGGATGAGGTGGAATATATTTGATGGTGGGGAGAGGAGAATTTCAGAGTGAGAAAGTGGCTGAGGTGTTTTGTTTGGTAACAGGGAAGAAGACATAGGAGCAGATTTGGGGAAAAGTTAATGAATTCAATTTTTCGTGCTGAGTTGGGAAGTCTGTGGGATATCCCACATGGTGGTTGGATCTGTGGGCCTGAAGCTCGTGGGGAGGCTGGGGGTGAAAGACAGACCTCTGGGTCACCGGCAGGCAGTGAAGGTTGAAGCGATAGGGTCAGCTATGTTCACAGGGGGCAGGAAGGAGGGTCTGGGGGTGTATAGGATGAGAGGACTGCTGGACTGGAAACAGATCTTGGGACAATAGCAAGAGTTAAGAACTGGCCAAAGGCGATCAACCAGAGAAGAGGAGACAGACATGGAAGGATCCAGGACTGGGGGACAGAGAAGCAAGAAGGGATGGCCTGCAGTGTCCACAACTGCAGAGAAAGGGGCTGTAGGGCCTGGCTTGGGCAGCATACAGCTGCTTAGCAGACAGGCCAGAACATAGAATTTAGAAGGTCTGTGTCAGGTAGAAAGGACCTGGGGTCATGGCATGGGGCTTGCTCATAGGATAAGAGCTGATTTGTAAAGATTTGTGGTTAGTTGATTTGAAGCTGAGTCACCGTCACTGGTGGAGGGAGAGGGAATATTTTAGTGAGGAAGGCAGCTATTGCTTTTTCACTCCTGCCACTGTTCTCTCCCACATCATAGTGTCCAGATAGCATATCCAGGCTCTCTCTTTATTTCCTTCGTCAGATTCTTTACTTCATTCATTTATGAGATAATGCTTGTAGAGAGTTTAGAACAGAGCCTGGCATATACAAGAGCTTAGTAAATGTTTGTTTTTTCTTTATTATTGTTTCTCATTTTGAGTTGCTGACTGTGGCAGACCACCATAAGGTGGCCCCAGTGAGTCACGCCCTAGGGTACAGGCAGAACCTGTGACTTACTTCTAAGCAGTAGAATATGGCAATGGGATGTCCCCACTTGATTGAATTACATTGTATAGCAAAGGTGATGGGATATAACTCTCATGGGAACGTTATATTACATAAGACTCCTTCGTAGCAGACAAGAGAGAGGGACAGGGACTCTCCTGCTGGTCATGAAGGAAGATGCAAGCTGCTATAATATTAATTCCCTAACATGGCAGGAAAACGGAGTGGCCTGTAGAAGGCCCTCAGTTCTACAACCACAAGGAACTGAGTTCTGCACAACCACACAAGCATGCTAGAGAACCCCGGGTTGAGAAAGGGACCCCATCTAGCTGATACCTTGATTGTGGTCTTGGGGATTCCTGAGCAGTGGAGCCATCTAAGCTGTGCCCAAGCTCCTGGGCCACAAAAACTGTGAGATAATAAATGTGTGTTGTTTACGAATGTTCATTGCAGCACTGTTTACAATAGCAAAGACCTGGAACCAACCCAAATGCCCATCGATGATAGACTGGATAGGGAAAATGTGGCACATATACACCATGGAATATTATGCAGCCATCAAAAACGATGAGTTAGGGTCCTTTGTAGGGACATGGATGAACCTGGAAACCATCATTCTCAGCAAACTGACAGGAGAGCAGAAGATCAAACACCGCATGTTCTCACTCATAGGCGGGTGTTGAACAATGAGAACACATGGACACAGGGAGGAGAGCACTACGCACTGGGGTCAGTTGGGGGGAAATAGGGGAGGGAGGGTGGGGGGTGGGAGGCTGGGGAGAGATAGCAGGGGGAGAAATGCCAGATGTAGGTGATGGGGAGGAAGGCAGCAAAACACACTGCCATGTGTGTTCCTATGCAACAATTCTGCATGTTCTTCACATGTACCCCAAAACCTAAAATGCAATAAAATAAATAAATGGGAAAAAAAAAGAAAAAAAAAAGAAAAATAAATGTGTGTTGTTTTAAGTTGCTCAAGTTGTAGTCATTTATTAACACAGCAATTGCAAACTAATACATTGATATTCATTCTTTTAGCAAATGATTATTAAGCCAGCACCGCTTGGTATAGTGTGACACCCTATGTAGGGGAGTAGATATGTAAGACATGGTATTTGTCTTCAAGGGCTCCCAGTAAGTTCCTGAAACACTGGGTTCCCAAAGCAGGAGTTGGCCTGTTAGCAGTGGGGCATGAGGAGGTAAGGGGAAACTTCCAGGCAGAGGGAATAACACGTAGTAAGTCCCACAGGCCTGTAGGGCTGTAGCATCCTGGTTGGTGAGATCTTCAGTGGAAGAAAATGTGTAACTAAAGTAGATGTGAATGGGTCTCTGTCACGTATAGCTATGACAGCCACACAGGCAAAGCTGCAGAAGAATTCTGGACAGAGGAATAACTGTGGGGAATAGATGTGGGGCTGAGAACAGGTACACTGGCCTTTGCTGTGGGTACACAGCTCGTGCGGCACTGATGTGCGTTTCCTGGGGTTTGAGCCCTCATCTCAGTCACGTCCTTGGAGCCCGCTCTGTAGAAGGTGGCTCCAGTCCACTAGAGGCTAAAGTACTGTCAGTGTTCTCACAACTCACTGTGGATGGCATTGCCTCCTGCAGCGGTGGCTGCAGCTCAGGCCTTCTGAGGTTCCTGACCATCCTCATTTGCTGGAGAATGCTCTTGCTCCATGCCACAGAAAGGAGGTGATACGGGTCATCACTCTACCAGCAGAGATACCAGGAGACCTTCTTCTGTTTCTCCAATCAGCCATACAGAAATCCAGAAAAAAGGCATGCGTTTTCCATGGAGGTACGCAGTTTAACCTCTGAACCCAGCTTTCCTTCTCCATTCAAAGCCTCCTGCTAAGAAGAAATATTGACTTCTGTGTTCTGAATGCACCATTTCTCCTGCAAGGAAACATTTGACCTCTTCTTATCCAGGACAATATTTTCACAGCCTTTTTACTGGAAGGAGGTGAATGTTTTCTCTGCTCATGGATCAAATGTCTTTCTCTTGCCTTTCCTAGCAGGCAGCTGTGCCTGGCGTCTGGATCAGGCTGCCCTGGAATGCAAGCCGGAGTGCCTGGGCTAATGGCCACGGTCCTGCCAGCCCCAGAGACTGACAGGCAGTTGTTGTTTCTGTTTGGAGATCTCAGCACTGGGAGACTGGCATCTCCTCCCGTCTCAGCATGAGCCTTGGGAATCACACGCTCAGTGGCAGCTGTGTTGCTGTAGACGTGACAGTAAATATCTAGAAAATTGAGTGTTTTTGGTCTTCAATTTAAGAAGTCATTTGCTGGATGGTGCTAACTAAGAACAGTCATTAAACTTGAGAAAGCACCCTTCTGCCTCACTTGTTAATTAAATGGAATAGAGAAAAAAAATCCTGGCTTTGCAAAGCCACAGGCTTTGAATGAAAATGCCCTTAAGGGAGGAGACACAGAAGGATGTGTGGTCTGGCTGTGGCCTCTATCACATGTGTGGCTGGGTGCTGGAAGTGAGTGGACAGGCATACTCAGAGACCCAGAGACCTGATTCCTGCATTATCTCCTGGCCAGAATCAAAAGATGGGGGGCAAGATGGGAATGGGGCAGCTGGGAAAGGCCTGGAGAAGTGACTGTTTCTGTGATATTTTCTTATACCAGCCCAAGCTGACAATGGGATGTCCTCCCTTGACTAAATTACATTATATAGCAAAGGTGATGGGATGTAACTCCCATGGTAACATTATATTATACAAGACTCCTTTGGAGCAGAAAAGAGAGATGGAGAGAGGAAAGAGAGAGAAAGGGAGACTCTCCTGCTGGTCACGGAGGAAGATGCAGGCTCCTGTCCAGTGACCATCCATTCTCTGACACCAGAGCAGGCAGTGGGGTGGGTGGGAAGGCAAAGTTTGAAGGGTCAGAGGCTGAGGCTAGTGAGGCCCCTCAGCCTACCTACCACTCTACCCAGAGGAGGATGGCAAAGGCGTGGGTACCAGGAAGTGCAGCTTTTGTGATGGCACAGGCGTTCAGGGGTCTGGTTTGCATGAGGCATTGTTGTCTGGCTTTCCCTGACCTGCAGTGTCATCCTTTGAAACTACCTTCCTTGAACAATGTTTTATAGCTTGTCTACTGGGGTAAGAGAAGCCTACAGTCCCTTCTGTCTGGGAAGACACATCTCCCCTTGTTTCCATGTGGAAAGCCAGGGAGGAACCAACTCCCATGCAGGGAGACCTGGGGTACCTGGCTTAGGCCAGTGGCTCTGGGCTAATGGGAGAGTAAGAAGGCCCTCAAGGTCAACAATGGGTCAAGACTGAAGGGGAAAAGGGCTATGGAGCTGCTGGAGCTGAGCTCTGCTTGAGTCTGTCTTTAGGCCTTGCCAAAGGAACCCTCCTGCTCCCTGGGGCTGGCCACACAGGGGCTTTGGACCAAAACCTTAGAGTGGTACACAGTGTGAATTTGGCTAGAGCAGCTCCTCTGTCCCTCCTTCTCAGGAACCTTTGGAAGTGGTGGGTCAGTGGAGGAGACCACAGGTTAGGGGTCCTAGCCACTTCTATATCTTTCTAACATAGAGCTAGATTTAGGAGTCTAGAGGGGTTTTTACACTGCCTTGGGCTTCCAAGAGGTTCATTCAGCCCAGCAGTGTTTGTCACATGGTTGGAGCACTGGTCAAAGGGACTCTGCCCATCCCCTCAGCAAGTGGTTTCTAAAGGTGACCTATCCTGTGGCAGTAGGATATTTGTAACCAGACTGTCTGGTCTGGATGCCCAATATTCCTGGGTCCTCTGTTCCTCCTTCCCTGATGTCCAGGCTTATCAGGCCCTCCTGGGAGGGGCTTTCTGATCTCTGCCTGCACCCGTGGCAGAGGCTTCTCCATTGCTACAGGGGGCAGGAGAAAATAACACAAGATAAAACATTCTGGCCTTGTCCTGTGGTGTGGTGTGGTGCAAATCCCTGTTTGTTCTCACTACGTGAGCACATACATTTGCTGTATGGGCCGAACTGGTTTGAGAATAGTTTTGAGGATGCTGGCGTTAACAATCTCATTTCTCTCTAGGTTTCACCCAGTGCTGTTTACGACTCATCCATGAGTTTTAAATAACATGATCCCTACTGCTAGCATCCTGATGAATACTGTGCAGTTGGACATGTTCTTTATGTTGTCCTACCCTCAAAATTAGGATAACATAGAGTCACATTTGTGTTTAGCTCTTGTCTCTCAGCTTTCTCATCTCTCTGGTCAATCAACCATAGCACCGGTTCCCTCTGATTCCACTTCCTACATCCTTGTCATTGCCTTACACACACAGAAAGGATAAGCAGGTTGCTGGGGGTTCTGATCCTTTGTCCCTTCCTCCTGATCATGCACTCCCACCTTACCTAACCTCCCAGCCTCCTGCACCCCTCAGAGGAACAGACGCAATTCTTTCGTATATCCTTTACATCTCTGAAGACTTGATAGCCTTGATATTTGGATAGATGGATGGTTCCCAGCATTCTGTAGTTTGACTCACAACTTTTTGACTCCACGATGATGTGAAAGCAATACACATTCAGTAGAAATCATACTTTAAGTACTCATATAACCATTCTGTTCTTCACTTTCAGAACAGAATTCAATAGATTACATGGGATATTAAACACTTTATTATAAGATAGGCTTTGTGTTAGATGATTTTTTCCCAGTTGTAGGATAATGTAAGTGCTATGTGCATGTTTAAGGTAGGCTAGGCAAAGCTATGATGTTCAGTAGATTAAGTGTATTAAATGCATTTTTGGCTTATGAAATTTTCAACTTACAATGGATTTATCAAGCTATAACCCCATCAAAAGCTGAGTATCTGTATCCTTTTCAACAGAGAATCTAGTATTTCAATATGTCTAAAAAGATTCAGGGTTTTATTTATTCAGCACTTGTTTATTTTCTTCAGGATTAAAATTTTCTAAATAAAATATTAGAGTCTAAAAAAGAGCAAAAGCCTTCTGATGCAGCAAAAAGTAAAGGTGGGTGATGCTAGCTGTCAATAAGTGCCCTAAATCAGATATGTATCTGAGACTCACACATTTTTTATTAGGCATCTCAGGCACTTTTGTTGAACCATATGGCGTCTTTTCCCAGGTTCTCTGTGTTCACAGCCTTAGTTCTAAACAGTTTGCCCTGACCCATTTCTCACACCTGCTGTGTTCTTGCCTACTAATACCTCTGGCCATGATCTGGCAGTTCATTCTCCTCTCCACCCTTTCCTTCCCTTTCCCATTGAGGTAGGTCCTTGGGAAACTAGATTTACTTTTCTAAGCTGACCACATGTGTCTCTGGTGGCTGTTGCAAACCCCTCTCCTGGAGGTAGAAATTCCCTTATTCCATGGGGGCCTCCTGATGCTCAGACAGAAATTGAACCAGAGTTTATATAAATGGAGCCAAGTTTCCCCGTGCTTAGCTGTTCTTGGGAAACATAAAAAGTGGTTGGTTTGATTTTCACAAAGCTTAGCTGGTCTGTTCGTGATGGATTGCCTCTAAGTACAGGCCACGTGGCCTCTGTGAAATCCTTGGGAGTCCCAGGGGCACCTCAAAGCGATATACAGACAGCTCTGCGGCAGCTGAAATGAGGTACAAGGAGAGACCTGGGCCTGTGAGCCGGAGGACACACACCTTGCATATTAACACATCGTGGGCTCACAAAGCAAACAGCTTTCCAACATGTCCCCCCTAAACCCAAATCCTAAGTGCAGATCCTCCAAGTACACAGGTTGATTTACAATTGAGCTACAGCTCACATAGGCAACTTCACATAGCATGATCTTGGGTGAGTAGCAGTAGGGGTTGCGTTATTGAAAATCATGGTTGAGTCATAAACAGCACTGGGTGAAGCCTAGAGAGAAATGAGATGGTTAACCCCAGTATCCTGCGGCACCTCTCTCAAGTGGTACTATTTTCAGGCCCAGCCGAGGTTCTCTTGTTCCCGACTCTTTCCCTGCCCTTTCAGCTGACCAGAAGCCATCCTCAGGGCTCCCTGCCTCTATCACTCCTGTGGCCCTTCCTCGTATCCTATCCTGCATTAAGAGATCATTCTGTGGTTTCCATCAGCTTAGCAAGCTGCCTTGGCTGTCCTTCATACGTTGGCCACTCCATGACAGACCCTTTTCCTTGTGCTACTTTAGGAGCTTCCATTCACAGAGAGTATGATGTTATGAGAAAAAAAAAGAATGGATAAAAGCCACACGTGACATGGCTTGTGCATTGTGGTTGTCCTGGTCCTTGAGGGATAGCATCTTACCTCCTGAACGTTGTGTACAATCTTGAAATCTTCTACTTTATCAGTGTGGGGATCTCACATTGCTTGGCTTAAACACCTTTGAATCTATCCATCAGCAAAGTCCAAACTAAATTAGATAGGCCCAATCTTCAGCTGGACTCCAGGGAGAGGGCCATACCCCTTCAGGAGGTTGAAGCCTGACCCACGGTGCTCCATTCTTCTCCCCAGCACTGGCCTGTGGTGTAGCCAGCTGCCCAGCCCCCACCCCATCTGAGCCAGCTGCCTTTCCAGAGGTAGGTAGTGTGAATTGGGGTAGCTTTGTGAGAGACTCATCTAGAGCTATACTGAAGACTACCTGTCCCCACAGGGAGTTACTGGGTCCCTCCACCGGAGCTTCCATGACATAAACGACACAGACTGCTGGCCATTTGGGTAAAGAGCATACATGGTGTCCATGACAGATTGTTCCTTCAGTAGCAAGGACTGGGAGAGGTTTCTTTTCCCTCCAGAGTCTTTTATTGTTATAGAAGATTAATCTGACCCACTAGGATATGTCTTAAACTCCTCTACATCTGCCTTCAGGAGGGACTTCTGGGTTCTTTCCCAGAAAGAGGCCTGAGAAGGAACTCCTGCCCTTGTCCCCTGGGTGCCCTGAGAAAGGCCAACTGGGACATTTCCCCTATTAGTGTTGTATTAGTTTACTCTGACTACTATAATGAATTCCTACAGAGTAGATGATTTAAAACAACAAAAGATTATCCTCTCACAGTTCTGGAGGCCAAATTAAGGTATCAGGAGGGCCACACTTCCCTGAAGGCTCTAGGAGTGCATTGTTCCTTGCTCCCAACAGCTTTTGGTGGCTCCAGATGTTCCTCATCTTATGGCACTTCACTCCAATTTCTGTCTCAGTGGCCATACGGTCTCCGTCTCTTCTGTGTCTCCTCCTCTGTGTGTCTGTCTTATAAGGATGCTGGTGGTTACAGTTAGGGCCCTCCCAGGTAATCCAGGATAAGTGCCTTCTCTTAAGATCCTTGACTTAATTATATCTTTTGCCATATAAGATAATATCCAGGGCTCTGGAGCTTACGACACAGACGTATCTTTTTTAGGACCCACCGTTTGACCCACTCCAGGTCGTTAGTTGCTGAAAGGATCTGCATCTTATGAGTGAGGACAAGCCCCAGCATAGAGGGAATGCTTGCCTGGCATTTGTGGAATGGAGGGCCAGATGCTTGGATGAAAATGTACACACACATAGTGGCCACGAATCTTAAGAGGCATCAGTGGCTGGAAAGGAGATGGTGTAAATTTTATCCCCGTCCCTGTTCCTGATAGAGTATCTTTCTATCCTGGTAACAGGTTTTGAGATGAAATGTGGCTCAAGTGTCTCAGAACCCTGCTTGAGCAGGACAGTTGCATTACATTTCACAAGTCATAAATATTTGGGGAGCAAAATCAATTTCTGCAGCAGTGGTACAGGGATGGTAAGTTGGACATTTAATTTTTATTTTTTTAGGTCAATCAAGATTTGTATGTGTTGGAGTATAGTGTTTCTGCTTCTTTTCCCAGCAGAGTGACTGCTGTACTGTGATACAAACCATCTACCTCATGGCCAGTTGGGGTGGATTAAAGACTTCCCAGGAAGTAGGGCTTAATCTCTGGCCATAGGGCTCCTGGAATGGCCATAGAGGGGAGCCAGTGTGAGCTACTGTCCCTCTGGTCCCTGTCAGAGGCCAAGGCTGACAGGCACAGGAACAATTCCTTCAAGGCCTGATGGCCCAGGAAATAAGATTCGGCTCCTTCATTTGGCTGCAGGGGTGTCTTCTATGCACATGGCAGCTGAGCTCAGTCGGGAAGGCTCATTCAGGCTCCTTGCCTGTGGGCTACCCAGAATCTATCCTGGTCTCCCCATGTTTATTGTGTGACCTCTGAGCCCTGAACAGGAAGCAGGGCAGGAGCCCCCTGTGTTTAGTTTTCTCTTAGCTTATCTACAAGTCTTCCCTGCCTGGAAACGGTGTCCAGAACAGGCCTCTCACCATCTGCTTATTTTACCTGTTTTACCCTCCCTTTCTCCTACTCATGGAGGGTGGAATTTCTACTTCCAGTTTCTATTTAAAAGGGATTTTCCCATATGCCATTTCTACTCCATCCTTTCCTCCCACCATGATGACTGGCTGGCGGCTGAGAAACATGATTTATGCAGGAGACGGTGATAAACACATAGCTATGTTTTCTAAATATGAACCTTGTTTTTCTCATTTTATCTACAAGCATGTGTGACTGTGGTGTGCATAAAACTGTGTCAACAATGGTTTCTTTCCTTGAGGAGCTCACATTTATAAAGGAAGGAAGAAATTTCAACCAAAAAATAAAAAACACCCGATCTGAAAGGAAAATCAACAGCAACAGCCTGGACATTCTAAACTAGGAGGAAGGCAGAGCTCCAGGAGACTTTTCTCATTTCTCTGAGGCATGGAACCTCCAATGTGGAAAAGAGCCTGGAGTTTAAAAAGACAGTCTCTTCTGTGTCTTGGATACAGACCACACCAAATGTTTGCAATACAGGAGCACAACAGACACAATCTTGATTTGAGACATCCTTGACATTCCATTGTCAAGAGGAATTACTGCTTCCCTTGCATTAAAGGCATTGTTGCCAATGCATATTCTATAATGTGCCTTCCTTTCCTAACAAAGATTCCAGTTCAACCTGCATTTTCCTATAGCTCTGAGTTTGCACTTTCATTTAAGCTAATAAACATCTGACCTTCACAAGGGAAATATAAACAAAATCTTGACTTTTAGGTATTATGATCATTCTTGCCGAAGGCATGCACTGTATGATCATATCAGCCTTGATTATTATTTCCTGTGGCACCCCAGGTTAGCCGGTTTGCAGTTACTTCAGCCAGTTACAAATTCTTCATAGGAAAGTGTTTAGCTTTTAATCTGATGCCATCTTCAACTCAGGCAGTTTTAAGATGGTCCAGTGATTTCAATACCTTAAAGGTTGCACATAATTTGATTGATAGCTCAAATTTTTCCAAAAGTAAAAAAAAAAAAAAAAAGTCATTTCACAAATCAATTTCTCCAACTGTTCAATTTTTTTGTCATGAGTTCTCAATTTTACCACTAGAACTGGACCATTAAAAAAATCTATTCTCAAATCATAACACCTGATAGGCCAAGCGTGCTACTTAGAAATAAATGTCAAAATAGACTTTTTATGTTTCTAATTATTTGCATTTATTTTGATAGGCTTCTCTGATCAAAAGAGCACTGAATGCACATTGAAGAAAAATTTAATAATAAAAAATCACAAATAGTAAGGTGAAAATCCTTTTGAAATTGCTATGAATAGATAACCATAATTAGCATTTTTGTGTACACCCATCAGGGTTTTGTTTTTGTTTTGTTTGTTTGTTTGTTTTGTTTTGAGACAGGGTCAGGCTGAAGTACAGTGGTACAATCTCAGCTCACTGCAACCTCTGGCTCCTGAGGTCAAGTTATTCTCCCACCTCAGCATCCAGAGTAACTGGGACCACACGTGTGCACCACCACGTCAGGCTAATTTTTGTATTTATTGTAGAGATGAGGTTTCACCATGTTGCCCAGGCTGGTCATGAACTCCTGGGCTCAAGTGCTCCACCTGTATTGGCCTCCCAAAACACTGGGATTACAGGCATGAACCACCACCATGCCTATTCTTCTTTCTTCTTTCTTCTTCTTCTTCTTCCTCCTCCTCCTCCTCCTCCTTCCTCCTCCTTGTCCTCTTCTTCTTCTGCTTTTCTGTTAGTTTGAGCCACATAAAATTGTGACATACATGTGTATACACACACACACACACACATACACAAAACAAACCTTTATAATTACTTCAAAACTTGAATTTTTTTTGCCAAATATATCTAGAAAAATTCTGTAGGTTTAAATATACCTTTTATAGAAGTATGATGGATTTTATTAAATGAGTCTCACAATTTATTTAATTATTTTCCTGTTATTAGACATTTGGGTTATTCTCTCGTTCCACTTTTCCAATTTGGTGTTGCAAATAAGGCTACAATAAACATTCTGGTTTCTACCTGATTATTTTTAAGAGCAAATATTTAGAAGTAGATTTCCCGGGCTAACTGATTTGAGTATTTTAATAAAATTAATGGTGAGACTGGAAAAGGGAGGGGCAGGGTCACAGAAAAAACACTACACAGGCCTTCCCACGCACCTAGGGTTGAATCCTTCCTTGTCTAATAGCCTAACCCAACTTTATCCTTTGGTAAATGGTGTTGTATTGACTTTAAAGAGTTGATATAAAGATTAAATAAGATATCTTATATAAGGTGCTTATTGTATTCCTGGCTTCTCAGAGAAACTAGAAGGAGGTTAGCTCTGTTTATACTAAGGGTACTTAACACAGACCACGGCAGTGTTTGTCCAAAGGTAAGCAACACTTAATGATGGGACTTCAGGTATTACGGAGGCCAGTAGGAAGCCTATTCTCAACTTCTCATCTCATTCTCAACTTCTCCCTCTTTCCTCCCAATCCCCAATCCCAGAAACCAAAGAATTTGTTTTTCTGCTGTGACTCTTGGAAGATTAAGACTTTCTCCTAAATTCCCTACCTCTAACATGGGAAGCAGGCAAGAAGCAGTTTAGTGCAGGATTCATAACACAGTACTACCTGGGACCAAATCCCCACTTGTCTACCCTGGAGCTTTGCTGTCTTGGGCAGGTTAGTGGACTGTTCTATGCTCAGTTCCTCCCCCTTGTAAAAGAGAAATAAGAATAACAGTCTGTAGATGACAAGAAGAAGTTAACATAGGCAAAGCACTTAGTACAGTGCCTGGCACATAGTTAACACTCAGCAAAATATCAGCTATTGCCACTCCACCACCCTCACCAAGGTAAGCTGTGTAAGAACATTTTGACTATTTTGTTCACTGCCAATTTCCTCATTGCCTAGAACAGTGCTGGCATGCACTGGGCACTCAGTATTTGTTCAACAAATGAAGAATGCTCTGAACCCCTTCATTACCAAAGCATGACTGCCGATGCTGTTTGTGCCACTTATATGTTGTTGCTGTTGTTTTTCACTCATGACAGAGTCATTCTAGATTTGCTCCTAACTTCTTTCTCTGTGGGAGAAAATGCTATCGTTTCTTGGGCATAAATATTTAATGTGACATTAGCTGCAGAAGCATATTCCTTTAGTGCATTTGGTGTCCCTACTGTGTTTCCATGAACTGGAAGGCACTTGCTGTATGCAACAAGTATTTATGACTTTGAATCACATGGTGCGGTGGTGCAGGCATCTTGCTGTGTAGCATGATGTGGGAGGGCAATCTGCAGCCACTGGACACTTGGGGTCAAGAAAAGCAGATACATACGACACATACAGCCCAGATCCTATCCTTTCAGCTAGGCCCCAGTCTAATGGGAGGTGTTTCTTGTCCTGAATCATGAGCGGTGCAAAAATGATGTGAGCAGGAAGACAGCAGCAGAAATAATTTATTGGAAGGTGATGATGCTGAGCAACATCTCAGCTCACATCAGCTCAACAAACTCTTTATTGAGTACATGCCCTACACCTGGATGGGGCTGGATATCAGGAAAAAGATCTGAGCAAGACACAGGAAAACAAATAGAACATAAGCCTCTCAACGGAAGGACTGTGTGTCTCCTCCCGGAGCCGTCATAGGGCTCAGAGTAAAGCAGTCAGTAAATGTTGAATCAGTGTACCATTGGAAAATGAGAGCTCGGCTGCAGCTGCATTCTGTGTGCTCTCCAAGGTGTCTGAGCAGAAGGAGCCTCTGTTTTTAAGGGGCTGGGGATGGAGCATACCCACAGAGATTCCTACAATGCCAGCCTCTTGAAAATGACCTTGGATTACAGAAAGTCAAAATAATTGAGATGGATGGCTTCTCTTGATAATAGAAAACTCAAATTTGGGTTGTATGGTAATCAGAATGACACCCCCTGCTCACCCCAACTCTAACAAATGTCCATGTCTCAATTCTTGGAACCTGTGAGTATTTAGTTTATATCTATAGAAGGACCATTGCAGTTGTGATTAAATTAAGGAGTTTGATGTGACAGATTCTCCTAGATCATCAGGTGGACCCAATATCATCACAAGGGGCCTTACAGGAGGGAGGCAGAAAGGTCAGATTCAGAAAAAGGGGTGTAGTGGTGGAAGCAGAGAGAATGTGATTGGAAGATGCCATGCTGCTGGCTTTGAAGATGGAGGAAGGGGCTGTGAGACAAGGAATGCAGGCGGACTAGAATAGCTGGAAAAAAGCCAGGGAACTGACTCCCCCCTGGAGCCTCCAGAGAAAAAAACAGCTCCGCCAACACCTTGATTTTAGGATTTCTGACCTCCAGAACTGTAAGAGAATACTTTTTAAAAACTCTATTAATTTGTAATAATTTGTTAAAATAGTAATAGGAAACAAACACAGATTTACCTGGAAAACATGGGAGTCACACTGATTATTTCACATATGTGTCAAATTGTTTTACACAGGAAGAGGTCTGTTTAGGAAGGGCTCCTGGGAGGATGGGGTATCTAAGCTCAGCCTGAAAGTATGAACTGGTTTTCAAAGGGCAAAGACTGGAGTGAGGACGAGAGGATTTTATAATGGGATGAGAAGCAGAGAAGGAAATCTGCCAACAACACAGAGAGAAATGCATATCTTTCTCATTGATCAGATGCAGGGATCTTGCTGAGGAGTGGGGTGGGAAGGAGGGGAGGTAAAAGATGCCCCTAGAAAGATGGTCTTGGGAATAATTACTGAGGTCCATAAGTGCCAGGTCAGTTTTGTAGTTTTAATAATAACGTCTTTCATTCTCTGTGGAATTCTCCCAGTCTCTTTCTCACTGCTCCACCAAACAGTTCTTACCTAGGCTACCAATGACTTCTGTCACCAGATGTACTGGTTAATGGTCATATAACTTGACCTCAAGGAATCCCAGCAGCATTAGACAGAGTGGACCACTCCTGTCTTGAAGTGTTTTATGCCGTTAGCATCTGGGACACCACACTCTCCTAAATTTCTTCCTTCCCCCAGGCAATCGCCTCTCATTCCCCTTTGTTGGTTTCTTGTCACCCTGATGATGCCTCAGGTCCCAGTTCCTGGTTCTCTTGTCTCTTCTATCTACAATCATGGTCAGTGATCTCATCTAGTTTCAGGATTTGACTACATCTTGATGACTTTCAAGAATTTATTTCCAGCCGACTTCTACCTTAAAGTTCTGGTTCATGTACTCCGTTACCCACTGGGTGTCTCTACTTGAATATTTAAAAGACTTTTCAAATTTAGCATGCCTCCAGCCAAATTCCTTATTTCCACCCAAACACTGCTCCTCCCACAGTCTTCCCTGTCTCAGTGATCTCTACCCTATTTGTCCATTTGCTCATGCCCAGAGCCAGGAGGCATTGTTGGCCCCTCCCTTCCTTACACCCCACATCAATTCACCAACACATTTTTCAGCTCTACCTTTAAAATATAGCCAGAATTCTGTAACTTTTTTGTGATCTTTATTCCTACATTTGTTGTCCAAGCCCCTGTGAGTTTTTGTCTGGACTGTTGTAATAGACTCTTAGTTTTTCTTCTGCTTCTTAGTCTTTTCTTCATGAAGCAGAGTGATTCTTCTAGCACACTTCGGTGAGTGTTATGCTCAGAGTTGTCAGATTCATGTTGTCCTTACTCAAATAAAACTCAAAGACCTGACATTGGCTTACAATGTCTTACGTAGACGGTCCCTCTAATACTCTGCTGTCATCACTTAACTCTCCACCTTGCTTAATCTGCTCCAAACACACAGTCCTCTGTGGCACACCAAGACTTTATGTTTCCTATACTGTTACCTCTGCCTGGAATGCTCTTCCTCTATCCATCCACCTTGCTTCCCCCTTCATTCATGCAGGCCTCTTCTAATATGTCACCTTCCCTGACCACGCTAAATGCAATAGCACTCTCTGTCAATATTTCCTTACTGCATGTAATTTTCTTTTTATAGCATGTATCATCTGTTTACTTGTAATTTACTTTTTTATCTTCCCACTGGAATGTAATCTCTGTGACAGCGTGGCCTTTTGTTCATTACTTATCTCCAGGACCTAGGTACTTAGTACATGTTAAAATGAATGAATGAATGAATGATAATAGGGTGGATCAGGGTTGGGTAAAGATGGTGAGGAGGGCAGGTAAAGAGGATCAGGGTGGGGTAAAGATGGTGAGTCTGTTTTGAATATATGTACTTTGAGGGGCTTCTAGACTATCCAAATGGATTAACCCAGCAGGCATTTTGAGGCCCAAGAGAAACTTCTGAATTGAAGATAAGAACCAGCAAACCCTGGCTGAAGAATGTGTAATTCTTACTTGGGGCTTAAAGTGACCATGGCTATTAATGGTTAGAGGTATATACTATTTTAGAGTTGATCAGAAAGCAGGGAAGGGGAGAATAACCAGCCTTTGCTGTGCATCAACGATGTGTTCAGCACTGTCCTGGCTTCTTTCACAGTTATTGTTTAAAGACTTCACAAACAATATTGAGAGCTTATTATTTTATGGGTATTAAACCATTTGATTCTCACAATGAAACTATAAAGCAGGTAGTATTATAGATAAAGAAACAGGCACAGGGAGATGAGGCAATCTGCCCAAGGTCTTGGAAGTGGCAAAGTTGGAAGGTATTGTTAATCCATTTACAGGTAATGAACTATCTATGTATTGTGTCCAAGGTTACAGCACAATAAATAAAAGATGCAAGCTCATTTCTTTATATCTACTCAGACAAAATCAGCTGAGGTTTGAGGAGGTGACTTCCTGGGTTTTGCTCATGGAACCTAAGGGAAAAAGAGAAGAAGAGCAAAGACAGGCCATGTAAGCACAAAGTCAGAGTCACATGAACAGCTTTGGGGCTCAAGTCTCAGGTGAACCTTCCCAGCTTTCCTCAAAGAAACTGCCCCTGTCCTTGCAGGCAGGAACACAGCACCTCTCCTGGGCATCCTTTGCTCCCAAGTCTTTGTTTACAAGACTTTCTGTACTCAGGTCAGGCTAAGGAAGTGACCCTGCATGCAGTGATGAGCAGGCATGAAGAAACGAGGAGGCAGGGCTCAGAGCAGTTCCAAAAATCCAGTGATATGATATGTATCAGCTAGCTTTTGTGCATAACAAACCACCCCAAGCTCAGTGGCTTGAAATGACAGCCATTTATTCTTGCTTATGTTACTGTAGGTCAGCTGGGTGGAGGATTGGGTGATCTAGCCTGGCCTGGGCTGGGCTAGGCTTGGCCAGACTTGGCTCCAGGCTGCAGATGGTCTGGGTCAATGTCACAGGTTTTTCATCCTCCTTGGACCAGTGGGCCAGCCAGGGTGTGTTCTTCCCATGGTGATGGCAAAAGAACAAAGAGTCAAAACCAGCCATTCATGCACATTGCCTGCCTCTGTTCGCACCAAGTCTGCTAACATCCCATTCACCAAAGCAAGTCACACAGCTCATCCCAGAGTCAATGGTTGGGGAAGTATATTTCACCCAACATATGGCCATAGTGACAGTAAGAATGTATGATACTATTACAGGAAAGTGAAGAATTGGGGTGTATACATGTAGTGTGGGTAGGAGCACTTGGCAAAGGATAGGGCTCTTCTTATTAGTCACCCAGTTTACATCAGCTGGATTAACTAGCTCCTACCTGGTACTTACAAGCTGCAAATGGAATGTTGCAAGGGAACATTAGAGAGCCTGCCTAGAGAGCAAAGCCAGTCCTGTTCAGATGGAAAAGGCAGCCATTACATAAGGAGACTAGAAGGCCATTGGCTGAAAAACAGCAATGCTACTGCTTGGCATTCTACCATTAGTCCTTCATTCCTCTCAGAAGGTTTGGGTGACGGTAAGATGGGGACACAAGTCAAGGATTGCCAAAGCAGCATCGTAAATGAGAGGTGAGAAACAGGGAGTAGGTGTGGGATGGGTCTGGGTCTTGGGTCCTCTATTGCCTTGCAAAGGAAGAAGCCTTGCTTCTCTGATGCAGAAACTGAGGCCTGAATGATTAAGGAGCAGGTCCTGGGCCCATCACTACATTAAGGGCTGCAAGCCACCTAGGCTAGTGATCACCCCACCAGAATGGAATCAGGGAAGGTTGTGAGTTCAGTTTTGAGAGCAGGCCTCTCCCAGGCATCTGTACCTTCACTCACCAGTGAGGCCTCAGCATTTCCAGCTACGATAGCTCACAGGGTGGAAACCCAGATGCTGGTAGGGGCTGGGGAGGCAGGTGAAGAGGTGAAGCACAGCAGGGGGCAGTGAGATCTGGAGAGTACATATGCAGCTGAAGCGGGCAATTGACATTTCCAGTGGGTTACCTCCACAGGGGAATGTGGCCTTGGTGTTGCTGGGTCTCCCAGCTTCTCAAGATAATCTGGAAATCTGGTTATTAAAGTAAAAGTTTAAAAAATTACAAACATGGCAGCCAAAAGAAAACATGTCTATGAATCTAACTGTGCCTTTGGGTCACTGGTTTGTAACCTCTACAAAGATTCCCTGGACCACATTATGTGCCAAGCAGCCCAATAATCACCTTTAAAATTATTTTTTGTCCCCCAAACCAATTCCACCCACTTAAGGGAGCTTTGGGGGGATTCTTGCTGCAATGCTTGGAGCCTCAGCGGCTGCCTCTGCTTTTAGAGATCATGTTTGATTTTATTCATTCAACCAGTATTTTTTGAGCTGAGCTCAACACTAGAGTTACAATAGTAAATAGGACAGACATGATCTATGCTTTTAAAAACTCAACAAGAATTCAGCAGCATGTACAACAGATGTATAACCACACTAATAAAAACAAAATAACTGACACATGCCGAGAATAAAAGCAGAAGGTGTGAAGGACTGAACTATAGCAAGAGAGTCAGATTCAACCTGGGAGAATGGTCAGAGGAGGCCTAGGATACCCAGGTGAAGAGAGCAAGAGAGCCTCTGGGCCAGGGAAGCCACGTGCACAGGGCCATGCAGAGCTATGGAGTTTATGGAGGAACTTAGTGAAGGGCAGGAAGTCTGGGAAAAAGGCAGGAGAGAGAATCTCTAAACTGTGGGCAAGGACCTGGCTACCACACCTTGGAGGGTGAGGGAGGAACCTGATCTTATTTAAGTGTCTTAAAGGTCACTCTGGTACTGTGTGTGGAGGACCTGTGGAGGAAACATGAATGAATGAGAAGAGACAGAGACAATAGCCCAGATCAGAGAGGTTGAAGGATGGGACCATGATGAGTGCTGCGTAGAAGCAGAAAAGTGGTCAAAAGATCTATTTGGAGATAGAGCCAAATGGACACATGATTACTCTATATGACTGCTGGGGATAAGGCAAGCATTACTTGCTGCTTCTGGCAGTTTGACTGGATCTGGGCTGAGAATGATAATTTGCTCTTCATTTCTTAGCCACTGTGGATCACTCCTCCTTTCTGAGCTAAGCCCTGATACGCCCACAAACCTCATCAAATATGGCTCAGTGTCTTCAGGCTAACAGTTGCCTTTCTGAATTTGGTTCTTTTAACTAAGTGGTTTTCAAGCACTTAACACCTCCTACCTTTGGTCTGAGTCCTGGGTGGGCAAAGGACATGCCAGAGATTCTCCATGTGTGTTTTCTAAGAGAGTAATGAAAGCTATTTTATTAAGTGCCTGGCAAAGTTCTAAGTGTTTTGCATATAGTTAACAAATTTAATTGATTAATCTCATTTTGAAGATGAGAAGATTGAGTCACAGAGAGGTTAAGTAACTTGCTCTAGGTTGTACATGGAATAAATGTCAGTGCAGAGAAATAAACAGTCTATTCTAAAATCTACACACTTAAGTTCTACTCTATGTGTGTGAATACAACACAGGGCTCTGAGACAGAAGGGTGTCATGTGTATGCCCCATTCTGCATTTCTGTAAAAGACTCATGCAGTGATTTTGCCCACATTATTCCTATCAGTCCACCCAGCAAATGCTACCAGAAGGGATTTGTCTTGAATATGTCCATCTTGGTGTCTGCATGGCCAGAAGCCTCTAGCCAGTTGTCTTCTGCCCTAATCCCTCATCAAAAAACCGGGAGTGGCTGCTAATTGGATAAAAGATCAGCCCTTGATCCAGGAGAGGTCTGTTTAAAGGGTGCCAAGAACCCTGAGGAGACCAGAAATTAAGGGCTACTCCACCAAGAGGTATGGTCATGATTTAATCCCATAGAAGCTTCTCTGTAGGACTTTGCTGGAGGATACAAATACAATTGGCCCATAAACAGCAAGAGACCAGCAGAGTAGATAAGTAGAGTCTAGTAAGGAAGATGGACTACATGGCAGGCAACGACAAATACAGAGATGCCATGGCCAGACTTCCATGCCTGAGTTTCCCACCTCAAATGTTGCCTCTGGATAGCAATGAATATTTTTAGGGATGCTTCTCGGGATATTATAAATACCTCTGGAGGCACTTTCCTGATGAGGAGGCTGTAGGGCAACTGGGCTGCCTGAGTGGCTGACAGAGACTGGCCAGCTGCTCTCAATTTGCATTTCCAGGGGCACTGATGCAAGTGAAACACCAGACACACAGGCAGAAGAGTTCCAGTTTCCTGATTGCAGCCTACTGTGGCAGAAGCATCTGTTTTGCTATTCTATCAGAGTAGGGATGGTTGGCACATATTCCCCAATTCCTCAAGGCCCCAAGTGCCGTCTTTCCTTGGGACAGTTTATTTTTGACAATTGTTTGTGCCCTTGGTCATTGCTTTGCTTCCTCTTTTAGATTCTTAAATTTGTAAGGTACAAGTGAGTCTAGAACAGTGTTTCCTAAAATGTGTTATGACATTCGTACTATGACATTACCGCTTTCCATTCTTTGCCTCCCTTTTCCCCCAAAGTGTTCCACCTTTAAATAAGTTGAAGACACGTGAGATGAGTCTCTAAGAACAAGGAGCATCATAGCAGACAAAGGCCCAAGGCCTCCAGGAGACGTACTTGGCACACAGTGGGTGATGAATACAAATCGTTGTGGAATAGACTGAGCCCGACACTCAATGTTGTAAATGCTTAACTATCACTTTCTAGTTAAGTGGGGAAAAGCTATGGATTTTGGTCTTCAGCAAAAGCACATTTAATGATTAAGCTATAGACATTTTTTCAGGCTCATTTCCTTTGTAATTGAGAAACCTGCAATTTGGAAGGGCCATCGAGGACCCCTACACAAAACTTACTGACCTGTTTCTGACTTCACTGGAGCATGTGGAGTTGATGTTGCCAAAGGCCAGTTTAGATTAAACTGGGTGGAGGCCCTGGCACAAACATGTCTGTCTACTTTTGTGGAAAGTGAGCAGATGGAGTGAGGCTTATGCTTTCTGGGAAGTCATTAATAAGCCACTTAGAAACCATATCAATTCACTCTGCAAAGAATTAATTCTTTGCAAGAACACAGGACGCCATCTAATACTTGTCAATACTCACTATGCACCAGCACTGTGCTGGGTGCTTTACACAACTTATCTCATTGAATCCTTCAATGATTCTCTGGGGAGGGAGAGTATTATCTTGATGTTACTTATGAAAAAACTGCAGCTTGAATAATTAAAGTGACTGGCCAGGGGTGTCACATTGCGAAGTGTTTGAGGGCAGATCCAAGCACCCATCATATGATTATACAGTGTCTCCCCATGATATGGGGAAATGAAGATTGCCAAAGATAGGCCTCTGACCCACCCTTACTTCAAGATATGGGCCAGGTGTACAGTTCCCCTGCCTCTGACAAATCATCCTGTGTCTTGGAAACTCAGGGTGAAGATTACAACTTCCCACTCACACATAGTATCTCCTTATGACAAAAAAATTTATCATTTTCTCTTCAGTGCAATTCTGTGGACTTTCACCTTGACCTGTGAGAATGTTCCGTACCCCAGATCCCCTCTTACCATCAAAAGATCAACTTCCCCAACTGTGGCTTATTGAATGTTTTCTTGGCATTTAGTAAAGAATGTAGAAACTATTAGGACCCCTTGCTCAGCTCTCTTTCATTGATCGCATCCTGAAGGTGAGTGGTGTACCTTTATATTTAGCATGCTATTAAGGCTAATTATACCTTTGAATCAAAGGAGATGGCTCAAATGAGAAATGATTAAGTGCAGCAGAGTCTGATTTTCTAGAGAGATTAGAACCAAAAGAAACATAAGTGTAAAACTAGGATTCTTATACCTTGAGAGACGCAGGACCAGGCCTCAGCGGGGTAAAAAGATGGAACAGGGTAAAGCTGGCTTCTGTCAGAGCTGCAGCTGTGAGTGCTGTCCTTGGTGCTGAAGCATCTTTTCCAGAGTGATGAGTCAGGGCTCAGAAAACCATGTTACGGCTTAGCATCTTGGTTACGTTAGGTGATTATTATATCTCTTCTAAAGTCACAGGCTCCTCCTCCTCAGAAGAAGTTAAGTTAGTTTCTCCTGGTCTCACTACATTATGCCAGCATCCATCAGCTTGACAGGATGGCAGAAACAAGGAGGCCCTAGTTGAGTCTAAGGCTCTATGGGACCTCTTCCCATCAGTAAACTACCTCCATACTTCCAATATGGACTCATAATCTATAAAAAGCATAACCAGGTTAGGAGATGCAGACTCTGGGACATGGTTTACTGGATTAATATTTTTCTGATCTGTTTTAAAATGCAGAAAACTTGATTGAAAGTCTTAAGTGGATTCCCAAGATATACAATAGATTAAAATTATCTGCTTTGGTTGGAGTATAGGAAGTGTTTGTAACTCCAGTCACATAGTCTTCCCAGGAACCCCTCAAGAGTCCATGTGAATATCCTAGGGACCTATGGTGCAAGCCTGAAAGCCACTAATTTTAGTTCAACTATTTTCTGGCCTTTGACTCCTTGCTTGATTCCTCTTTATCATTGGAAGCCAAGCGGGACACCTGCAGGGAGCTTTACTTGACCCCTGTGTCAAGTTAGGAGCTGTCCTCTCCCTGCCCTGTACACCTTTTTGTCACTATGCTGATCACTCTGTTGGTTAATTTTGTGTCTCCTTCAGTAAGACCCATATTGAGGAGCAGAATAATATGCCCAGAACATAGTAAGTATGCAATGAATACTAGAAAGTTTATGTTTAATAGACTCCCTTTCAGAGCAAAGTAGAAACTCATCTACAGCATTTTCAACACCTCCAGGAACTAGGAACTCACTCCAAATGGAGGTAGTCCATTCCACATTAAGGCTACTGTGATAGTAAGAGGCCTCTTCTTTATTTTGAGTCAAAATATAACTCTATGTAGATCCAACTTTTTAAGCTATATAGAACAATACTTACTAATTTTCTACAATTGGACCTTCAAGTAATTGAGGAGTGATATCACATCCCCCATTCTTGAGCTTAATTCTGTCTATTCCTTGTGGTATTTTGAGGTGTTTTTTTTTTTTACCTGCTTATTTGTTGTTTTCTTCTGCACGCAAAAATGTTTGCTATATTCTTCTTAAAGTCTAAGTTGGATTTTGAAGGTTGCATAAACACATCTCATTTATTCCTCTTAGCCTGCTTAGTTTGATTCTTTAGTTCATACCATTGCTCCTGCCTGGAATCTCCCCTAAGCTTTCTTGTCCATACTTTTAGGATCCTTCTCTACCCAACATTGGGGAGCTTCTAAACTCAGAGGTCAAGAGATATCCCACAAATCTTCACATCTTTTAGCAGAGTGGCTGTTGGTGTGAAGCTAATTTTTTTTAAAAGGTCACTTTGGGTTAGAATTAAAAAGCAGTATCCACAAGGAGTTTTGTCTATTTTGTTAACTGCTGTATCCCCAGTACATGAAAGAATATTTGAAATATCTTAAGTGCTTAGTAAATATTCACTGAATAATTGAAACATGCTAGACGAATGCTGGCATTTTCTGGACTTTAAACGATAGAGATGATGCCAAAACCCATGTCAGAATAAAAAAACTGACTACCACTTGAGGGTCCTCATACTTCAATATGCAATGTAGGACTCCCTCCACCTCCTATGTATGTCTTCAGGTAAGGAGATAACTTTAGATAAATATCTGACATGGTTAATTTATTTTTAGAAAATGGTGCCTAACAACACAGGAAAGCCAAGTGAATCCTGATGATAGTAAATAAAATGAGTAGAAATGCTGATAAAAGTACTAAAAATAATTTATTTTTGTTGAGGGCTCACTATGCACTCAGCACTTCACACATATTATCTCACTTGAATCTCACAACACCTCTATAGTTTATATAACATAGTTCACAAGTTCACTGTCCATCTATGGCAGGGATTCTCTCACTGCTTCCTGCACTGTAAGCTTCCTGAGGGCAGTGTCTGACCCTGGCCTTGGCTGAGTCATTGCTGAATCTATGAACAAAGCAGAGCTTGGGAAACATTCACCTGCCTGAGAGAAAAACGAATGACGAGAGCAGGGGCAGCCAGAGATGGGTGTCAGCTGAGAAGCTGTTCTTACTCCTGGCAATGGGGATGATGTAACATGGCAGCATGAGTAGAAAAAAATAAACATCTAATACATATGTGTGTGTATATACATATACATACACACTTATGTAAATATACACACATAGGCATATATTTAATAATAAATGCAAATCTGTTCTCTTAATGCCAGTTTTAAATAAATTAAAATTTAATGATTCAAAAGCTAGAGATTCCGTTTTTAATTTTTAATTTTAAGTCAGCATTACTGGGGCATAATTTAATACAGTAAAATTTGCCCCATTAAAGTGTATAGTTAAATGAATTTAGATAATTGCATATCATCCTAGCCATCACTATGATCAATATATAGAACAGTTCCATCATCCAAAAAAGGTCCCACATTCCCCTTTGCATCCAATTTCCTCCCCCCACCTTCAGCCTCTAGAAATGACTGACCTGAATTCTGTCTCTATAAATCTTTTTCAAAATATCATATAAATGAAATAATAGGGCATGGACCCCTTTGTGCTGACTCCTTTCACTTAGCATAATGTTTTTGAGGTTATCCGTGTTGTTGCATGTAGGCTTTTCTTTTTTTAACTGCTGCCTCTTCTATTTTCTGGAACAGTTTATGTAATTGATATTATTTTATCCTAACATGTTTGGTAGAATTCTCCAGTGAAGCCATCTGGGCCAGAAAAGTCTATTTTACAGAACAACAATTCACTGGATATTTTAGATCCTTTGATATTGGGTGCAGGAATCACTCCTCCTTTCTCTCCTCACCAGAGGGAGTGAGGTGCCCACATATCCCTCGAGGACTCACTTGGCTGCTGCTGGGTGGGTTGTAGATCAGAGCGTGCAAGGTGGGGCAGGGGAAGAGGGAAGGACTGGGATTCAGCAATGACTCTGGGAAGAAACCAGTGGGAGGAGTGAAATGTCAAAGAAATAGTATTTAGGGCTTCCAGACCAGAGTGCAAGAAACAGGAAAACAGCAATGCCTCGATCCTCCTTACAGCCTATTTATTAAGGAGAAAATTGCATCATCAAGGTTGCATTGTTGTTTGTTTGCTATTTCCATCCTCCCTAGAAAGAGAGAAAAAGCAAGCTTCAGAAAGAGACTGCTTGTCAGATTTCCTGCCTCATGTCCAGACAAAAGTGATTTGGACAAGCTTTAGATAAATATCTGATTGCTTTTACAGCCTTGGTGAGGCAAAACTTCCAGATGCTTTGAAGTATTCCTAGTGCTACTGAAAATTCTCAGAATTTAACACCCCAGAATCTTCCCAGTAGGAACAGTATCAGTTTGATCATCCCCAGGTTTACATCCACAGGAAAAATCTCCCCAGTTACTTTCAGGCAAGCATGCTGAGATCCAGGCTGTAAAGCCTCTCTACAGCTAAAGACCTAGAACACATGAGTTTTGAAAGGACTCCCTACTAGAGGGATCTCCCAATAATATACGTTGTTGATATAAACTAAAGCATGGCCGTCACTGGCATTCCCATTATCATATACTACCTCAGAAGGCTGGGACATTTAAACACATCTGCAAAGATGCTAGACCTAAAGAAAGACCATGAGGGAAAGTGAGATACAGGTGATTCCAGGTGCAAAGAGCAGGCGTCCCTAGAGGCTTTGCCAGGGAGCTTGGCCACCCTTTGTCTTTATACTCATTCCTCATTTTAGTGTCCCACACCCCATGTCCCACCATAAGCCTCACACTCACTTCACCTTCCCAGCTTTTCAGTTAAGTTTTTGGGCTTGTTTTTTTGGGGGTATTCACCTTAAATAAGTTGCTCACTTGCTCATTTGTTTGACAAACATTTGTGGAGCAACCTCTATTTGTCTAATCCATGCTCAGTTAGGAGTCCCGTCTTTGTGCTCCCAGAGCATTGACTGATTGATACTTACAGTATAATGCTCAACCCCGGGTACCCTTGCCTGGCTGGTGGGCAAACTAATTTTTTTTTTTTTGAGACAGAGTCTCTGTTGTCTAGGCTGGAGTGCAGTGGTGTGATCTCGGCTCACTTCAGCCTCCACCTTATGGGTTCAAGCAATTCTCCTGCCTTAGCCTCTTGAGTAGCTGGTACTACAGGCATGTGCCACCACGCCTCGCTAATTTTTGTATTTTTAGTAGAGGTGGGGTTTCGCCATGTTGGCCAGGATGGTCTCAATCTCCTGACCTTGTGATCTGCCTGCCTAGGCCTCCCAAAGTGCTGGGATTATAGGCGTGAGCCACTGCACCCGACCCAAATTATTAATGATAATAAAAAATATACACTTCACACTCATTAGGATGTCTATTATAAACAAAACAAAGCAGAGCCCCCAAATCAGAAAATAACCAATGTTGGCAAATGTGTGGAGATACAGGAACCTTGTGCATCACTGAGGGGAATGTAGAATGGTGCAGCAGCTGTGGAAAATGGGATGGCAGCTCCTCAGAAAAGTAAAAATAGATTTACCATGTGAACTAGCAATTCCACTTCTGGGCATATGCCCAGAAGAATCAAATGTAGAGACTTGAACAAATATTTGTCTAACCACATTCATAGCAGCATTTTTCACAACAGCCCAAAAGTGGAAGCAACCCAAGTCTTCATCCGTGGATGATAGATAAACAATATGTGGTATAGACATACAATGAAATATTATTCAGCCTTTAAAAGGAAGGAAATTCAGACACATGCTGCAATGTAGATGAACCTTGAAGACATTACACTAAGTGAAATAAGTTTGCCACAAAAGGACAAATATTGTATGATTCCACTGGTAAAATGTACCTAGAGTAACTGAATTTATAGAGACAGAAAATAGAATGGTGGTTATCAGGGACTGAAATGGGGAATGGGGAGTTTTTATTTAATGGTTAACAGAGTTCAGTTGGGAAAATGAAAATATTTTGAAGATGGCTGGTGGTGATGTTAACACAACCATGTTAATGTACTTACTGCCACTAAACTGCTCACTTCAAATGGTTAAAATGGTAAATTTCATTTTATATATATCTCACCGCAGTAAAAAAGTAATATACTTAACCATCCTTTCCTCCTTAATACAGGATAAAATAAAAGCAGAATTGCCAAGCTGCTTCTAAATGTTTGATGGGAGAACACATGAGATAATATCACTTCTTTGACTGTAAACTCTGTACAAATGTAAGGAAATACAATAATTTCCTGAAGAATTGGAAGTCTGTAGTAATTAAGATTTTTGGGTTATGATTAATGGAAAAGTAAACAAAACCTCATTTATACAATAAAGGAAATTTCCTGGATTACATAAGTAAAAATGTTTAGTGGTAAATGCAGTTCACCAGGACTCTGATTCAGCATATTTGTAATATCTTTTCTACTCTGCCATTCATTGAGTGTCTTAGCTCTGCTAAGCACCGTCATTTACCAAAATGACGGATGCAGCAAACCTCACGTCCACACATCATGTTTTCCAAAGATAGAGTTTCTCATCCCCCAGCAACCAGAGGCTTTTCCTCGGATTTTCTTTAATTGGGCCAACTTAGGACTCAGCTGATTGACTCAAGTGAATTGGGAACTAACATGCAAAAAGTATAAGGTCAATTCACTCTCCTGTGGCTAACCTCAAGTCAAATCCACATCTGGAGGCTTAATTAGATGAGCCTTTTTCTTCCTTTATTTAAGCCACTATGAGTTGGGTTTTTTTTTCTTTTTCAACCAAAAAATTCCTGAATGTTCCACATCCTTCTCACAGAAATAGAAAGGAAGGAGAGGAACAAAGGATATGAATAAAATTAAATTTTTAGGTGAATGGTAGAAAACAGGATTGTAACCCCCTGGATTTTAGGTTGAGTAAAAGGGATTGTCAGGTCATCTGATAACAAAGGAGATGTTGGTGGGAGACAGAGCACTGAGTTTCAGAGAGTGAAAAATTTTGAAATACATACCATGAAAACTAATAAAGAAAGCTGTCTAGGGAAACTAGGATTTCCAGGCTACTTTAGTGTTAAGAGGAAATAATTGTGTAGACCATGGATGAGAACTATTCTAAGAAGAAATGCATGTGCTAGTTCCTAAATCATATTCAAATGGTGAGTGTAGAACAGAGGTATACCAGGCATCATTCTTAACATGGCTGAAAAAACAGAAAAAAAATCCAACGTCCTGAAAGTCATCAAGTAAATGATATAGATGCCATAGTTAACCAAAAAAAGTCGGATAAAAATAAAATATTTAAAACCACATTTTCTAGTTTTCTTCCTGAAAAATAATGTAGGGACCTGAACATCAAATGTAGGGACTTGAACAAATATTTGTCTAACCACATTCATAGCAGCATTTTTCACAACAGCCAAAAAGTGGAAGCAACCCAAATGTTCATCCGTGGATGATGGATAAACAATATGTGGTACAGACATACAATGAAATATTATTCAGCCTTAAAAAGGAAGGAAATTCAGAGACATGCTACAATGTGGATGAACCTTGAAGGCATTACACTAAGTGAAATAAGTTACAATCAAGGACCAATTAAATAGCAACGAGCACACCTAGAACTCAGATTGTGGCCTTCAAATATCACTTCCAAGTAAAAGGAGTAAGAACTCTTTGGGGAAATGTGTGGTTCTATGTCTGGGCCAAAGAATATACCAGATGGGCCTGAAACATCTTGATACACCAGAAATCAAGGAGTCAGCTAGGGTGGTGTTAAAAGGATTCAGAATGAAACTTAAATAATCACCTACTCTTCAAATAAGAGACAATTGGAGCATTAATAAAAGCAATAACTGCAAAGGATTAAAGGATACCAAATATATATGTAAATCTGCTAATTTGCAATAGTACTAAAATAAAGAAAGACTAAAACAATCCTAAGTGGTCAATTTTAGAGGATGCTATGTATAGTGACTTCAAGATAGTTGTAAACTTACCATTCCTCCAGAAAGCTGGAGGCTCTCTGTCCTTTCCTTGGATCTGGGCAGGCTCTGTACTTGTGTTCACCAATGGAATTTGATGGAGATGCTGTGTAATCTCTGAGGCAGAGACTTATGAACTCTGCATATATCACAACTTGCTCTTAGAACCTAGCTATTATGTCAAAAGCCTGATACCTGGAGATTACAGTGCTGTGAGGAAGCCTGAAATAGCCGCATGGAGAGAAAGCTTCCCAGCATGCCCCAGCTATTCCAGCCATCCCCACTGAGGTGCCAGACAAATGGGTAAAGAAGCCATCATGGATGCTCCAGCCCCAGCAGACATAACATGCAGTAGAAGAGCCACCCAACTGAGCCCATCCAGATTGCAGAATTGTGAGGACTAATAAATTCTTGTTGGTTTTTAACTACTAAGTTATAGGGTTGTTCATTACCTGGCAAAAGATAACTAAAGCCCTTGGGAACTACCTCATTTTTTGCCATTAGTTTTAAAATAAGGGCCAGGTATAGTGGCTCATACCTGTAATCCCAGCACCTTGGAAGGCTGAAGCAGGAGGGTTACTTTTGCCCAGGAGTTAGAGACTAGCCTGGGCCACATAGTAGGACCCCATTTCTACAAAACTTTTTGAAAATTAGATGGGTATTGTGGTGCATACCTGCGATCCCAGCCACTTGGAAGGGTGAGGATAGAGAATCACTTGAGCCCAGGAGGTCAAGGATGCAGAAAGCCATGATTACACCATTGTATTCCAGCCAGGGTGACAGAGTGAAACCCTGTCTCAAAATAAAATAAAATAAAATAAAATCTGAATCTGATTAAGCCACTCGATATAATAATCAACTTATAGGACATAAAAATAATAGAGAAATATTTTAAACTATACCACATAAGTAAAATGAGCAAAATCTAGACCACAGCCAATTCTATGGAAAAATGACCCAGTTTTTTTGTTTTGTTTTGGATGATTTCAGGAGGGAAAAATAAAAGAAGGAAGCTGTAAATTAAAAAAGATTTTAAGAACATCAATTATAATGCATGTATCTTATTTGGGCCCTGATTCAAATAAATAACATATTAAAATATTATAAAATTTATGAGATAATCTTTAAAACACAGATTAGATATTTGATAATATTAAAGAATTATGGGGTTTTTCAGTCATTACAATGAATATGTTATAAAAACATCCTAGTGTTTTAGAAACTAATGTGAATATATATATAGATGAAGAAATATAAGGTCTAGGATTTGCCTTCCAATAAGAAGGGAGAGGAAAATGGTTGGGGTGTGGGTGGGACAGGATTGGCCTTTGGTTGATGATTGTTGGGACTGAATGCTGGCTGGCTGGGAGGAGGAGTTATTCTGTCAACTTTAGTGCATGGTTTAAATTTTCTATACAAAAGCTTTAATAACTCATGAGTAGGCATAACCAGCCTTCACTGTTCCAAAAGCCCACTGTTCTCAAACATCTCACATGCGACATATAATGTTAACCATTTCATATGTACATATATAACATGTTCCTGAGGTCACACTAGCCTGAAGATAAGAATAACAACCACAAAAATGAATTTGTTTGTTCTGTTCCCACTTGCTCTGTAGGAACTTCAGCCCCTTCAGATTCTTCCCAATTTCTTCTTTTCTGCTGTAGCTGTGTTGTCATTTCTTGTGGCTGTCCCCACTGTGCCACCTACTACTGTGTATGTCCATGAGACAGGAGCTTGGCTTTACCTAAAAGACTTTCTCCACAGCCACAGAGGATAGCAGTGCCTCCTGCTACTGCCAAAACCCTGTCATGACTGCATATTTCTGATGCCTTGTGCTCATGGTGGGCTGAACAAGTTAATAAAAGTAGTTAGGTGCCTGCCCAGCTCACTACAGCTACTTTAATTTCACCATGCAATCTGCCCTAGATAGGTCCCTGGTCACCATGCTGCTGCATTGTGGCCTTCCTCTTGGCTACAGAGAGTGGACCAAGATAGATCGCTTAGCTAACCTGAGCCAAATGCTTAGATGAAAATGGAGGATTGAGAGAAAGAGAGCATCTGTGTGGCTAGAATTATATTCGGGGACCTTGGGCAGCCATTGAACCTACAGCCACATGGATAGAGTAGCTGAAGTGTCCAGTTGTTTGAGGAAGAGTGTCTCCCATGCACCGAGAGAGGCAGAGAAGAGAGATGGAGAGACAGTACTCTTATGCTCCTGATGGTTTGTATTCCTGGTTTAGACCTTTCTGGTCTCCAGCTACATTCCTATCTTGGCTGCTGACAGCCAACTCACATCCTTAAAATAAATTCTCATTTGCTGTTTAATCCAGCCTCAGTGTTGGTTACTTGCAACCAAAGAGTGCAGAAAACAGGGTAGAACTCCTGCATTAATTTACACCTTGCTTTGTTTGTTTTTGCAGTCTCCTTTGCCTAGGCTTCTGAATGAGTTTTCTCCACAAAAGGAACCAGACTATGGAACAGGACTAGGCCTGGAATTACCAACCCTCTCTTCCCCAAGTACCAAACTATCACTCTGTCCTGAAACTGAATTTGTGTGCTTTGAATTTCCCTTTTCTTTGAATGGACTGTTTCCTGGGAGACTTCCTAGGCCTCTCATATCAACATACCCTTGCTGGGCACAGCCCAATTGCACCCATGACCAATTTGAGGGGAACACACTTTAGGATCAAGGTGTGGGCCTTTAGAAACCATGTCTCCTAAATTCTGCAGTAAGTCCGGGGAGTACACAGGCTGAGTAAGCCACTTCCTGCCCCCTCCATGATTATTCTTTACCCAGCATGGAGTAAATGCTTAAACTGTGCTTAGAGATTGATTGATTGATTGATGGTTGAAGAGAGAGCCTCACATTTCTCATTTTTTACCTGCAAGTGTTTTCCTTTACAAAACAGATACCTTGACATAATAAGAACTTATATTAAAGTAATTGCTTATATTGTTCAAATTGCTCTGCTTGCTTTCTTCTGAAAGTGGCTAGAATGCAATAAGGGAAGGGCTGTAAAACCTGTCTATTCTCCAGATGTGTTCTCTTATCTGCAGATGTGAGTGGCTTCTGGTTTACAAGAAGCCTGACAGTAAACTAGAGCCCACATCACTTGTCAAAGGTAATAGGAAAAGGGAGGTGTCTGCTCTCAACCAGAGATAAACTTTTAGTTGCTTAGGCTCTTGTTATGAAACCAAGTGGCAGAATATCCTGGGAAACTCTCTTCCCTAGAAAATAGAACAAAAATTCCAGAATGTAGGGAAAACTCATCTTTGTGAATGTTTTTCTCTCTCTCATCTCTAATGTTAAGCAACTGAAGTGACATGAGGCAAGGGGCTCTTTGGAAGGGGACAAGCATAAAAACTAGGAAAAGAATCTGATAAATTTTTGTGTGATGAGTCTAAGAACACTTGATCTCAAGATGTGATGGGGAAAGATGCATGTAGGAATACATGAGGAAACAATAATTGCCTTCCTTAAGAGCTGAGGCAGATGGAAGTTTCCACAGAAATCAGCCTGTATGGGTTTTCAATGTAGTTACTTACAAAGGATATTAAGAGAGTAGCCAGAAGTTGTGGAAGTGACCAGGAAAGTGTAGGGGGTGATGGGAAAAGTCATGTTTTAGAGAAGCATTAGGACAGAGAGACGCAATTTGCAGGCTTTTCTGTGCAGGGTAAATAACACCTTATGTTTTCTCTGCAAAATGATCAAAGACAAGATTCAGGATGGAAAAGGCCCAGCCACTCTAATGTTCAGCAAAGGCTCTGGCCTGGTGATAAAAGATTCTGTGGTTGTGAAATGGCAGAGGTGACCACCCCTCGTTCTCTTCGTCAAAGGCACCACACAGACATTCAACAGAGGAAGACGGATGACCATCTGCAGGCCATGATTGTGCTTTCCTGCCCAAAGAAAAACCAGTGAGGGTGGTCGCCAGGCAGAATCAATGTTCATTTCAGCTGATGGAATGGCTAGAGAGTGCCTACAACCATATATAGAGGTTCTGTTACTGGAAAGTTTATTAAGAAAGTTTATTAAGCAAGTTTATTAAGAAAGTAAGGAATAAAAGAATGGCTACTCCATAGGCAGAGCAGCCCTGTGGGCTACTGGTGGCTCATTTTTATGGTTATTTCTTCATTATATGCTAAACAACAGGTGGATTATTTATGCCTCCCATTTTTAGACCATATAGGGTGACATCCTGATGTTGCCTTGGCATTTGTAAAATGTCATGGGGCTGGTGGGAGTGTAGCAATGAGGACGACCAGAGGTCACTCTTCTGTCACCATCTTGGTTTTGGTGGGTTTTAGCCAGCTTCTTTACTGCAGCCTATCTTATCAGCAAGGTCTGTATGACTTGTATATTTTTCTGACCTCCTATCTCATCCTGTGACTTACTTAGAATGCTTAACCATCTGGCAATGCAGCCCAGAAGCCCTCAGCCTAATTTTACCAGCCCTTATTCAAGATGGAGTTGCTCTGGTTTAGACACCTTTGACAGTTCCACTGGGGTTGTAACTTAGAATGAACCTAACAGCACAGGGGCTTGGAGGCATGCATGGCACCACAGAGCCTCCTGAAACCATGGAAAGGTATTGCTGTGGGGTGCAGGGTTTTGTGGGTTGCCTTCGTTCTCTCCTGTTTCAGAATCAGCCTACTCCCAAATAAATATTTTCTGTGGAAGACAAGACTTCAGCTTTGAATGTAAGCTTCAGTTTCTGTCATCTGTAATATCAGGGTAATGCTGATCTCATGAGGTTGATTAGATAAATAAAATGAAATGATCTAAAACCCTTAGAGCAATGCTTGGCACATATAGGTGCCGTATGTTAGCATTAATATTAGTGTAAGTATTTAATGTTTTATTCAAGAGGTTCCCTATCAGTCAGAAAAAACAGAAGTGATTCTAGATCTTTCAAATAGAGAAATTTAACATAAGGCATTGGTTATAGAAATAATGGAAGAGCCGAGAAGTCAAACCATGGGACAGTGAGGAATTCCAGAGAGCAGCAACAACAGGAAATTGCTATCATTTTAGTGCTGGAGGAACAACAGGAGGACACCTCAGAGGCCAGGGCCATTAAGCTGGCTTTAGAAACATGGTGGTGCGTGTCCAGTGGCAGGTGGGGTAATAAAGAGAGGGTCTGTTTCTCCAGAGCTAGAATCACAGGGGAAAAGTAACCACTGCTGATATTTCCTACTGAGATACCGCTGAGGTAACACACGACAGGAAGAAATACCCTGCTTTTTCATGCTTCCCACCCCCCAGCCTTCCACTTGTGTTTCCCACGAGCTGAGCCCACCTGGGAGCACATTGGCAAGGGAGCCTGAGAAGTATGGTTTTTGTCATACAGAGTAGAGCTGCAAAATAGCAGGGAGTGGATACGAGAGCCAATAAGCAAGTGACCAGCATTCCTTACAAAGACGTGACATTTGACTGCTGCAATCCCTGGAAGCTGGCAGCAGTGGTCTTTACTTTTCCTAGCCTTTTTGGCCTTGAGCTGGTCCTCTGATGAATATTTTATGCTCAGCTTGCTCATTTGAGCCTGCTGTCAGAGAATTTCTTCCCTCTCAGGGGTCACTGGCTGGCAATAGTTTAAAAAGCTGCCTCTCAGGGAATTTTCAGCATGGACCAAGATGATGAGGTTAGAAAAGATGTTGTAATAGTGACGTCTCAGGCTTTAGATGCAGGAGAGGCTTTTCTTTTTCTTTCATTCTTTTTTAAACCCCAGATCTTCATTTGTACGGTCCTGAGAACTGCAGCACAAAAGCTATGCTTTTTTATATTCAGATTGTTTCTTCTGTCATCACAAAACTGTGAGTAGATAAGTAGGGACTGATGTTCCTCTTTTTAAAGGAAACCATAGAGTTGAAGAAACTCAATATGACAGATATAATTGATAGAGATGGAATTTGAATCCACTTTCCCCTGACCTAAAGCCAAGAGTCTTCCCACTCTGCATTATGCCTTTCCCAAGAGAAATACAACGGGTTCAAGGGCAATGTCATTTACTGAAGTAGTCCATTCTTTCTCACAGTGGAATGATTTCTTTTCACATATTAAATTCTCATACATATAGGAAGCCTGTTTCTAGAGTGTTTTATCAATTTATCCCCAATCTAATTTATCTAGTTCTGCATAAATACCATGCTGTCTTAATTAGTTTGGCTTTAGAGTATATTTTAATATATGGTAAAGAATGTCCCTTCTCCCTTCTTTTTTCCCTTATTCTCACTCTTTTTCTCAACATTTTTCTTGGCTTTTCTTGTACATTATCTTTTCCAGAATAAACATGGAATCTATTCATCAAATTTTAAAAATAAATTGATTGAACTTTTGATTAGGATTATATTGAATAACAAGTTAATTTTAGGAGAATTGCCATCTTTTTAATATTGAATCTTTCTATATAATAACATGGAGTATCATTCCATTTATTCAATTCTGTTTTATGTCCTTTGGTAACATTTTATGGCCCTATTCAAGAAAGTCTTGCATATATCTTGTTAGATGTATTCCTAGGCTTACTATGGTTTTGGTTGCAGACACAAACAAGGTGTTTCCTCTCATGACATTTTGTAATTAGTGATAGCTGATGTAGAGGAAATCTCCTGGTTGTTGTATGCTCCTGTACCCAATCACTTGTTTAAACCCACTTTTTGTTTTTAATGGCTTTTTAGTGCACTATCCTTGGTTTCTTAGGTAGAGATCAGATTGCCTGTCTTTCCTACCATATTTAAGTTATTCTTCACTTTCTGTCTTTATTTCCCCACAAACACACTATAATTTATCTCATTGCCATTATATTCTGTCTTGAATCGTAGTGATGTCTGTGTATTTTATTACCTTTAGTAGGTTTTCTAAGAGGAAATTGTTTTATTTATCTTTGTACTATCTTTTCCTATTTCTCCAAGACCCCAGCATATTACCTAGCATAAAGTATATGGTAGATGTTCAATAAATGTTTCTGGAATAATTACTCATGTCTTGTAGTGTAGTGAACTATGTGTATTAAATCTGGATTAGATTGTGTGGAAAAATAACATTTTGTTCTAACCCATGTGTCTCAACCTGACTTCTTTGTATCCTTTAGAAACAAACATCCTTTGTATCCTTCTTTAGATACAAAGAAGTCAGGTTGAGACACATGGGTTAAAACAAAATGTCATTTGCCAACACTAGGCAAATAAATGGGAATCACATGCCCCTGAGGTGGGAGGGCTTCAGAGTGCAATAGGAAACAAATATGTCAAATTCTTGGCTTTGGAATTTAAAATTAGGGCCTAGACAAAAAGGCAAACTTTGCAGTCCAATGGAGTTTCATTCTCCTTCCCATGTACACACACACACACACACACACACACACACTAAGACAAGACAAAGATCCCACAATGAGGAAAGGGGAGATACAGTAAGCTTCACCCAAATCAGCTGGAAGAGTCCCATGCCTGGAGTTCTGTCTGAGTAGGCCCCATCAGTGATTCTATTAGTGTTTTTGTGCATGAACAGAAGACATAGTTCCTGCTAAGAAACAACATTGATTACATTTTAAGATGCAGACAAAGAGAATCACCCACCTGTATCGGCCAGCAGATCAGGCTGATGCAATAGCAAGAGTGATGTCCACCCTGCTCTGAGGCTTTGCTAAGTCTCGATTTTCCCCACCCCAATACTGTACTCTTCATGGGGCAGGGAACGCCTAAGTCCCCAGAGAAGAGAGAAGGCCTTGACAGCTGCTGTGGTGGCAGTGGCCTAGAAAGAACAGCTTTCCTCCCATGTACTCACCCAACATTTGGCAAAGGGGGCTAGAAGGAACCTGCTCCAGGTCTCCCACTGGTGGAGAAAGAGGCAAGACAGTCACCTGTTTATGATGCATCTCTTGAGGGCAGAGATTGGCTAAGTCAATGGCGCCTCTTCCTCTGTACCTGCTCAACAGCCCCATGGCCTGGCAAAGGTCCTGGTACATGAAATTTGTTCAGTAGATATCTGGAGGTTGCTACTCCAAAAATGCAAATGGACGAATTGCTTAAATCATTAGGACTAGAGGAAGTCCCCTCCCCTCCTCCTTTGCAAACCAGCCAGCTGCCCCAGCACTCCCATGTAATAGATACCAGTCAGGGATAAGGCTATTAACTCTGCTGTAAGGGCCTTCCTGGGGAGACTGCTGCAGTGATGGTCCAGAACCTTAATCTAGTTAGCTCTTTCCCCATGGAGGAATTAACAAAAGGGAACTGGGCCTGGGTTTCCAGGCAATGGAGGTGCTTCAAATCTGGGTTTTGATGGCCCTGTGACCCCCCTTCAGATGCAGTGCCACACTGGGATTTAGAAACGGGAAAAGTATAGCACGATGTAGTGTGGAGAAGTGAATTGAGCATCACTAGGTGTTTCAAGCTGAACCAACACCCTGAGTATTGTAACTTTAGAAAACCAGAGAATGTCTAAATGAGGCAGGCCCCAGGGATGCTAAATCCAACTTTATTTTAGTAGTGCTGGGTCCTCAAGAGGGGCAGAGGCAGGCCTGTGGTCTCACTGCCAGTCAGTATCACCTACAGATGGCACCCCCAGGCATTAAAGTCCTTCCCACTTCTCTGACCACAAAGCAGCTTTAATCACCTATCTTTTTACCCAAGCCAGTGCAGCTTTGTGTTTATACCTGCATCGTTGCCTTCAGAGGGAGTGCTCATGGGAGTAGAGATGCCTTCCTCACTTTCTTGGAACACACAACATGCAGCTGGTGAACAGCAATCAGCCCCTAAACATTTGTTGAGTGAATATAGGAATTTCACCCACTCACCTTTGAGTCAAATCAGGAGGCTAGAAGATGAGACAGAGCCACTTTCCCTCCTCCTCACCCCTGCCCTGACAGCTGTGTGCTCTGGAGTAAGCCAGGTAGCCTCATCTGAAAACTGGGAGGAATCATGGATGCAGCTAGAGCCCAGGAGGCAAATGCAGTAAAAGTGGTCCAGGAGCTGTAAAGTCTTCCACAATGTCAATGTGCTTTTCTTTTTGCAAATGTGCTTGGCTCTCTCTAACCTTACATTAGTTTCTTAGGACTCCTGTAGCAAATACCACAAACTGGGTGGCTTAAGACAGCAGAAATGTATTCCCCCAAAGTTTGGGAAGACAGAAGTCTGCTATCAAGGTGTCAGCAGGGTTGGCTCCTTCTGAAGGCCCTGAGGGAGAAGTCTTCCTTGCCTCTTGCAGCTTTTGGTGGTTGTCAGTGACATTCAGTGTTCCTTGGCTTGTATGCAGGTAGAGTATTCCAGTCTCTGCCTCCATCACCACATCAGCCTTTCCTCCTTGTCTCTGCCTGTCCTTTTCTGTCTCTTATAAAAATACCCTCATTGGGTTTAGTACCAATCTTAATTCTGTATGATCTTATCTCGACCCTTATCTAAATTATACCTTTTTTCTTCATTTATTTTATTTTATTTTTTGTAGATCTCACTATGTTGCCCAGGCTCATCTGGATCTACTGGTCTCAAGTGATTCTCCTAGCTTGGCCTCCCAAAGCACTGGAATTACAGATGTGAGCTGCTATGCTTGGGGCAAAGACCCTATTTCAAAGTAAGGCCACATTCTGAGGTTCCAGGTGGACATTAATTTTGGGGCAACACTATCCAACCCACTACAGATCAGTAGTTCCATTAACTAGGTATGGTTCTCTACTCCCGTTTACTTAGGCACACACATTTTAGTGATAAACAGGTCTGCAAGCAACAGCCTCCTAAACCTGCAAAGAAGCAGGAAAGGGAAGAGAGGTGACTCCTTGTTCAGGATCTTCTTGTGCTTAGGGCTCCACTAGGCCCTATGCAGCTGTGTAAAGAGAGCTGACTAAAATTTATCATCCCTGTGAAATATCACTGTCTTCAGCTTCCTAAAGGGAAAAACAGAGGCCTGGAGGGATGAAAAGACTTTTCTAAGATTTTAGAGGTCACGTTAGGGTTCAGGCCCAGGGCTGTCTGGCCCAAGGCCTATTTCTTTCTGTTACATTCATCATTCATGAGCGCACATTGGGCATGAGGACACAACAGTGAAAGGGGCCTTGGGACATGGACCTTCCCTTTTGGTCGGGGGAGACAGGCAACGGATACATAGGACAATGCTGGGAAGTGTTAAGCGCTCTGGTGATAACACAGCAGGGTGAGGTGACAGGTCTAGGGAGTTGTGCTCAGCAAAATCTTCTCTGGGGAGAGACACCTAAACTGAGGTTCAGCTTCAAGAAGGAGCCAGCTGTGAGTGCAGACCAGGCAGGAAACACGGAAAATGCAAAGGCCCTGAGGTGAAAATGTGTTTTACCAAGTAAAAAGGAAAGAAAAATACCCAGTGGAACTCTGGTGAAATGGGGGTGGAGGACGGTCTGAGATCAGAGGTGGGTGGGCAGCAGCCAGATCGAGCAGGGCCTTGTGAGTGGTGAATGGAGGGTAGTGGGAAGCCTTGGGAACAATTGGATCGGGAGTAAATTGTGCTGTAATGTGGATCACCTGTGCTCCTGTGTGGCATACTGATTGTACCAGGTCAAGGGGAAAGCCGCAGACTGGCTAGGAGGATGTTGTGAGCTGTCCAGTGAGAGAGGAGAGGTGCTGGAGGCCTGGGCCTGGATGGAGGCCATGGAGATAGATAGAGGCTGCGTGAGGGAATTTGGGGGATAGAGCTCAATTGCGTGATCAGTTAGAAAGTAGCTGGGATTTGGAGGAGGAGGCAGGAGTGATTACTCTGTTTTGACTTGAGCCATTGGATGGAATGAGGTCCCCCTCACCAAGAAGGGGTGTCTGGTGAAGGTGAGACTTCATTGTGTATGGGAAGCCATCCTGCTGCCCCACTTCCTTCTTCACACTACCTTAGCTAACATTGTAAGATGTTAGCTGCCATCCAATTCCCAGTGCACATTAGACAAACACATTACTTTCCTCTTGTCAGTTACCCAGAAGCAGAACACGGAGGGAAACTTAGCTGTGGTCTATGGAGTGCAAAGAAAGAGGGGGTGGAACCTGGGGCCTGGGACTCTCCAGGAAGGCAGGTTGAGGAGGACGGGGCTCTGCTGGGGCAGCTTGAGAACAAGGAGGGCTGCAGGCATGGAAGAGCAGGGCCCGGCACAGGGAAACTGAGATGGGGAGGGCAAATGCCACTGCTATGGCCTGAATGTTTGTCGCCTCCAAAACTCATCTTGAAATTTAATCCCCAATGTGGCGGTATCGACAGGTGCGGCCTTTAAGAAGTGACTGAGTCATGAGGGCTCTGCCTCATGAATGGATTGATTCATTTGTGGGTAATGAATTAATGGGTTATCACAAGAGTGGAACTGGTGGTTTTATAAGAAAAGAAATAGAGATCTGAGCTAGCACACTCAGCCCCCTCACCGCTTTGTGACTCTGCAGAGAGTCCCTCCTGCCACCCCACCCAGCAAGAAGGGCTCTTACCAGATGTGGCCCCTTGAACTTGGACTTCTCAGCTTCTAGAACTATAAGAATAAATATGATTTATTATAAATGACCCAATTTCAGGTACTCTGCTATAAACAACAGAAAGTGAACTAAAACAATCACCAATTTGATGGTGTCAGAAATGGCAGCCTGAGGAATGGTATCAGAAACTGGGAGGGGAAAGAGCAGGCTGCAGGTCATGGGTGAAGCAATCAGGAGGAAGAGTTGGGATGCCTCAGTTAACACTAAGGCAAGATGGTGCCCGTTGGTGTGGTGCTGGCAGATGGCACAGTGCAGGCATGGGGCCTCAATGAACCCCTCGGGGGACCCTGTTCTTGTACACCATGACCCTGAGAAAAGCAACTAAGAGGTCCACCAAGTTGGCCGTGTCTGAAATCGCCTTGCATGGTACACTTCCTCCTTTTCACCTCCCACATTTCCTGAGGGATTTCAAGTTTAACAGGTAAGGAAAATCTTTAGCTAAAGGATGAAACTCTGAAGGTGGAATAGCAGATGTCAGCCAGGAGTAGGGAGAACATCTCACACAAATCAGGCTCCTTACACACCCCTCAGATCACACCATGCAAGCTGCCAGCCTCCTTCGCCACTTGCAAAAGCAGCCTGTTTATATCTCTATCCAACAGAATATTCTATTAGTCAGAGCATCTCACTCCCAAAACACACATTGTCTGTATCAGGGACCCTTGTAGACACTAAGTTTAAATGTAAATAAAAATTCTTATTCATTCTCTATGTATTCCATAAAGGATCTAAGGAAACTTACTCATGAATGAGGAGAGTTAAGGCAAAGATTTTCTTTTTTTAAGAATTTTAATTTATTATACTTTAAATTCTGGGGTACATGTGCAGAACGTGCGGGTTTGTTACATAAGTTTACATGTGCCATGGTGGTTTACTGCATCCATCACTCCATCATCTACATTAGATATTTCTCCTAATGCTATCCCTTCCCTCTCCCTCCACCACCTGCTATCCCTCCTTTAATCCCGCCCCTGACAGGCCCCAGTGTGTGATGTTCCCCTCCCTGTGTCCTTGTGTTCTCATTGTTCAACACACACTTATGAGTGAGAACATGCAGTGTTTCGTTTTCTGTTCTTGTGTCAGTTCGCTGAGGATGATGGTTTCCAGCTTTATCAATGTCCCTGCAAGGGACATGAACTCATCTTTTTTTATGACTGCATAGTATTCCATGGTGTATATGTGCTACATTTTCTTTATCCAGTCTATCACTGACAGGCATTTGAGTTGGTTCCAAGTCTTTGCTATTGTGAACAGTGCCACAATAAACATACGTGTGCATGTGTCTTTATAATAGAATGATTTATAATCCTTTGAGTATATACCTAGTAATGGGATTTTCTAAAGGGCTTTCTGAAAGTACATAAAAGAAGGAAGGAGAAAATTATACCAGGAAATCCGAAGAAGAGGTAGTGATCTCTAAATTTAGCTCAAAGCTCATGGCACCCTGAGAAAAAAGGGAAGCACACTTGTCTGTTTTGTCTCCATGCCTGAAAATGGCAAGTACACGAGTAAACATCTGGTGAAGCACTGTGCCATCCTGGAGCAAAAAAAGTGCCTTGGAGATAGACAAAGATCAGAGATTCAGGTGTGACATTGGGAAAGACACAAGTTTCTTTGAGTACAGGGCTTATCTTCTGTAAAATGAAAGTGATTATTGTAAGCAGGGTGCCTAGTATACACTGCCCCCATTCCTGGCTCATAATTCTAGAGGGAGATGTGTCATGAGGACCTTATATAAGAACCCATTGGGAATAAGAGACAATGCCATCTGGTCAAATCTGCCTACTCTCTGGCCTCATGACCAAACTGGCTCCTGGAAGGATACTCCCCACAAAGGAAAGAAAAACATCGTTGGAGTTTGGGAAGTGAAAGCAGAGAAGCTCCCTTCTGCCTGGGATGGATGTTTCAGATACCCAGCTGCTGCTGAAGTGAAGGTAATTCTGTCTGGGTCTGCAGTGTGTCTTGGAACAAATGGCTGGCAGCATTAGAAGCTGCTGAAGCCTCCTACAATTCCTTAGAAAGCCCAAACACAACCCCACACTTCCGAAGCTGGCCAAGCTTCTGTCTGGACCATCCCACCATGTTCTGTGGAATCCTACTTCTTCTGGCACCTCTTTTCCAGGACCAGTGTCCTCATGGAACCCCCCTCCCATCCCCTGGCCTATGTCAGGCCTCCTGTGGGCAGAAAATCAGATTGCAGATTGCAAAATCATTTCTGGCTGCTCGCTTCTTGTTAAAACTGCCCGTCTCCTGCCCCCAGGAAGGTCTTGCTGTCAGCTAGGGACACTGAGAAAGGGAAGAGAAACAAACTCTCAGTAAGATAACACCAATAACATTAATAATGACAGCAGTCAGCATGTACTGAATGTCATGGTGTACCAAGCATATTGTAAGGATTGTCTCATTTAATTCTTAGGATGACTCAATTCTATCTCTGTTTTACACAGAGGCTCAGAGAAATTCAGCAACTTGTTCAGAGTCACATGGCTGATACATAATGGGGAAGGGAGTAAATTTGTAAGTCTGGAGTATTAGCTGCTTCTCTTATCCATGTAATGGTTACATTGGGTTTTTCCTAATGGGAACATTTGATCAAAAAAGAGCTCTTTTATCCTATAAAGGTATGCACTAATTATAAAATTAGCTGTTAGTGAAAGAAGTATTTTGAGTTAAAGAGAACTGTCCTAGGGCCCCTTAGATGACACTTTGGATATTTTTTCTTTGTGCCTCAGTTTCCTCATGTATAAAACAGAGATAGTAATGCATACATGCATACTTCAGGGGTCATTGTGAGGTGTAAATGAGTTACCATATGTAAAGTGCTTAGAACAGTGTCTGGTACATGGTAGGTGCTACATGGATGTCATTATTAACACAGTTAGTGTCAGGGTGGTGACTTCCATCTTCAGCCACATCTAAAAATTGTCCTCCTATGAGCAAACAGGTGGGTTTTCGGGAGAAAGAGAGCAGCAGGTACCACCTGTGCTCCCCTACCTGGCTCTTCTGTCAAAGAGAAGAACAAAAAAGTCCAGGCCAAGCACAGCTGAGCTGCCTTTTCCTAGCTAGGGAAAAGAGAGGAATCCTAGGCAACCTGCAGTGTTTCCCAACATCCCAGGATATGGCCCTCTGGTGGTGCTGGGCCAGGTTGAATGCAATTATTTTCTATAGGAAAGGGAGTAGTGGGCTCTCCAGCAATCCATGTGACTGAGGGGGAGGATTGGATCACCCATAGAACTGGATTCAGTAGGCTGTCAGGTGTATCACTTGTTATGTGCCAAACTTAAAATGTTACCTGAATTCTGTCTCCTCTCATTCTTCTATTCTTAGTTGGATTATTTGATGCCTTGTAGACAGGATGTGACAAGGACACATGGGGAAAGGAAAATTTGCCCTTGGTGTAGTAGCATGCATGCTCTCCTGCCTCCTAACTGCTTGGGTTGATAAGCTCTTCTGGTTATCGCTTCCTACTGCCTTGGGCTGGGCTTCCCAATGCACATATCTAGCCCCTTTGGGGATGTTCTCTTAGTGACCCCTGAGTTCACATACATTTCTAACAGGATCATCAGCTTCTGCCGGGCAGCAGTTGTATGTTTCATTCCTACTCTGTGTATAGCCCTGTGCCAAACACTTGGTATCACAGAGCCAAAGAGGACCTCGAGGAGGTTCAGGTGACAGCGATTGTCAGTGTCTTGCCTCCTTGGGAGGCTTGGTCCTTCTCACAGAATCATAACATCACAGGAAACTCAGAAAACGTGAGCTCATTTGGTAAGCGCAGATACAAACATATTATGATTTTCAGATACGGCTAATTAGCCTAATTAGTGAGGTCAATTTGGGCCAGTCAACCACTGTAACATCTCTTCACCTGTATTATTCGTGAAATGCTTACTGAGCACCCATTCCAGGCCAAGCACTGTGCTAGGGCCCAAACATGTAGAATTAAAGAGGCAGAAACCTGACCCTAGAAGCTGACCCAGAGGGGTGATGTCTAGCGGGGAAAGGGCTGTGCTGCCAAATGAAGATGGAGCAGTAAAGTGCAAGAAGGTGGTGCCATGTGCAAGTCACAGCATAGTGCTTTGTACACAAGCTTGGGGCTCATGCACAAAGCATAGGGCATGCATAAAGCTTGAGGCATTTCAGAGCTAGTAACACTTCTGCTGTAGCACTTTTGTGAGGATTACATGCCAGCAAATGTATACATACACACACACAATGTATATATATGTATATAAATGTATATATATCTATATATATGTGTGTGTGTATATATATATATTACATGCCAGCATATATATATATTTATGTGTATATATATATATGTATGTATATATATATAGTCAGCTAATATAGATGTATATATTAGCTGACTTAAACATCACAACAAACCTATGGCCAAGGTACTGTTACACATTTTATTATACACTGTAAGTTCTTGGCAAATTTTAATTGCTGCTATTATTATTATTGAAGTAGCTCAGATTAAGCAAATTCTGTTGGCAGATTGGCAGGAAGATCACACAGAAGAGGTGAGGTCTTTGCAGGGTTTTGAAGGGGGAAAGATGTTCACCAGGCTGTCAATAGGGAGAAGGACATTGCAGGTATTGAGATCACCATGTGTCAAAAGCACAGCGGTGAGACTATCACAGTGTGTTAGAGGAGCTGGACAGCATCATTTTAGCCTGGAATAGACAACAGAACACCCGATGGCCTGCTCCCTCGAGCATTTCCCACTTTCCCAGCAGGCTTGTAGAATGGGCCTACAGAAACAGCTTCCTTTCTGCTTCCAGTAGGAGATGCCAACACCCACCCAATCCCACGACAGCTCCAGAACAGGTGGGCTGTTGGGTCACTATGCTGGTGACTTTTCTATTCAATCCCCAGCTCCAACCAGCCAAGCCTGAAGGCCCCACTCAGCCAGTGAGGGGAGAGCTAATTGGCAGATGAGGCATCGCAGGAGGCCTGACATCCCTGGCCCTGGCTGTCTCTGGTGCTACAGCAGATGGCCTGCCTTCTCCGGCCCTTCCGAGACGCCCCCTTGCAATCGCCGCTCTGCAGCTACCATGCATGAAGGTTAGTGTGGTGCTTCAAATGTGTGCCTGAAAGATTATGTAACTTGCTGGCAGGAGAAAGTCGCCACACTTGGTGAGTTTAGCAAGATTAAATGTGTCAACATTCGGTTTTGAATTTGAAATAATGCAAATGTCTCCTTAGTCCCATTTTAATTAAAAAAAAAGTCAAGATTGGTCATATTCTTTATAAAATGCTATAGACTGAAAGTGTGTTTAACTCATTCATTTAACAAATGCACATTGAAGGCTTATCATGTGCCAGACAAATGTGATACATGAGGAATCAAATACCGCTGAAGAATCCTTCCCTCAAGGAGTTTACATTCTAGTGGGGCAGGACAGATGGTAAGTAACTGACACAATAATGACATACGTTACATGCTATGACAAAAACTGAGAAATGTCACGGAGTAAATTTAAAAAACAAAGCAGGGAAAAGGAGATCAGGGTTCAGGGAGTGATGCTGCACATTAAGTAAGGCAGTCAGCCAGGCTTTCACAGAGAAGGTGGAGTTGACATTGGTATGTTTAGGTGCCTTTTCACTCTCCTTGTTAGAAAGTGCTTGGTAGGCAGGTAGGGGTGGAGCAGGGGGAACTGCTCTGCGGGGTCTGGAGAAAGCCTCATTCTCCCTACCTAGGATGCCAGTGGTCCCAGTTTGTCTGAACAAAAAAGGGGTTCCTAGGACATGGGGCATTCCAAGCCAAAACCTACTAAGTCAAGGAAAATAGGGACAAATGGTCACCCTTATCCCCACACCACTGATTTAGTGGGCTCTTGCTTTTAATCCAGCCCCAGTGAGCCATCAGCCTTGCCACACAGAGTAGACCCTGGCTGACCAAAACTTCAGCCAGGTCTTACCTGTTTTTAAAATTCATCAATGCCTAGTTAATTGTTTTTTTAATCACTGGGGATTTCATCAAGATCAAGCAGCAGAAAAACTTTTTCCTCTCCTCCTGGATTTGTAGCAAAACTTTGGGGCCCAGAAGGAAAGCAAAATGAACACACATTTCTAGTGAGATTTTGAAAGTCTTCAGAGAATTTTTGCATAGAGACACTGTAGAACTATAGAACTGAAAACATTCATCTTAAATGAGGTTTGAACATTCCCCCAACGGTTTCTGTTGTCAAGGCTCCTCTGGAACCACAGACATTCAGGAGCTGATTGCATTCAGAACTCCGCCAAGGCAGGGCTTGCCTTATGCAACTAACTGCTACTGGCATTGAGCAGAGGACCTCATCCCTGATAGGTTGTCACTTCACACTTTATTGGTGTTACCACACTTTTCATCACGTAGGCATGTCAAACTCAACGTGTGCAGAATCAAGCTCAGCAATCTCCATTTCCCTTACCCCCAAAACATGTTCCTTCTCCCAAGCTCCAACTTCAGTGAATGGCCCCATCATTCTCCAATCACCCAAGCCAGAAGCCTGGCCGACTCCTCTCTCCCACAACTCTCAAATCACTCAGCCTTACCTGCGTCCTGTCTCCCTATTGCTCTCTTGTCCTCATTACCATGCCCACTGTTCAAGTCGAAGTCCCCATCACCTGGCACCTAAGATAATGGGAAAAGTATCTCATTGGTCTTCCTATTGCCTCCCCAGATGGTTTTCAACACCAATAGAGAGAGGGGTCTTTATAGACATACTCACCAGATTCCACTGCTTTCTGTGTTAAAAGGCCTTCAATAGTTTTGTATTATTTATTGGATAAAGTCTAAGCTCTTTAGCATGGCATATTGGGACCTCTGCAATATTGTCCCTGCTAATCTACCTCACTTGAATCCAGCCCAGTTCCCTACCACTTCATGTTCTGATTGGACTCAGTAAATTCACTGTCCTTAGGAGCCTTTGTCACTGTTTTTACTCACACACTGCTCTGGAGGATCCTTCTCCTTTCCAATCTCATTTCAAGACTCAGCTGATGTCACCCTTCAGAAGACTTTCCTGACCCTTCCAGTTAGAACTGGTGTTCTGTGTTAGCTGTTGTGTATTGATAGTAGCCCCCCGACCTCCTAAACTTGTCCTGGTGTCACAGAGGCTGGAAGCCTGGAAACTACATTCCCCAGATTCCTTTGCCAGCAGAGCATGAAGTGGTAGCAAATGGGCTGGGTTGAGGCAAAACAGGTAAAAAAGTTCCAGCTTAAATTCTTCAAATGACAGACTGACACATGAGATTTGGAAGGCAAAAGCAAATAACAAATCATTATTTCTTCCAGGGATGGCAGATAGATGCATGGAGAGATGGCAGTGTTTGATGTTTTTCTTTTTTTCCCCCACTTGCTGATTTCCTGAAAGCCAGCATCAGCTTTCCATTCCCGTTGCTTCCCCAGCTCTCCCACCAGTTGTATGAGTTTTGAATTTCTTGAGATATATTCCTCCCTCTTGAAATATGTAGAGTAGTTTGTATTTCCCTAACTGATGTGTGTGTTTCCTACTTTCTCAGGCATAGTGTTTGTATACCCAGCACTTCATCCAGGAGCTGGCAGTTAATAAGCATTAAATATTGTTGTTACTAAGTTAAATTGAGTTAAATTATACAAAGAAATAAAAATACCTTGGGTCACTTACCCATCAAGGCTAGCCCCTGAAGCATGGTGTTTCACTCATGCCATTGCATCCATTTCTCTTATCCTTCTCTGTATATTGAATGTCAGATCATGTATGGAATAAAATGCAACGAAAGACAAATCCTTTGAAGTATGACAGTCATGGGTTCAAATCCCACACCTATTAATTATTATCTGTGTGATCTTGAACATGTTACTAACATCACTAGGCCTGAGTTTTCTAATCCATATAGTGAGGATCTTTATGCTTTCCAGAAGACTTATGAGGATACTCAATAAACTTTAGTTCCCAATCCTTTCCAGAGTAGAAGAAACATAGAACTTTTGAAATTTAAGTGGCCTTTGGGGTTATTTGTGATCTCACCCGCTCATTTTACAGAGGAAACAGAGGCCCAGGCAGGGAAATGATTGGCACAAAATTACATAGTTATTAAGTGGTAAAGCCAGGACTAAGGTAAAGTCTTTTGACTCAAAGTATGGTTCATTTTTATGTTATAGGTTTAAATAATAATGATGATGAAAATGAAAATAATTTATAATTGCAGAAGGACAGAGACCTTTCCTCAGTCAAGTTCCCAAATGAGGAAAACATAGAACAAAAGACCCCCTTTTCCCACAAATGTCCTGTGACTTAATATAATATGAATGGGAAATAAGCATTTGCTTGGCTGCTGGAATTTGAAGGCTTTTTGTTACTGCTACATAACCTAGCCTATCCTGCTTGAAAGAGGAGGTGAGCTGATCGGGAATCCGTCAGGTGTTTGGCTGATGTGGGATATAACAACTCACTCAAACCAAAGCCTGTATGAGATGCAGGGTTCTCAGACTTGCCAGAAATATCTGTGCCCCAACTGGGAATTGAGAACCAGAGTATGGGAAAGAGACACAGGCTCACTTGTCTTATATACTTATTATTATTATTATTATTTTTGAGTCTGCATCCAGGACTTAGAAAGAGTCTTGTGGGTCAAGGTGGGATCCTTATGTCTGGTGCACGGCTCCTGAAATCATCTCCTTCCTTATTCTCTACAGCCAGCTCTACTAAAAATACAAAATTAGCCAGGCGTGGTGGCATACACCTGTAATCCCAGCTAATTGGGAGGCTGAGCCAGGAGAATCGCTTGAACCCGGGAGGCACAGGTTGCAGTGAGCTGAGATAGTGGCTGATAGCCTGGGTGACAGGGTGAGACTCCATCTCAAAAAACCCAAAAAACTAGGGAGAAGGAAAATGCCCTAATGGACAGGATTCACAAAGCCTGGACTAGCGGCAGAGCAGCAGCCAACATGGCCAGGCCTGGAAATATTCAAGGCTGCATGTAACAATCCCAGATAAGAGATTGTGAGAAGAGCCACATGTGCTTGGCTTGGGCAGATGCTGCTTGCAGGAGCAAAGGGCACAGGAGACCAAACACTTGAAACAGCCCCAGGGGTGCCAGGAACCTAGGCTCAGCCATGAAATGGGGATTTGGAGGATTTACAAATATCATATAGATTTGAAGGAGATGGAACCTCAAGTAAAATGTGGAGGCTCAGGCTGCACCTGGGCAATTGCCAGTCTTATTGGCAACTGTAGCCAGTCTAAAATTCAGAATATTTTCCATGTCTCACATTTGTTTTCTCCAACTCCTTTTTCCCAGATGTCACCAAGCATCTGCTACATCCCACGGCTGGCAACAGAAACATGGGTTCTGAGAACATAATATTGCTCGGCTAAATTTGGTAGGTTTGGGGCTGGGGCTGGGCTATTCTTACGTACCCTATTGACTTTCATATTCCTTGAAAACCAGGACACATGAGGACCTTGGGATTGGATAAATCCGACCTTCTTGTTGCTTCAGGAGTCACACCCATTGTGGGTAGACACACGGCGAGCAGCTGTTCTTGGAGGAGACACTCAGACTCCAGCAGGGAAGCTCCCATGGCTGAGACGTGGAAGACTCCAAGCCTCAGGGAGGAAAGGCCTTTCATGTCTTTGGATTTTAATTTGCAAAGGGAAGGGAGCTCTGGTTTTGAACTTTGATTTTTCCTCCTAGAATTTAATAATGGAGTGGGCACCAGAGGGCTGAAGTTCAGGGTATTTTTAAGTTGCTGATATTGTGCTCGATGGGGTATTTTTATGCTGTCATGTGATGTTTGTGGCACAGCTTCCTCTACTGAGCTATATTGGACGGTGTGGCTTGAAATTTGAGATGGAAAATACAATCAGGATAAATTTTTGGTGCAGGGTGGAGTGAGGACTTGGAGTGATTTTACTGAATGCCTTGTTCTGATCATTTCAGAGGCTTCTGAAGGTAACAGCTGAACTGCCCCTCCCTCCAGCCCCTAGGTAGTGATGAGGGGCATGGCCGTACATTGTGAGAGCAGAGCTCCTCTGCTGGCCTCCGTCCTTGAAAGGACAGACGTCCTCTGACTGATTATAGGCTTGGCAGGTTGGCCCAATGAGATAAGTAGACAAAACCTGGTGGAATCAGGGAAGAACCTTAATCCCACCTGATTCCTGTTTTCACAGAGAAAAGACTTCTCGTTCTCTGCTATCTGATAACTTAATTCTTCTAAGGACGGTGGGGTGGGGTTGCTAACATTCAGGCCACGTGTTGACCAGGAAGTGAAGTGGGAGTGTTAACAGTTCTGCTTACAGACAGCAAGCTGTACCACAAGTGCTTCAGAATGCTCGAAAATGAGGTCCCATCTGGCACAGCTGCCCATGGGTTGGTGAGTAGATGTATTTGTGCAGAGACATTGTGCCCCTTTTGTCTTTGTATGACGCTTGGTGAGCAAAGCTGGCCTCTAGCTCCCGCTTGTCTCTTCAGGGAGTGATATCAGCTGTGAATACTCTTTCTTGCTGTCTGCTCAGCACTAGGTGAGGTCAGACTGCAAGGCCATGCTCTGGACCTCTACTGTCTCTGTTCAGTTTCTCAGAGTCTGTGGTCTTCAAGTTGGGAGAGGGAAGTGAAGGAAAATCTCCTCTTTAGCCCAGCATGTTCAGTGGCTCATGTGCATAAGGAGCTACTGTGTACCTGTCTGGTCCATGAGTAGAGCATCATCACGTCCCTTCTAGCTAGCATCCCTTGTGATGTCCTCTGTCTGCCAGAGTCTTAAAAGGCAGGAGGAGTAAGAGAAATAATAAATCAAACTTCACCCCAATTTCTAATAACAATGATAATTAATAATATTTATTTTTAATATAACAATATGAAGTCTTGAGGTATTTAAAAACTTTTTTTAAGGTCATTTTATATATCGTGGCTGATGATTTTACACTGTGGCTTCTGACAAAACTGAATGATGTGTAAACCCACATTTTGATCCATCAGAGAATTCACTTTTGCCCTCCTTGAACACTCTTGCCCTATCTGGAGCTATGAAATCCTGTTTGTTAAGAATTTAAGCCAGAATATTACTCTAAGAATCAGGCCAAGCCTGCTTCATCCAGGTTTTCATCTATGACATAATTAAAAAGTGTTATTTAATTAACTACTTTGTAAGGTGGACAAAAGAATGCATTGAACGTGACTGAGCCTCGTCCACACACAGAGAGAAATACTCATTATAATTCGATGCATATGTAAGAGGTACATAGTGGATTTTGATGACCAATTCTAAGTCTTGCACAGAACCTTGCAGCACCAGTGTGCCAACCTGGGCTTGTCTTCCCCCAGCCTCACCTGTTCATATCTGTGGGGTTCCTGTGATCCAGAACTGCCTGCCCTGGGAAATCCATTTGTTTTTCCTCCACTCAGTGCCAAAAGCATTTGCCTTTGTTTCTGCAGGCCCTCAACATTCACTGCAAGTGTTGCTTGTGAGGGGGCTTTCCAGTCTTTTCTTGAGCTTTGCGTAATTCTACCTGCCAGCCTTTGGTTTAATTCAGGAATGGCTGCTGAGGCTGCAGCTTCTGCTCTTTTCTAAACTGAGTGCCCTTGTGCTAGAATTTGCCTGAGTCTAAGGGATTTCCTGGGACATAGACTTTCAGTGCTAAAACTGGCAACATTCCTGGCAAACCAGGATTTGTTGGCTTCCCTACCTAGTGCCCTGCTTGTTCTGTTCTTCTAGTGGCTGTGTTCTCTGTACCTGATAAGAATGCCGGCCCTATGACCTTCTGGCCTTCCCACCAGCCGGCAGCATGCTGTGTGACTGAGCTTCATAGGAATATTCGGTGTGAATTCGAATTATAATAGATAATTAAATTGAGCTTTTTCCTTTTTTGTGTACCCCTTTTTGGGAGAGAAAGCCTCAGAGACATAGGTGTTTCCTGTTGTCTGCAGAGTCCTGCCCAAAAGGTAATTCAGAAAGTGGGTCTTACTTTGGCATCCAGCCCCATTATGCTTAGAAGTATTGTTGTATGTCTCTTGATTGATAGCATCTTTACCTCTTCTACACGGAGTTGGCATTCTCTCTTGTTTTAGATTCATTCCATGCCAAATATGCTGATGTTGGTTTGGGAGTTGTATCACTTTCCTTAGTTTCTTTTGTTTCCGTGGTGCTGACATGGCCAACTATCAAATTCCTAGGATTTTTTTTTTTTTTTTAAGTCTAGTCTGTTGCCACAGCAGCTACAGCCATATGAAACTTTCCAGTGATAACCATGTGACCCAACAAGGGAGCCAAAATGCAATTTATAGGATCTGGAAATACGTGCCTATGGGTTTGGCTACAGTGGGTAACATGCTGATACCATCAACTCCAGGACAGAGGTAATCTGTTTGCAATTCCAAACTCATTATTTCTTTATTTGCATTCAGCGTCGCAAAGCCATTCATGAGAAACCTATTTTTAAAGCATCATTACTATAAAATTTGTTAAACCAAGTATAAACATTTTATCAGCAATATGTTCTGAAGGGTCTTTTTTCTTTTTCTTTCTTCTTTTTTTTAATCTGAAACATCATTTCACAGCTGCCTGGCTCCTAGGTTGGGTCACAAGTTAATAATGTCTCTACCTTGGAATAAAATTGGCTGTTGCTGCCTGTCTTGAAAATTAGGCCACAGTGAGGTTTTCAATTCTTATGGTTGCAGCAGTAAGCAGTGCATCATCATTATGAAGCTTTCGTTTTTACTTCATCTTGTTCTATCAAGTGTAATCAGAGGACCAGGAGGGCCTGTGTTCCTTGGAAGGTGATTTCAGGCACAAAAACATTTGGTTCATGGGCCTCAGGGGAGTCCTGGTGCTTCTCACACAAGGGAGGTTGCTTGGCACAAATGTTCTCCGGACAACAGAAATGATGCTCTGAGAAAGGCCTTTCAAAGGGTAGAAACAGATTCCTCTTTGGCTGACAGCATAGTAGAGTTGAAATAGTCTTGACCCTTGACCTTTTCTGATGTCACAATATTTTAAGTTTAGGTTTACAAGTTTATGATTCAAAAGTGTGTTCGTCTCTTCCCAGGCACATTGGTTGCAAGTGGACTACAGATTCCCCCACCAAATAAATAGGAATAAACTGTGCTTGGAACAACCAAGCAGAAAAGGGGAAAATTGAGAGGAAACAACCTATTGTCCATCAGATTCACCTGAGTTAATGTTTTTTGTTGTTGTTGTTGTTTTTTCTTCTTCTTTTATCTTAGGTTCTGGGGGTACATGTGCAGGTTTCTTACATGGGTAAATTGTGTGTTGCTGAGGCTTGGTGTATGAATGATCCTGTCACTCAGGTAGTAAGCATAGTACCCAGTAGGTAGCCTTCCAACCCCTACTGCCCTCCCCTCCTCCCCACCTCCCCTCTCAAGCAGTCCCTCAAGTCTATTGTTCCCATCTTTATCCCCATGTGTATTCAATGTTTAGCTTCCAATTATACGTGAGAACACATGGTGTTTGGTTTTCTGTTCCTGCATTAGTTTGCCCAGGATAATGGTTTCTAACTGCATCCATGTTGCTGCAAAGGACATGATTTTGTTCTTTTTCGTGGCTGCATAGCATCCTGTGATGTATATGTGCCACATTTTCTTTATCCAGTCTACCATAGGTGGGCTCCATGTCTTTGCTTTTGTGAATAGTACGGCCATGAACATACAAGTGCATTAGAGAAATGAACACCAAAACCAAAATGAGATACTACCTCATACCAGTCAGAATGGCTATTGTTAAAAAGTCAAAAAAACGATACAGGTATTGATCGACTTACGACCTATGCAACTTATGACCATTCTACTTTATGACCACAATCGCCAGCCACGACTGCTCCGCGTCTGGCAGTGCAAGTGTTGCCCAGCTGGGCGTACGACAGTGCGGACCAGCTTCCGGCAGCACTACCATCTCCGCGTACACCATTTCAACTGTACATATAGCCTACTCAACTTACGACCAAATCCTGTTACGACCAGTCCACGGTCCTGACCATGGTCGTAAGTCAAGCACTAGCTGTAGATGCTGGTGAGGTTGCAGAGAAAAGGGAACATTTATACACTGTTGGTGGGAGCATAAATTAGTTCAACCATTGTGGAAAGCAACGTGGAGATTTCTCAAAGAACTTAAAACATGACTCCCATTCAACCCAGCAATCCCACTACTGGGCATATACCCAAGGGAAAATAAATCATTTCACCTGAGTTTTAGTCTTGCCTACATCTAGTTATGTGACATTAGAGAAGTTATTTAGCCTCTCAGCTTCATTTTCCGTATCTCCAAAATGAAGATGATAATGCTTACCTTGGAGTGTAATTGTAGAGATTAAAAGATAAGCCCTGGAAAAATTTTAGTAGTAGCTATTTTCTAGTATAATTATGATTTCAGCTGTTTCTAAAACTGTCACCTCTGAAGAGACTCGCCAGTGTTTGTGCCGTGCTGTGCTGTAAAGATAAGTGTGTGTCGGAGCTGTAAGTGCAGGGGTATGGAGACCATCTAAGATTCATGGTTGATGAGAGAACGGTCCCATCTATTCCTGTGTGAGCAACGACCATAAAAGAGTACTAGTCGCTTCTTACATGCATATAATCATTCCAACTGAACTTTTCTAAAACACACGTTCCTCACTCCAGCCCTGTGGGCAGGACATAACTGTTTATCCATATTGGTATTAAGAGAAAATCTCACTTTAGGGAAGAGTGTAGACTTTTACAGATCATTTGGAAAGAAGTTGCAGCCAGATAAAAACAGCTAGCATTAGACTTTGCTTGCAGTTTTTAGAAGGGCCCTTGGGGTGCACATTCCTTACACTTGTGCCTTTCATGGAGTTTGGAAATAGAACAGTGGTGTTTATGTTGTTCCTGGGCTGATGTGAAGTGACGAGGATCTCCAGAAGGTGGAGATTTGGCCATAATCATCAGCCCTGCATGGAAACTGGCCTCACCTTTGGGACCACGTGGGTAGAGACAAAGAACTGGAGTCCTAGAGTCAGTACTTGGGTTCAGGGTGGGATGAATCCTTTTGTTGTTGTTGTTGTTGTTGTTGTTGTTTTAATGCTGAGCTTCTGTTTCCAGGACCTGGACTATAATGCCATCTCCTAGGCACAAATTCTGAGACCTATATTGTATTAGTTGTTCAAACTTCCAGGGGACCACATTTCCTGCCATTAAAGAAATTATAATGTGGAGACTTGTATGCCTATATAAAATTACCAACAACATGATAAATGCTCAGATAAAAGGTGTGCTATGTTAGGAGAAAACCCAGTGAGGTCCTGAGACATTAGAGAGCTTCTAGAAAGACAAGGTTCTGCAGGGTAGGTAGGAATTTGCTAAGTGGCGAGAGTGACAATGTCATAAAATGAAAACAGTATATATAACTTTCAGGAGGCAGAGAAAGCACAGTGCATTTAAGTAACTGAAATTAATTTGCAGTACTTGAAGGATCAGTGTTTGCTGGAGTTTGGATTGCAGAAATATCAAGCAAGAGTAAGATCATGCTTGACCTAGTATGGTGCAGAAAGGAGCTTAGAGTTTGTACTTAAGGCAACGGAGAATCCATTGAATGATTCTATAAAGAGGAATGACATGATCGAATTTACAATAGAGAAAATTCATTGTGTGGTGTGTGTGAAACATATAGGTAAACCATGATGTTGGCATTAATTAGAGAAGTGACAGTAAGTAGTGGATAGTGAAGTTAAAGTGTGTTAATAGGCAGAAGCAGATGAAAGAATAAAAAATAAGACCTAGATTTCCGTACTAAGCTACTAAAAGGTAGGTGGAAAAGGAATCATATTTAAAATTCTCTGGTAAAATGCTCTTTTTTATCTATTTTCTTGATCATCATAATTATAGTTGTTTTAAAGTACTTATCTGATAGCTCTATTTTCTGGGTGTATTTATACTGGCTCCTATTTTTTTATTTCTTCTAAAAAAAATGGGATACATGTACATAATGTGTCAGGTTGTTACACAGGTATACGTCTGCTGTGGTGGTTTGCTGCACCTATTGACCTGTCTTCTAAGTTCCCATCCTTCATTCCCCACCCCCCAACAGGCCCTGGTGTGTGTTGTTCCCCTCTCTGTGTCTGTGTGTTCTCAATGTTCCACTTTCGCTTATGAGTGAGAACATGCAGTGTTTGGTTTTCTGTTCCTGTGTTAGTTTGCTGAGGATGATGGCTTCCAGCTTCATCCATGTCCCTGCAAAGGACATTATCTCATTCCTTTTTATGGCTACATAATATTCCATGGTATATATGTACCACTTTTTTTTGTTCAGTCTATCATTGATGGGCATTTGGGTTGGTTTCATGTCTTTGCTATTGTAAATAATGTGGCAGTAAACATATGTGTCTTTATAGTAAAATCATTTATATTCCTTTGGATATATACCCTATAATGGGATTGCTGGGTCAAATGGTGTTTCTAGTTCTATATCCTTGAGGAATCGCCATACTGTCTTCCACAATGGTTGAAATAATTTACATTCCCACCAACAGTATAAAAGCATTCCTATTTCTCCACAGCCTCACCAGCATCTATTGTTTCCTGACTTTTTAATAATCCCCATTCTGACAGAGCCAGCAAACAAAATATACACAAAGAAAGAGATACATACAATCACAGAATGAAAACCGGTGTCTGGCCTGGCTACATGTTAGTTTCTTCATCATTCAGCAGCATTTTGGGGAATCCTGGGGCTAACGAAGAACAGATTCTTGCAGCACATTGTGCCTCTTCCTCAGAAATTTCTCATCATGCTTTTACCTTTGGATTGGCCCTTTGAACACTTCAACCAGAAGCAAGGTATTGGCCACCCTCAGAAGCACTGCCCACTTCATGTTGGATACCATACATACCACCAAGTCAGGATGACTGCCATAGGTTTGATGTGAACCTCTGTGGTCCAGAGTCACCTGGGCCTCACCTGACACACATGGGAGTTCGGCAGGTTGTGGGTGAGTAGCTTCATGTTGCTGTAATTCTTTCTCTAGGTTAGACCAGAAAGGGAGTAAGTCTTCTTGCAAGCAGGCAGGATATGGGGAAGTCACCTTGATTCAGTGTAGGCTTTCTTTTTTGCCCTTACCCCTAAGACAGCCCTTCTGGAGTCTCAATTCAAACTCTGGCGTTTACCAGGGCTTTACTCACAGCAGGCCCCGAAGACTAATTTTTGTCTTCCTAGCACCATGAGTCTATACAATCCTATGCTAAGATTTTTACTCTCTTGAAAGTATTTTCCGCTTGGTTTCTCTGTCTCATGCAACATGTACCTTGGAAATAATACAATGATTCAAGAAAGAATTATATATCAGCTGTATCTTTTTGTGGTTCCTTCTTCTCCAGCAGTTTGGGCCTCAGGTTTTGATTTCTCTGTATCCTGAACTCTAATTTTTGCCTGTCCAGCCCAGTGAGACTTCTGAAGGCTCTATGTCACTGCATTGCTTCTCCTCTTCACCCCATGACAGGAAATGATAAATGGCTCAAATAGAAAACGCATTATTGAATGCAAGGCTCATCACAAACTATTTCTGTTTTTTAGAGGTGTTTGGCCCCTCAGGTCTTAGATGGTTTGGTTATTTTCTCATGCCATCAGACAGCTGTTTAGGGATTGTTATCCAACGTTTATAGTTTTTCTTAGCCCAGGTTAGCCTGATGCAAATCCACTCTATCTTAAATGGAAGTATAAATCTGGTCTTAAAGTTAATGTATTTCTTAAATGTGCATACACACAAAACTAGATTCAAATTCCTATATTTATAGGCTAATGCAAAAATATCAAAACAAATTAAGAAATTTCAACAAATTAAACAAATGTCATTGACAAACTTGGCCTTCGTTTTGCATAAGCATTTTATTTATACATAGGATTCAACTATGTTCTTTTCACTTTGGCTCTGAGCACTTAAAATAGTGTTTTTTGGCACCAACACAATGATAGAAATGAACACAAATGTAGGCACTGAAATGTCATTGCAGTCCGTGCATCTGGGTGGTCATCCTGATATTTCAGAATGTACTTATGTTAATGTTCTTAGATGATGATGATTATTATTATTATTATTTTTTGAGACGGAGTTTCACTCTCGTTACCCAGGCTGGAGAGCAATGGCGCGATCTCGGCTCACCGCAACCTCCGCCTCCTGGGTTCAGGCAATTCTCCTGCCTCAGCCTCCTGAGTAGCTGGGATTACAGGCACGCGCCACCATGCCCAGCTGATTTTTTGTATTTTTAGTAGAGACGGGGTTTCACCATGTTGACCAGGATGGCCTCGATCTCTTGACCTCGTGCTCCACCCACCTCGGCCTCCCAAAGTGCTGGGATTACAGGCGTGAGCCACCGCGCCCGGCCTCTTAGATGATTATTAAAATGAAAACAGATTTTTAAAATTACCCATAGTTGAGAGTAATTTTGACTTTAAGACTCTATGAATATGACAGTGTACCCTAGTTATTGAAACGGCTCAGTCATGAGACACAGCAGGGCCTAATTGGGTCCCAGCTCTCCTACTCTGTTCTTCATAGCCTTTTAACTCCTACATGTGACAAATGCACCAGGCCCAGAAAGCCTTCCCTGAAACCTCCAGGATCCCTTGGGAGCCCTCTACACTAACAGAAAACTTTCCCTTTCCCAGCCTTTGGCTAGCATCTGTTGTTCATCTTTCTCATTAACAAGGAGCAGGTGGCTACTGAGGCACTGAGTTTCTCTTTCTGAGAAAACCTGAGATACAGGAATCCCCACAGAGACAGGCACAGCTTCAGCCTCAACCCAGCATTTGCCGCCTTCTTTCAATAGGTAAGAAAGTGTGTGAGTTATGGGCTGACTCGTGTCTGCCAAAATTTACATGTTAAAGTTTCAACCCCCAGTACTTCAGAATATCACTTTATTTGGAGGTTGGGTTTTTAAAGAGATAATTAATTAAGTTAAAATGAGGTTATTAGGGTAGACACTAAACCAGTATTACTGGCATTATGACCTTACCAGAAGAGAAAATTTGGACACAGAGAGGTAAGACCATGTGAAGACACAGGGACAAGACAGCAATCTCTGAAAGGAAAGAGCCTCAGAAAACTAACCTTGCTTATGCCCAAACCTTGGACTTCTAGCCTCCAGATCTGCAAGAAAATAGATTTCTGTTGTTCAACCTACCCCGTTGGTGGTACATTGTTCTGGCAGCTCCCAACTAAGAGAAAGGGAGGGAGAAGGAGGGGGAGGAGGAGAAGAGAGAGGACGAGAATAGGGGAAGGACAGAGAGGAAGTAAGAAATAAAATGAAAGAGGAGAGAGACAAGCTCAAGGTCTGTCAAGCATGCAGACATGATCTGGGGGACTGGTGAGTGCAGGAGTCAAGGACGAGGCTGAGGGGAACACCAGTCTGGCTGCTTCCCACTCACTAAGAGTCTGTGCTTTCAGAGAAACCAAGATGCTGCCTGAAGACTCAGGCTTTTATTCTGGAATCTGTTATACAACAGCAGCAAAAAGCAGCGGGCATCCTTGCTTTTCCTAAGTGCACGTTCTCCTTTCTGGGTCTGGCTGACCATGGGATTGAACCGACAGGATGATAAAGTGACCAACTTATAACCTACAGCAGGAAGAAGCAGGGACAGATTTGGAGGCAGAAAGTAAGCAGAGCGGATACAGATCTAGGTGCTGTTTAAAAAATCTTAAAACACACACACATAGAAATTTTAAAGCCAACTCCCACAAGTTAGAATATTGGGAAACATATTGGACTTGGAGTTAAAGAGATTTGAATTTAAATCCCCACTCTCCCATTTAATTGTGAATAACACTGGTCAAGACACTTAAAGTCCCTGAAACTGTATTTCTGAATTTGTAAAATGAAGACAGTGACATCTGCATCACCACATTATTAGAGAATTAAATGAGAAAAATGTGTGGAAAGGGAGTTTGGCAGTGTCCAGAACACAGTAGGAGCTCAATCAATGTCACTTCTTTTTCAAGAAGAAATAAGTCCTTTCCTTCCACTACCCATGTGTAGAGTCCTTAACATTCAACAGTCACTTTAAAGTGGAAACTAAAAGTACTTGATTATCTCTTAAGATCGGGTTTGATGGGAGTACTGGGTGGAGTACTGGGTGAAATACCGAAGTGAATGGAAGTAGAAGCAAGTGGGTGGGGGAAGGGGATGGACTGAAGAGTAGACACCTGGGGACACTGAGGATGTTGACTTCATCATCAAAACAGCCCACTAAAGGGGATGACAACCCTGTGGTTGCCACAGGGTGGGGTATCCTGGAAGTGGAGTGAGCTGAGGTGAGCCAGGCATCTGCACCAGGGCAGTGGGAGATGCAGCCTGGTTGAGGAGCTAAGGTGGGCTCCAGTCCAACAGCAGGGTCATGGCTGGTCTATGCTCCTCACTGGGTTTCTGAGACCTGGCTACAAACTGAAATGCTAAGACCAAGGGAGCCAGAGAAGTTCTATAAGAAAGCCTGGGAGCAAAGACAAGGCCAAGTTTCTCTCTGTCTTAGTTACTGTTTCTCACTAGAGAACAGCAACCATAGCAATTAACCCAAGGGAAAAACCTATGTCAGCAAACACATTCCAGGCTTGACTATCACACTAGTGTTTTCAGTGTAAAGAAAAGCTCAGTGCCTGTGGTATGGTAGACACATGCATGCATTCATAATCTTCTTTAGGTACCTTGTTTTATGTTAGGGAGGCTGAAAAAAGGTAAAGTCACCTGAACAAGGCCACAGGTTGTGATTCTAACGTTATGAATGTAAAACAAATAATTATAGGAAGGATGAGGGGTCTCCACCAAGGGTGGCCATAAGCTCCTGGATAAATGGTACATCAGTGTGCTGTTCCTGTCCTGCAGTCAGAAAAGGGAAGACCTTGCACTGCGATTAGCTGGAAATGTTTCTAATATGGGCTTTGTGGGTATGGGTATTGGAGTGGAGAGTGGGGACCCAGGAAGAAGGAAGAGATACTTCTAATTTTATTATTTGTGTCTGTTCCAGTAATCTAGCCTAGAGCCAGGCACTTGGTAAGTGTTCAATATGTGCTTATTGAAGAACAGAAGGAGGAGCGGGAGAGCAAGAGGAGGCAAGGGGGAAACGCAGTTATTACTAAAATAACTAACATTTGCATAGTGCTTATTATGTTCTGTATGTTCCCTAAGAGTAATTTAATTCTCCCAGCATCCTTATGAGGCAGGTTTTTGTCACCATCATCATCACCATTTTATTTGTTCATTTATTAATAATTTCAACTTTCATTTTAGATACAGGGGTTGCATGTGCAGGTACATTACATAGGTATATTGTGGTGCTGGGCTTTGGAGTATGACTGATCCCATCACCCAGGGAGTCAGCATAGTATCCAATAGTTAGTTTTTCAGCCTTTGCCCCATTCCCTTCCTTTCCCCTTTAGTAGTCCCCAGTATCTATTGTTGTCATCTTCATGTCCATGTGCATCAATGTTTAGCTTCCACTTATTAGTGAGAACATATGGTATTTGACTTTCTGTTCCTGTGATAGTTCACTTAGGATAATGGCCTCCAGCTGTATCCATGTAGCCGCAAAGGACATGATTTCATTGTATTTTTTATGACTGTGTCGTATTCCATTAGGTATATGTACCACATTTTCCTTATGCAATCTACAGCTGATGGGCACGTAGATTGATTCCATAGCTTTGCTTTTGTGAGTAGTGCTGTGATGAACACACAAGTTCATGTGTCTTTTTGGTAGAATGATTTATTTTCATTTGGATATATATCCAATAATGGCATTGCTGGATCAAATGGTAGTTACATTTTAAGTTCTTTGAGAAATCTCCTGATGCTGATAAGCAACTTCAGCAAAGTCTCAGGATACAAAATCAATGTGCAAAAATTGCATCCTATACACCAATAATAGACAAACAGAGAGCCAAATCACGAGTGAACTCCCATTCACAATTGGAACAAAGAGAATAAAATACCTAGAAATACAACAACAATGGATGTGAAAGACCTCTTCAAGGAGAACTACAAACCATTGCTCAAAGAAATAAGAAAGGACAAAAACAGATGGAAAAACATTCCATGCTTATGGTTAGGAAGAATCAATATCACAAAAATGGTCATACTGCCCAAAGTAATTTATAGATTCAATGTTATTCCCATCAACTTACCAATGACTTTCTTCACAGAATTGGAAAAAACCACCTTAAACTTCATATGGAATAAAAAAATATCCCGCATAGCCAAGACAATCCTAAGCAAAA
>NW_016107345.1:1279332-1282667 GCF_001604975.1 Cebus imitator
AAGCTGGAGGCATCATGGTACCTGATTTCAAACTGTATTACAAGGCTACTGTACTCAAAACAGCATGGTACTGGTACCAAAACAGAGATATAGACCAATAGATTAGAACAGAGGCCTCAGAAAGAAGGCCACACAACTACAACCATCTGATCTTTGACAAACCTGACAAAAGCAACAGCGAAAGGATTCTCTATTTAATAAATGGTGTTGGGAACTGGCTAGCCATTTGCAGAATGCTGAAACTGGATCCCTTCCTTACATCTTACACAAAAATTAACTGTAGATGGATTAAAGATTTAAACTTGAGGCCTAACATCATAAACACTCTAGAAGAAAACCTAGACAATACCATTCAGGACATAGCCACGGGCAAGGACTTCATGACTAAAACATCAAAAGCAATGGCAAGAAAAGCCAAAATAGACAAACAGGTACTAATTAAACTTAAGAGTTTCTGCACAGCAAAAGAAACTACTATTAGAGTGAACTGGCAACCAACAGAATGGAAAATATTTTTGCAATCTACCCATCTGACAAAGGGCTAATGTCCAGAATCTATGGAGAACTTAAATAAATTTATAAGAAAAAAACAACCTCATCAAAAAATGGGCAAAGGATACAAACAGACACTTTCAAAAGAAGACATTTATGCAGCCAACAAACACATGAAAAAAAGTTCATCATCACTGGTCATTAGAGAAAAGGAAATCAAAACCACATTGAGATACCATCTCATGCCAGAATGGCGATCACTAAAAAATCAGGAGACAACAGATGCTGGAAAGGATGTGGAGAAATAGGAACACTTTTACACTGTTGGCGGGAATGTAAATTAGTTCAACCATTGTGAAGACAGTGTGGCAATTCCTAAACGATCTAGAAATAGAAATATGATTTGACTCAGCAATCCCATTACTGGGTATATACCCAGAGGATTATAAATTATTCTGTTATAGAGACACACACACACATATGTTTATTGCGGCATTGTTTACAATAGCAAAGACTTGGAACCAACCCAAATGCCCATCAGTGATGGACTGGATAAAGAAAATGTAGCACATATACACCATGGAATACTATGCAGCCATAAAAAAGGATGAGTTCATGTCCTTTGCAGGGACATGGCTGAAACTAGAAACCATTATTCTCAGTGAATTGACACAAGAACAGAAAACCAAACACCACATGTTCTTACTCGTAAGTGAGTGTTAAACAATGAGAGCACAAGGACACAGGGAGGGGAACATCACACATCAGGACTTGGGGGTAAGGAGCTAGGGGAGGGATAGCCGTGGGTAAGGGAATTGGGGAGGGATAACATTAGGAGAAATACCTAATGTAGATGACAGAGCGATGGATGCAGCAAACCACCACCATGGCATGTGTGTACCTATGTAACAAACCTGTACGATCTGCACATGTACCCCAGAACTTAAAGCATAATAAATAAATAAATAAATCTTCCTACTTTCCTAATATATAATATGAAAGCTATACATTGTCTACTAAATATCACTATTTGACTTAGTCTTATAGTTTTTAGTATGTAAATTTCTCATTTTTTCTAATTAAAATTCTAGTTCTGATTTATTCTTTAATTCACAGATTATTTAGAAGATACTTTACAAAATTTCTAAGTGGATTTAAATATTTGTTTACTTTTTATAGACTAAGTTTCTCTTGACATTCTCCAGTTTTATTGTGTGATTTTAATCTCATTTGGCAATAATCGACATTTTCCTTGAGGCATGGTCAAAGTGACATCCAGGGTGTGTGTCTATGTGTGCGTGTGTATGTGTATGTGTGTCTATGTGTGTTTGTGTATCCATCGTATAAGCTGTAATCAATTTGCCCTGTAACTGTAGTTCAAACCATATAGATGTTTATCTCTTGCTTACATAACAACAGACAGTCATTCAGGAATACAAGCTGACTGTCACCTTCAACACGTAGCTCTTTGACAGGCACTTTTGGGGTTATTTCCATTTCAACCAGCTGGAGGAAAAAACACACAGGGAGAAGTGCATATGAGTGTATTTTATGGGCAAAAGTGAATATCATTTCTGTTTATATTGAACGGGCTGGACCTCTCAGAGCAACACCCAACTTCCAGGAAGGCTGGGAGTCTAGCTGTATGTCATAGAATAAGAGGAAGAACCTGTATTTTAGTGAATTTTGTTAGGGATCTCTGCTACACTATCTCCTTTTAATGACCAGAGAATTTGAAAAGAAGTACATTCTATTTTTTTAGTGTAAAGTTTTACCTGTACATGTGTATCGTTTGTTAAATATTATTCAAGTCCTCTATAGTCTTACTTTATACTTGTCTGCTAGATTTGACTAGTAGATAATTTAAAAGAAGTCTAATATGGTGTATGATAATTTCTTAATATGATTGTGGAGTTGCCTATCTGTTGTAACTCTAACAATAATTTTAAATATTTTAAAATTATATTATTGGTACATTAAAGCTTTTTGACTGAACATCTTTGTGGATCTTGTATTTTATTATTATAAAATATCTATATTGTTTTGAAATATTTTTAGCCTTACACTTTATTTATATAATACAATTATTACCAACCCTGTTTTCTATTAGTTTGCCCTTGCTGCCCTTCTTTTCAGGCTTTCTTTGTCTTTTCTAAGTATATGCATTGGGCATAAATTAGAGTATGCTTTTTCTCAATCTTAGAATCTGTTGTTTTGTCTTTAAAGCAGCCTTATTACAGTGGAATTGATGTGCAATAAACTGCATGTATTTAAAAGTGCACAATTGTACACCTATGAAAAGAATTGTCACAGATTGTTTTTAATGATGGTTTAATTTTTCTAATCTTTTTTTTCCATTTATTTTATTGTATTTTAGGTTTTGGGGTACATGTGAAGAACATGCAAAATTGTTGCATAGGTACACACGTGGCAGTTTGATTTGCTGCCTTCCTCCCCATCACCTACATCTGGCATCTTTCCCCTTGCTATCTCTCCCCAACTCCCCACCCCCCACCGTCCCTCCCCTATTGCCCCGCAACTGACCCCAGTGTGTAGTGCTCCCCTCCCTGTGTCCACGTGTTCTCATTGTTCAACACCTGCCTATGAGTGAGAACATGTGGTGTTTGATCTTCTGCTCTTCTATCAGTTTGCTGAGAATGATGGTTTCCAGGTTCATCCATGTCCATACAAAGAAGACAAACTCATCATTTTTGATGGCTGCATAATATTCCATGGTGTATATACACCACATTTTCCCTGTCCAGTCTACCATCAATGGGCATTTGGGTTGGTTCCAGGTCTTTGCTATTGTTAACAGTGCTGCAATGAACATTCGTGTGCAC
>NW_016107345.1:1288977-1292303 GCF_001604975.1 Cebus imitator
TGTTTTCCCCATGCGGTGACTCACTGCGCTGACTTAAACAGCGGCACTGAGATGTGTGGCACTTTTTTTGCCCTGTAATCTACTGTCCTGGTTCCCTGTTCAACCCCCTTTTTAGACAGATGAATGGGTGACTTCCCATGGCTCCAATTGCCAGCCAAAAGGGCACCTGGACCAGTGTATTTTGTATGGAGAACCGCTGCGCCAGGGCGCTGAGAAAGCAGCCGTGCAGGGCAAAGCAGCAGCACGGGCCAACACAGCCGCGCTGGTGATCTGTGGGGCTCCTCCGCCTGGAAATTTCCTAGTCTGTGGGCAATAAAAATGCGGCGTCCACTCACCCTCTGCACTTTCTCTGGGAGCTGCAATCCTGAGCTGTTCCTAAATGGCCATCTTGCGCATCTCTGGTTTAATTTTTTTTATCATTTATAATAGAGATGTTAAATACAGTTGCGATAATTAAAATAAAGGACATGTTTGGCCTTATTTTATCTTATGCTTTCTGTACTATCATGTATTATTTCTTCCTATTTTTTCCCTTACCAAGTTTTACTGTATTGAAAGAGTTTTTCATTTTAGCAACTATTTTGGCATTTGTTGATTTGAAATCATTTAAATGTTTCTATTTTTTGGTGAGTACATGTATTTTGAAGAGTGTCTTCAAGTTTGTATTTTTATCCCAATATGGTAAATATCTCGATGTTTCAAGAGGAGACTTTTTAATACAGTTTTAATTTAATTCAAATCCAACCAGATACCCCACACTACAATGAAGCTTTCAGGACTATTTTACTCTCTAACTTCTCTGTACCTCCCCCACTAACTCCTGGGATTTTTTTGGACTCCTTTGAAATTTTGGCTTCTAGCTTTTTAAACTTTTATAGTACACCCGATCTCTTTTAATCCCCTATGTTGTGGTTGGCAATCCTTTTATAATTGTCTGTTCTGAGTTAGCCATGTCTTTTAGTTCCTCTTAATTGCTGTCTAGACCCCTTGGTCCTGCCTCTCACAAGCTGTTGCCTGCAGCACTCCCAGCACCAGACTCACCACTCAGCCACTCCTTTCGTCATTGTGGGGCTTTGTCACCATGTTGGTGATACAACCAACATCCTGATACCTAAGTCCCATCCTCCTTTCCTCCAGTGGAGTTTTCTCAGCCATCACCTCAGCCAATCACTTGGATGCCCATTCCCCAGACTTTGTTATCATCAATAACTGAACTCTGTCAGCCATTGTAATGCTACCCCTTTTCTCCTCCCCATCTCCCAGCTCCCTTGCTCAGCCATTCTACAGTCTGATCTCACCACTTTCATGGCCTCTTTCCCTTCCTTATTCAGCCTAGATTCCACAATCTAGCCCTATAGCTTCCTTGAAAATCCCTTTTAACTCAATGGCCTTTCCATGTAGTGGGTTGAATAGTGGCTCCTAAAAGATAAGCTTGTGAATCTGTAAATCATCTTATTTGAAAAAAGGGATCTTTGCAGATATAATCAAATTAAGGATCCTGAAATGTGATTATCTGGATCCAGGCAGGTTCTAAATCCAATGACAAGTCTTTAGAAGAGAAGAGAGGGAGAAACAGACACAGAAACACACCAAGGAGTAGACAATGTGAAGACAGAGGCAGAAATTGGAGGGATGCATCTACAAGCCAAAGACTGCCAAGAATTGCCAGCAGCCTCCGGAAGCCAGGAAATAACAGATTCTCTGTTAGAGCCTCCAGAAGGCTCCAAAGCAGCTGACACCTTGATTTCAGACTTCTGGCCTCTAGAACAGTGAGAATAAATATCTGATGTTTTAAGCTACCAATTTGTTATGGCTGCCTTAGAAAACTAACACAGCGATGCTCATGTACTTGACTGGAAAAGCCCTGAACAATTTAACCAACTATCTCCTTATTCCTCACTTATACTCAGGGCACCAAACATTGCTCAGGGAAATACCACGCAGCTCCTGGATTTCCACACTCTCCAGGCTTCTCTCCTACTCAGACTGCACTTCTCACTCTCCATCGCTGGCTTCTCCTCGCTGACCAGAACTCAGAATGCTGGAAGGTCCTGGGGCTCTGCTCTCAGTCTTCACCAACAATACCCCCAACTAAGAGCTCCCATTCATGCGCAGGCTTCAGAAATGTGAACACATTGATGCTTCTCATTGTTCCCTCTTCAACCTTAATGTACTCTTTGAAACTACAGACTCATATCTCTCACATCAACCCTCAGATGTCTAATTGATGTCTTCGATTTAATAGGAACAAACAGAAATCTGGATTTCTCATCTGACAAGTTTGTGCCGTATTGCAGTAGTTCATGTCTCAGCACATTTCCTCAAATTCATGAGTCACCTTTTATTCCTTTTTCATGTGTCCTGTTTCTCCAAAGTCAAAGTCAGTTACTCTGCAGCCTCTCAATTCCAAAACTTCAGTCCAAGCCACAGTCATCCCTCACCAAGACTGTGACAATGGCCTCTTGATTGATTAGAAGCCCTGCCCCTAGACCTAGAGGATTAGTCTGATCACGCCGCTTTCTGAACTCCTCTATGTCCCCCAATGCATGCAAACATATACAGTCCTTTTTGCTACACTTGGAGGGAAATTCAGACTCTACACTATGGTTCCACAAGGCCCTGCCAACCTGTAACGGTCAGAGAGCATTCTAACTGCTGTAATAAATTTGCCCAATAACTAACTATGGCTCAAATTGTGTAGATGTTTATTTCTTGCTCACATAACAGCACATAGTCATTCAGGGATATAGGCTGACTGACACCTCCAACACAAGGAGTGTCAACTCCAAGGGTGTCTTTCAAAGTCACCCTTGGGGTCATTTCCATTTCGACCAGCTGGAGGAGAAAACACACAGGAAGAAGTACATATGAGCGTTTTTTATGCACAGAAGCAAGTATCGCTTCTGTTCGTATTGCACTGACTGGACCTCTCATAGCCACATCCAACTTCTAGGAAGGCTGGGAGATGCAGTCTAGCTGTATGTTCCAGAACAAGAGGAAGAACCTGGATTGAAATGTGTTGATGTTTGTCTTTGCCACACTACCTCCTTGATCTTATCTTCTTCCATTCCTGCCCAATTCCTTATGCCCAGTCATTGTGGTTTTCTTTCTGAATGAGCTGAACACACTAAGCTTATTTCCTTCTGGGACTCATTTATGGTCAGAATGTTCTTCTATAAATGTGCACACTTACTTCCTTCTTACATTCAATTCTCAACTTGAATGTCATCTCCAACTTTGCCAAAGCAGTCCCTCTTCTCATTACCCTACTTAATCTCCTTCACAAAATTTAGTACTTGAATATACCCTTTTTTTTTTTTTTTTTT
>NW_016107345.1:1292333-1309534 GCF_001604975.1 Cebus imitator
TTGAGATTGAGTCTTGCTCTGTCACCCAGGCTGGAGTGAGCTACAATCTCAGCTCACTGCAACCTCTGCCTCCTGGGTTCAAGCGATTCTTCTGCCTCAGCCTCCTGAGGTGCACACCCCATGCCCAGCTAATTTTTGTATTTTTAGTAGAGACGGGGTTTCACCAAATTGGCCAGGCTAGCCTTGAACTCCTGACCTCATGATCCACCCACCTCAGCCTCCCAAAGTGCTGGGATTACAGGCCTGAGCCGCTGCACCTGGCCTGAATATACACTTTTAAATAGCAGGCACTCTGTCTTGTTCACCATTGTATTTTGGAACCGAATAGGGAATTAATGAATTTTTTTGACTGAATTCTACTCTTGGAATAGTCTTTCATACCTTGAGACTTTTTTCTGATTTTATTTATTACTCCCCTAGGCAAATTACTTTGAAAGTGTATCTGGGTGGCATACATTATGAATTTTCTTGTGGTGAAAAGCCTTTTTCTTTTCCCACGTAAACATTTTATTGAATGGTGTAAGATTCGTGGATCACAAAGCTTTTCTCTAAGCACTAAGCTTTTCACTAAGTACTAAGCACATCTTGTCCCACTGTCTTTGAGTTTCTAGAGTTGCAGGTGAGAAATCTGTTGCTGATTTGATTCTTTTGCCTTTGAAACTAGACTTGTCTCCTGTTTGGAAGCCTATAAGCAAGTTTGTTTATTCTCAGAGTTCAGAAATTGTACAAGGCATGTGTATATATATATATTTTTCATGATTCCTATATGACACTGTAAGTACACTTTCAAGTAGAAAATGTCTATCTTTTTACAACTCAGAGTTCCTTCTTCTTTTTACATTTTTGCTTCTCTTCGGTCTGTTCATTTGTATGTTGAAACTACTCCATTTTGCATATTCTGTCTCCTGGATATTCCCTCCATATCTCTTATTCTTTTCACTTGTTTTGTTTCTTTGTATTTTTTGCTTTTGTATAGTAAGATAATTATTGCTACACAGAGTAAGATTACTTCTTGAGTTTTCAGTTGAATCAATTCTGTGTTTTAGTTCTGAAACATAATTTTTCAATGCAGATTTGAAAAATTTACTTGAATTCGTATTGCATAGTTTTATATATTTTATATGGATTTTTATTTTGTTTTCCTTCTGCTTCTTTCATTAAAGCTTCCTCATTAGAAAGAGGTCCAGCTCTTAGCTTGGTCTCTCTTTATGCTGTGAAGTCTCTTGACTGGTAGTTATTCATTCTATAACTATATTGGTAAGTCTAGTTTCATCTAGGACATGTGCAGATCAGGCTGATGGATCAAGCTAAGGTAAACTGGAGGGCAAGAAGGAGGAAGAAATAAAAGACTATGATTTTCCTCGTACTGTGAGCAGTGATTGGGTGGCAGCCAGAGCTCTTGTCTGTGCTCTGGGAGTTAGCAGGCCCAGCACACGGAGCTATTTATGCTGCTGAGTGGTCAGATGTTCTCACTCCATGCTTTTCCAGCAAAGACACCTCCTCCCTTACCATGGGGTCCTAGGTCCTCTGTGTAATAGAAGCAAGTGCCACAGAACAGACATTGCCCACTGTCCAGATCTGCCCAGTCCCCTGGAATGTGAAACCACAGATGTGAGTTGGCTTTTCTTTAGGATTCAGCTTCGGGGATGCTCTCATCTTCAATGCCTTTTTGGCCTTCTTGAGTTACTGCTGGAGAGAGTTTGGTGATAGAGAGTATCAGAAATATGGGCTCAGTCTGCCTTTTTCTCAGAATTCCTACTAGACCCTGATTTACAATTTACTTGTCCAACGTGTAACTGTGATTACTCTCCAACTGTTCACCTCACCCCCACTTCTACTCCATTCCCAGGGCTGACAAGCTCAGGTCTGGGTCAAGGACCTGTTAGGAACAAGGGCCCTATGAGACCATCACATTCTCCCCCAGGGAGGTGGGGTGAGATAAAAGGGTTGGAGCCAGAAATGGAAGAGGGAAAGATGGGTAATATCTTTTAGGAGCACTGTGATCAGACAGGCCTGAGGATGCCTCCTGCTCAATGGGCATTATCCCAGCAGAAACAGAGGGAAATTGAGGCAGAAGTAGTACAGTTTGTGGGGCCTCTAGTATGGTTCTCAAACCAGAGAGGTAGGACGGATCCTGGATGATTCCCATTCTTCAACACATTGCCCAGGCAGGAGAGATGCTTGGAAGCTGCATTTTCTGAAGTGAATTTCCCTGGAGTGGCCATTCTGCTATGGTACTTGGAGGACCTAGCAGACACATGTAGGAAGTCAATTGGCCAGGGATTTTGGATCCAAATCTTGGCCATCTTTCCTTTCATGAAACAAAACTAACATAGCTGTTAGGTTACTGCATAGGATTAGAAAATGTAAGAAGTTTGGAAAGAAGATTAAAGTTCATCTTAGAAAGATATATAGATTCTTCTTTAGTGTTTATATGACTTTAAGATTTAGGCAGTCTCAAAAGTTTATCAGAGAAGAGGATTAATATTTCTTTCCAAACCACACTGATACAAATCAAAAGTTGAGGAACCACATTGGTAATGGAAGCTGAAGCAAACACAGATGATCTTCAAGAATGTCAACTCAGGTCCTGCTAGTTTTCCTGTTTAAAATAAACCAACTGTTTAACTGTTTGTCTCCAATGTGCCTGGATCTGCACTGTGTGCTGAGGATAGACTCCTGTTCTACAGAGCCTCTCACATTGGAAAGGGGTATGGATTGGGGAAAGGTAAGAAAACAGAAAGAAAAGGAAATAAATGAATAATAAAGGGAAGTATGGGATACTGGAGGAGAGGATGACACCCAACCCGCCTAACCCAGCCTGAAGGGCAGGGGAGGTTAGGGAGCTTTCCCTACAGAAATGCTCCAAGTCAACTGGCTGCACTTGGGCTGAAAGAACATGTGTTGCTATCTGCATCCAGCCTATGATGTTATCCACAGGTCAGAACACAACCCTGATGAAGGGAATCTGAACCACCTCCGCCAGTTCTACCCTCAGCCCCAACCCAGAGACACCAGGTGGGTCTGGTCAGTATTTGAACCCTGGGCAACACTGGCTAGGGTGATGGACCTACATGGATGTACAGAAGTGGAGGGCTAGAGAACAAAGGATAGAGCATGAAATACCAAATCCACTCAACAGTCTACAGGGGAAGAAGCAGGCCAAAAATGGTCAGTGGAGCCAGGATTTCAAGGGGCAGTTTTGTAACAGAGGCCAGAGAATCTGTCATGACATTATCATGAAGCTGAGAAGTCGTATGTGCCATGTGTGCAGCAAGATGGCTAGGAAAATGTCTGGGACTGGAAAAAAAGAGAGGACTGGGCCGGCTAATTGTTCCATTAAAAACTCCAAAAAATGGGGAGAGGCCAGCTCTAGATACCTAACACTTTTTAAGCATCAATTTTCAAAAATTTCTATGCCTATAAAAACTGCCTGAATACCCTATGTATTGTTGAATTTCCAATAAGATTTTCTGAATTGGAGAAAATATTTCCATACTTTGGAAGCTCTGCTAGTATTCTGGAGTGATTGGTCGATAGGAGAGAATCACTGAGCATAAGTCTCCTCCTCCTCCTGTTCTTTCTCCTCTAATGGCTTTACTGAAGTTCAGTTGTACATACACATATGTACAATAAACCGTACATATTTGAAGTATAAAATCTGATGTTTTGCCACATGTGTCTACCCAGGAAATAATCATTAGGATTGACCCCTTAAGTTCCATCATGCTCTTTTGTCATCCCTCCCTCCTACCTACTCATCTCTAGACAACTGTAGAGCTACCTTCTTTTACTACACATTAGTTTACATTTCCTTGAATTTTATATAAATGGAGTCATACGTTACATACTCTATTTTTTTCTGGATTCTTTCACTGAGAATAATTATTTTGAGATTCTTCCATGTCATGTATATCAATAACTCATCTTTTTATTACTGAGTAGTCTTACTGAGTAGTATTCCATTATATGGATATATCATGACTTGTTATCCATTCACCTATTAATGAATATTTGGGTTATTTGTAGTACAAGAGTATTGCAAATAACGCTACTATGAACATTCAAGCACAAGTCTTTTTGGATGAATGCATCCTTTCTTTTCTCTTGGGTAAATATCAAAGAATGCAACAGGTGGATCATATGGTATGTGTGAGTTTGACTTTTTAAGAAACTTTGCCAAACTTGTTCAAAGTAGTTCTTCCATTTTACATTCCCACAAGCAGTGTGTGGGGACTCTGGCATTTTAGCAACGCTTGCTGTAGTGAGAATTTCTCATAATGTTCATTTTAATAGGCATGGAGTCAAACTTCATTATGTTTTTAATGTACATTTTTCTAACGACAGTGGATGTTGAGTTCTTTCTCATATGTTTCTTAGTGATCTGTATGTCTTCTTTAGTGGAGTATTTGTTAAAATTTTTTGTCCATATAAAAAATGTGTTGTTTCTTTTGTTCTTAGTGAATTTTAAAAATTATTTATATATTGTAGATACATGTTATTTATCAGATTATGATTTGAAAGTATTCTTCTCCCAGTCTTTGGCTTGTTTTAACAATATTAGTGGAAGCTTTTAATTTTAATGAAGCCTGATATATAAATGTTTTTCTTTTATGGACTGTATTTTCGGTATCGTAGCTAAGAAATATTTGCCTAACCCAAAGCATAAATCTCATTTGAAAAAGTTTTTGGTGTTCTAGCCCTGTCCAAAAATTGGAAATAGAGCACATTATTTAGGGAAAACCCCAAGTTCTGATTTAGTCTTATTTCCTTTGAAACAATTGCATTCTTCTGACTCTGTATCAGCATATGGAGCTGTCACCCAGAATTATTGCCTCCCAGAGGCTTTGTACTATCCCAGGTTATCAAGGAAGCATGCTCTCTTGTGAAGGCTAGAACAAGGGTCTTTATGGGCACCAGTCCTCCCTGCCCTTCTACCTGCTCCTTCCCACACCCATAGCCCAAATCAGTAGGGAAATGTATCACGTAGCTGGAGGTGTGTCAAAGTCTGATGTGTTGTGCCTTGGATTTTTCTGGCAAGTGCTTCTTTCAGATTCTAGAGACAGGAGAAGGCAAAATGTGCTTCCTGCAATACTGAGGCCCCTTGCAAAATTAACTATGTACACCAAAAGGGAAACACCATTAAATGGTACCTAAAAGAAATCACCATTACAGGGTACCTACTTTGTGCATTAGTGAGCTCACAGAATTCTTGCTATGACCTGTGAAGTTCACAGGTAAGGACACAGGCTGAGAGATGTGACATAATCTGCCCAAGTTACACCAAAAGTCAGTGGCAGAGTTGGGACTTGAACCTGTGTCACTTTAATTTGAAAGCTTTCTTCTGGTCTCATTAAGCTGCTTCTTGGGAATAGTAACCAGCTGGCACTTAATTCATTCATACAAAGTGATGTTTATTTAACAGTCACCCTCAGGAGAAGCTGTCTGTTTCCTATGGTTATGGGTTTTGTTTCTGATTGGGATTATAGGGGCAGCATAAAGAAGATTACTTGTGCCATCCTCCTTTAGAGCACCTGAGCACACTGGGAAATGCCTGGACTTTGGAATCTGAGAAGTTTAAATACTAGTCTCACAGGTTATTATAGTTATGTGACCTCAAATAACCTCCTTAATGTTTCTGGGCTTCAGCCTTCTTGCTAGTTAGAAAAAAATGGATATAGGAAGTCCTACTGCTGGGGGCAAGGTCAATGTAAAGCTGCCTAGCGATGGGGGTGAGGTGCATAGATGCGGATACAGGAGGACCCAGGGCAAGCTGCCATTGGTTATCTGATAGTTTGGAAATAGCAAAATATCATTATTGGAGAGGGATTGTGATTAACCAATATAAGCCCTGGATCTGGATACAAGTTGAGTTCGGAGGGAGAGAGATTTAAAAAAATAATCCTTACTCAAGGTGAGCCTATAAATACAAATTCTAAAACCTAAGAGAAAAATCTAATGCTAAGAAAGATAGAAAATTGCAAGATGAATCCACTCCAGATGACAGGAAAATAACAGATAATGTGAAAATTATGTATGTAAAGATATATTTAGGATTCTCAAAGAGATAAAGACATCCAGGAACAAACTAATAATTTATGAAATTAAACTGGCATAATGAAAACAGACAAATGGATATGAAAATGAACAATTTGAAATCCTAGAAATATAAACAAAAATATTAAAATTAAAATATTAATGAGATCAACTTAACATTGGAAGTAGTTGAAGAAGGAACTCATTAATTGGAAGGTAGTAGACTTGAATTTATTTTCAACACAGCACAAAAAGTTTATAACAAAAAAGGGCAATTAGGAGACATGGAGGGACTTGGAAATGTGTTTAGACTTTCAGAAAGATAAAATAGGGGAAATGGTGGAGCAATTAAGCATACATATTAAAAATAAAAAACATAGGTGTAAATGTTCATGACTTTAGGCAATAGTTTCTTAGCAATGACTCCAAAGGCACGAGCAACAACAAAAATGATAAGCTGAAAATCAATAAACTAAAAATGCATATGTGTCAAAGGACACACCAAGAAAAGGGGAAAATTTTTGCCAATAATATCAAAGAAGAGACTTGTATCTAGCTAGAATATATAAAGAAATAGTATTAAATAATAAAAAGACAAATAACCCAATTTAAAAATGGGCAAAGGATCTGAATAGACATTTGTCCAAAGAAGATATACAAATATCAAAAAAAAAAAAAAGTCAATGTTAGTCATCAGGGAAATGTAAATCAAAACCACAGTGAGATACCAGGTCACACTCACTGGGATGGCAATAATAAAGAAAACAGGTAATTACATATGTTGAGGGGAATGTGGAGAAATTAGAGCCCTCATACACTGCTGGTGGGAATGTAAAGCAATGCAGCCACTTTGAAAAGCAGTTCAGCAGTTCCTCAACAGATTAAAAGAAGAGCTGCCATATGATCTAGAAATTTTCCTTCTAGGAATATACTTCACTCCAGGGTTAATGGAGGCATATGTTCACACAAATATCTTGTACATGAATGTTTATAGCAGCATTATTCATAACATGGAAACAACCCAAATGTTTATCAACCAATAAATGAATAAATAAGATGTGGTACATCTATACAATGGACTATTATATGGCTATGGAAAAAAATGAAGTACTGTTACATGCTAGAGCATCAGTAAACCTTGAAAACATTATGCTAAGTGAAAGCAGTCAGTCACAAAACAACTGCATACCATATGATTCCTTTTATAAGAAGTGTCCAAAACAGGCAAATCCATAGAATAACAGAAGGTAGATTTGGGTTGCTCAGGGACAGGATGGAGAAGCCGAGGAGAAATAAATAGAGGCTGCTATAGGTAGCAGCCTTTTGGGGATGATGACGTGTTCTAAAATAAATTGGGATGATGGTTTACCATTCCATGAATATATTAAAACTACTGAATTGCATGTTATGAATGGGTGAATTATATATGAACTATAACTTACTTTTTAGGTTTTTAAAATTTTTTAAATTTAAAGTTTTATTGATGGCTCAGGGGTCCATGTGCAGGTCTGACAGTCACAGGGGTGGATGTTTGATCCTCACCCTCCTCTCTCCCTGCGCTGTCAAGTAGACCTGGTGTCTGTTGTTCCCTTCTTTGTGTACATGGGTCCTCAGTGTTTAACTTTCACTTATAACCTGAGAACATGCAGTATTTGGTTTATGTTCCTGTGTGATAAGGGCCTCCAGCTTCATTATAACTTAGTATTTTTTATTTAAAAAAAAAGTGAACACAAATAGTGTAAAAAAATAGTCTAAGTCTTTGAAACCAGCTAAGAAGAAAAAGGAAAGAATAAGGAAAACTCTATCAATTCAACAGGAGGCCAAAAGAAGCAAGAAAAGAAATTAGAAGAATCAAAGAAGCAAATAAATGAAAAACTAGCTGGTAATAATTACATTCACATTCATAAGTTTAAAATCACCTATCAAAATATGGCAACAACAATAATCAATATCATTGTTACAAATAGTAAAAATCAAACTTTTTGTTGCTCATCAAAAACATCTGTAATACAAAATCACAGAGAACACAGTATTTGCAAATAAAGAAGTGGGCAAGCTATACCTATAAATGTAAATAAAAGAAAAACAGCTGTGCAGCATTTCCAACAGGAGAAAATTGAATTTAATAGTGTATTATTAGGAATAAAAAGGGACTCTACATATTGATTATGTAGTTCATCAAGAAAATATAGCAATCATGAATATATAAGGCATAATATATTCAGACAATGGAATACATCACAGCAATTAAAATGAATGAGCTAGGTTTCCATAAATCTTGAAAATACATTATTGAGTGGAAAAAACAAGATATATCTCAAAACAGAAGGAATGGTACTTTATGTGTACTTTTATGTAACTTCTAGAACATAGAACAATGTCTCATATATGGAAAAGTATATAGTCCATAGTTTTTATAATTTTATAAAATTTGATGCTTAAAGCTTAAATTCATTTTTTCTGCTCATTTGATGTAGGAATTTCAGGGAATAAAGGAAGTATTTTACCCCTTCATAGTATCTGACTTTGTGTAATGTTTACCAATGGAAGCTAAATCCACACTTGGATTCAAAGTCCAGAAAATATACAGGATGCCTACACTATTCCTGCTCTGTTGTTTTTATTGGGACTAGGAAGATAAAAGAGATACAGCCATGGCCCTGAGGGACCTTCCAGAATCAGGAATGAAAAAAGATAAACAACAATGTAATGTGGCAGATGGAGGGATGGAAAAGCTTGGAGAGAGCATACCCATTTCTCTCTTGGGCTTTCTGGAGGAGGTGCCTACTGCAGGAGTCTGAAAGGATGAGTGTTGCTCTTTAGATGGAAGTGATAGGTGAGGCTGGCACGAACAAAAGCATGCAGCCAGAATCAGCACAGGGTATGTGGGCACCCCACATGGTTTGGGCATGAAGTTCAGGAAATAGATGGCGTAGGTGGGGAGTATGCCTGGCCAGAGAGATGGGCAAGGGATGATCACTGAGGACAATGTAAGCATGTCAAAGAACTGGAACTTGAACATAGGGGAAAACAGGAGCCACCACAGGTTTTTCGTTTTTTTTGTTTGTTTGTTTTTGTTTTTGTTTTTTTCCCCCAGGGCAGAAACATGACCAGATTTGTGTTTTAGGTACTTCATTCAGATAGTCAGATGGACGGGTCAGACTCAGAGCCAGGAAGGGATTGGGATGGGTAAGATCTGAGGCAGAACCTGGGGTTGGAGTAGATACACATAATGAGATTTAGTGAGATTGGCATGAGATGGTGAGAAATTTGGAAACACAGCCAGTTTGGGGTTTGGTTGATTAGGAGGGGCGATCCACAGGGTTTGGGGTGGGTGGGTGGGTGGATGTGTGAAGACAATCATGAGCTCATTTTCTGATGCTTCGCGGTCCTGAAGGCCACCAAGGAGTTCAATCAACCCCCCCTCATTCTCATGACTGTGGACTGTGCAGTTTATCCAGGTCATTGACAAAAAGTGTTGGAGGAAATGATTTGTAAATTATTTCAGCTGTGGCTTTTTGGTATTTCCTTGTCATAATGATCTTGAATTCACATTATCTGCTTTATAGCAAGGAACACTGACACAAGGATTTCACTGCAAAGTTAAGCATTGCTGAATTGTATTGAAATCAGAGGATTGCTAATGTGTATTCCTGACATTTTAGCAGTATCAAATCTGATTTCATCACATTTACAAGGTACTAGGAGCTGGGACCCAGAGGCGGTGTGTTATCATTGCCTAACATAGTGTTCCTTAATTATCAGCACTCTCACACTTCCTGCATAGCAGATTGGAATTGCTAGAAATAGCACAAACTTGAAAATTAGTGTTTTTCTCTTAAATAATCAGGATGCTATATTTATAGTTTTTATGGGATTGGTGTCTTAACGAAGGTAAACTAATTTCATACTCAAAGGTGAGGTAGTTTTCTCCCTTCCCTTAGTCTGTCAATCCCCATTTTCTAGAGTCTATTTTTTCTGTTTCTCAAAATTTCCATAGCATGAATAATCCTCTTGCTTTCCCCCCTCCCCAAAAGGGTGTTTCTGTACTTGGCTTGCCCTTGTGATAATTCACTATGTTGGCAATGAGCCCATGAAGAAATGGAAGATTTTGCTTTTCTTTACAGTTACTCATCAGCCTGTGACATTAGCAATACTTGATCACATGAATTGCACGATTTTTAAACTTCAAGAAAAGTCCAAATGTCTTGTCTAGGTTACTGAGTTCTAATCACATATATACTGCTGCCTGTCTACTGGCAATTGAGTGGAAGAGGAAAAGAGAAGAGAGAGGAAATTACGCAAGCACTAATGGATGGGCAGAATTTTGAGTGGTCTTTGGTACAGAAGTGAAGTAGATGTATTCAACGTATAGTGGTTTCCTCCACATGTAGATCATTATTCTTCCCCTGCACCCACCTTATCCTGCAGCACAGGCACGTGATTCCCCGTGGGGAGCCCCATGTAGGCCCACTTCCCCAGTGTGGATCCCTGATGTAGAATCCCTCTCCTACCAGATTAACACTGCCATCTTGCATTTAGATTGATACTGCTAATCTTAAAAAGGAAGTGAAATTTTGGAACCAATTAATCCTCCAATATAAATGCACAGTGTCCAGCATGCTAGTGATTCTCCATATGGGAATTTCAGGATGTATGAAGAGGTAAAGTGTAGAATCTGAAGTCCTGGGAAAAACGCTTTGTTCAAGGTTTTGGATACCTTTCCAGAGTTCCAGAAGGTTTTAACTATGCTGTCCGTGCACAAGGCCAGCCTTGGAAGAATGCACAGTGGGTACTGTCAGCATCACTCACGTCGCACTCTCCTGACACCTTTGTTGTTAGTTTTGCATTGAATGATAGGTTCTTTCTGGCAAAGACATTGCAAACTTGAGGGAAGAACTGTAGCTAATACATATTTGTTTTTGCAACATTGTAGCTGTGCACAGTGCCTGACTGTTGTGGGTGTTTGATAAATTGATGCTGATAATAGAAAAAGAGAGAGAAATAGAGCAAGAGAGAGAGAGAGCAAGAGAAAGAGAGATAACAGAGAGACAGGGAATGACGGAAATAGAACAGGCATGGGAAAGATTTAAGAAATGTTAACATAGGAGCTGGGCACAGTGGCTCATACTGTAATCCCAGCACTTTGGGAGGCTGAGGCAGGTGGATCACCTGAGGTAAGGAGTTCGAGACCAGCCTGGCCAAAAGTGGTGAAACCCTATCCCTATCAAAAATACAAAAATTACCCGGCCATGGTGAGGCACACCTGTAATCCCAGTTACTCAGGAGGTGAGGCAGGAGAATTGCTTGAACTCGGGAGGAGGATGTTGCAGTGAGCGGAGACTGTACCACTAAACTCCAGCCTGGGTGACAAAGTGAGGCTCTGTCTCAGAAAACAAAAACAAACAAACAAAAAGTTAAAATAGTCGTTTGCTGAAAAGAAGGAATAAGAAACTCAAAAACATATAAAAACTAAAATGTAAAATAAAAGAGAAATTTTGAATTCTAGGTTTTTAGGTTTAGGGCTGAAAGAGATTTTAGAGGGCACTGAAGTCTCCTCCCATTCAAAGCCAGATTTCTGTGCCCTCGAATCATAGGAAGATTTGTCTGCCTGGTGACATTAAGAAGTCAGCAAGGCTGTGTGGTCAGACATGGTCTCTTTGAAGATGGTGAACAGTGTAGGTGTTGGGCACTGGCCCATGATGTAAGCGCTCCACATAGGGAATGACATCCCTGAAGGGAGCCTGTTGTGAATTTTGACTGATTTTACCACCTGGCAGTATGTCTTCTTTCAAGGAAAATGACTCCAGTTTACTACTAGAAGACCACCTCTCTCCATTCTCAGGCTAGATGCTTTAGGTAGTGGCAATTCCCTCTCAGTCAAGAGATAGGCATGGGATTCAGGCTTGGCCGGTTGTAGTATTGCACTCCCCTGGCTGCTGTGAGTGGTTCAAGGATGGGCACATAACCTAATCCCAATCCAAGAGAAGAAAACGCAACCTTGGCACTTTCTGGGGCTGTTAGGAAAGAAGACTGCCAACTCCAAATTTTCATGAACATAAAAATAATGTCTAGTTTCTTCTGGCATGTTGGAGTCAAGAGACTCATGAATCCTCTCTTCAGAATACAGCTAACAAACTGAAAATCATTATCAAAAACAACCATTTCAGAGAGCTGGAAATTGCCCAGAGGCAAACAACATATTGAGAGGTGTTTATTCATGTAAAAACCACTGAGCTTCTGATAAGAAGGGCAGAGTAGGTGGCATTCCTGCCTGGGACTACTTTATTTCTCATTTCCTTGCCTTCAGCTTAGTATCCAAAGTGGTTCTACCAGGGTGGGGAGGGGCATGAACACCAGAAGCTTAGTCATAACTGGGAAAAAATATTTGTAAATCATGGTATGCAAAGGATTTGTATTCAAAATATATGAAGAATGCTTACAACCAAGTAATAAGAAAGAAAGCAACCCAATTTAAAAACAGGCAAAAAATTGAATTAGATACTTTATGGAGGAGATATGAAAATGGCTAATATGCACATGCTAAGGTGCTCAGCATCATTAGTCATCAGGGAAATGCAGTTTTAAGCCACAATAAGATATCACTACACATGTGTTAAAATGGCTATAATCAAAATGGCAAAAATCAAGGCAATCCAAAACAATAAGAACAAAGCTGAAGGCAAACTATGCACCTGACAAAACCCTAACATCTAGCATCTATAAGGAATTTAAATTTACAAGAAGAAAAAGTAACAACCCCACTGAAAAGTGAGCAAAGGACATAAATAGATATGTTTCAAAAGAAGACATGCACGCAGCCAACAATCATATGAAAAAAAGATCAACATCACTTGTCATTACAGACATGCAAATCAAAACCACAATCATATACCATCTCACATCAGTCAGAATGGCTACTATTAAAAAGGCAAAAAATCACAGCTGCTGGTCTGGTCGTGGAGAAAAAGGAACCCTTATACATTTTTGGTGGAGTGTAAATTAGTTCAACCATTATGAAAGACAGTGTGGCGATTTCTCAAAGACCTAAAAACCGAAATACCATTTTTGACCCAACAATCCTATTACTGGATGTATACCCAAAGGACTGTTAATCATTCAGGCTGGGCATAGTGGCTCATGCCTGTAATCACAGCATTTTGGGAGGCCGAGGTGGGCAGATTACCTGAGGTCAGGAGCTCCAGACCGGCCTGGCTAACATGGTGAAACCCAATCTTTACTAAAAATACAAAAATTATCAGTGTGTAATTTATACACACCTGTAATCCGAGCTGCTAGAGAGGCTGAGGCAGAAGAATCACTTGAATCCAGGAGGCAGAAGTTGCAATGAGCCGGGATTATGCCACTGGACTCCAGCTGGGTTGACAGAGTGAGATTCCGTCTCAAAAAAAATAAAAAAGGAAAATAAATAATTCTATTTTAAAGACACACACATAGAATATGTTTATTACAGCACTATTCACAATAGCAAAGACATGGGATCAATCTAAATGTATTCATATGAATAGTATTCTATGGTGTATTCTTGATAGACTGGATAAAGAAAATGTGGTACATATACACCATAGAATACTGTGCGGCCATAAAAAGAATGAGATGTCTTTTGCAGGGACATGGAAGGAGTTGGAGGCCATTATCCTTAGCAAACTAACACGGGAACAGAAAACCAGACACAGCATGTTCTTGCTTATAAGTGGGAGCTAAATGATGAGAACACGTGGATACATAGAGGAGAAAACACACTGGGGTCTATCAGAGCGTGAAAGGTGGTGGGGGGGAGAGGAACCAGGAAAACTAACTAATGGATACTAGGCTTTATTCCTGGGTGATGAAATAATCTATATAACAAACTCCCGTAGCACACATTTACCTATGTAACAAGCCTGCACATTCTGCACAGGTACCCTTGAACTTACAAGTGAAAAAACGGCAAAGTCAAGTGCTAGAGAAGGTATGGAGAAACAGAAATCCTTGTACATTGCTGGTGGAAAAGTAGACAGATACAGGCACTTCAGAAAACAGTTTGGCACTTAAAAAAATTAAACATGAATTTACCATATGACCCAACAATTTTATCCTTTGATATCTTCCCAAGAAAGATAGACATATATGTTCACACAAACACTTGTACACAAAATTTCATAGCAGCATTATATGTAATAGCCCAAAGTAGAAACACTTCAAATGTGCATCAACTGGTGAATGAATAAATGAAGTACAGTTTATCTCCACAATGAAATACTATTCAGCAACAAAAAATCATATTCTGGTACATGCTACAACATGGATGAACCTTGAAAACATTATACTGAATGAAAGAAGCCAGACACAAAAGACTACATGTTATTTATTAGGTTATTTATTACTTTAATTGAATGGCAAAACCACAATTATGTTTGCACCAGCCTAGTATTTCTACTTATATAAAATGTCATAAAAGGGAAAATCAGTAGTGATAGAAAGCAGGTCAATGGTTGTCTGCATCTGGGGGTGGAAGCAGAGATTGGTTACAAACAGGCACCAGTAAAGTTTTTGGATAGAGAAACAAGCTCTAAAATTAAATTATGGTAATGGTTGCACGGCTTAAAAAATTTGCTAGAAAATATTCAATTGTACACTGACAATAAGTGAATTTTATGGTATTAAATTATACCTCAATAAAGTTATAAAAAAAGGAAGAGATGCCTAGCTTCACTAGTGGTAAGAGACATGCAAATTAAAGGACCTAATGAATAACATTTGTCATTTTCCAGACTGGCAAAAATACTAAAGAGTTAAATCATGTATCACTGGTAAATGTGCAGGAAAAAAAGTAGAAGTAATAATTGTTTTAGCTTTTTAATAAAGAAATATGGAAATAACTTTAAAATTTAAAAACACCTGGCAGGGCACAGTGGCTCACATCTGTAATCCCAGCACTGTGGGAGGCCGAGCTGAAAGGATTGCTTGAGTTTGAGGCTCCGGTGAGCTATGATTGTGTCACTGCACTCCAGCCTGTGCAACAGGACAACACCCTGTCTCTTCGAACCAAACCAAATTAAACCAAACCAAACCAAACCAAAACACACCTATGTTCTCTGGTTCTGGAATCCCATATCTGGAAATGTATCCCATAAAATAAAGATACAGCAGTTAAGTATACATTTTTTTTTAAACAGGCAAGGAAGACTTTATTTAAGACTATTTCAAAGGAGGAGAGAGATTGAGCTCAACTTCCCCAAAACAAAGGGTTGGAGGGTTTTTGTTTGTTTTTTACTTTAAGTTCTGGGATACATGTGCTGAATGTGCAGGCTTGTTTCATAGGTATACATGTCTCGTGGTGGTTTGCTGCACCTTTAACCCGTAATCTAGGTTTTAAGCTCTGCATGCATTAAGTATTTGTCCTAATGCTCTCCCTTCCCATTTTCCCCACCCCACAACAGGCCCCATTGTGTGATGTTCCCCTCCCTGTGTACATGTGTTCTCAATGTTCAGCTCCCACTTATGAGTGGGAGCATGTGGTGTTTGGTTTTCTGTGGCTGTGTTAGTTTGCTGAGGATGATGGTTCCCAGCTTCATCCACGTTCCTACAAAGGACATAAACTCATTTTTTTATGGCTGCATAGTATTCCATGGCATGTATGTGCCACACTTTCTTTATTCAGTCCATCATTGATGGCATTTGGGTTGGTTTCCAAGTCTTTGCTACTGTAAACAGTGCTGCAATAAACATATGTGTGCATGTGTCTCTATAGTAGAATGATTTATAATCCTTTGGGTATACACCCAATAATGGGATTCCTGGGTCAAAGGGTATGTCTAGTTCTATATCCTTGAGGAATCTCCATACTGTCTTGCACAGTGGTTGAACTAATTCAGTCATTGTGCAAGACAGTGTAAAAGCATTTCTATTTCTCCACAACCTCCAGCACTTGCTGTTTCCAGACTTTTTAATGATTGCCATTCTAACTGGCATGAGATGGTATCTCATTGTGGTTTTGATTTGCACTTCTCTAATGACAAGTGATGATATGCTTTTTTTCATATGTTTGTTGGCTACATAAATGTCTTCTTTTGATTAGTATCTGTTCATATCCTTTGCCCACTTTTTGATGGGCTTGTTTGTTTTTTTCTTGTAAATTTGTTTAAGTTCCTTATAGATTGTAGATATTAGCCCTTTGTCAGGTGGATAGATTGCAAAATTTTTCTCCATTCTGTAGGTTGCCTGTTCACTCTGATGATAGTTTCTTTTGCTAAGCAGAAGCTCTTTAGCTTAATTAGATCCCATTTGTCAATTTTGCCTTTTGTTGTAATTGCTCTTGGTGTTTTAGTCATGAAGTCTTTGCCCATGTCTATGTCCTGAATGGTATTGCCTAGGTTTTCTTCTAGGGATTTTATAGTTTTAGGTTTTGCATTTAAGTCTTTAATCCATCTTGAGTTAATTTTTGTATAAGGTGTAAGGAAGGGGCCCAGTTTCTGTTTTCTGCATATGGCTAGCCAGTTTTCCCAGCACCATTTATTGTAGGGAATCCTTTCCCCATTGCTCTTTTTTGTCATGATTGTCAAAGGTCAGATGGTTGTAGATGTGTGATGTTACATCTGAAGACTCTATTCTGTTTCATTGTTCTATATATCTATTTTGATTCATTGAAAACTGACACAAGACAAGGATGTCTTCTCTCACCACTCCTATTAAACATTGTATTGGAAGTTCTGGCCAGAGCAATCAGGCAAGATAAAGAAATAAAAGGTATTCAGTTAGGAAGAAAGGAAGTCAAATTATCTCTGTTTGCAGGCAACATGATTGTATATTTAGAGAACCCCATCATCTCAGCCCCAAAACTCCTTAAGCTGATAAACAACTTCAGGAAAGTCTCAGGATACAACATCAGTGTGAAAAAATCACAAGCATTCCTATACACCAATAATAGACAAACAAACAGCCAAATCATGAGTGAACTCCCATTCACAATCACTACAAACATAATAAAACATCCTAGGAATACAGCTAACAAGGGATGTGAAGGACCTCTTCAAGAACTACAACCACTGCTCAAGGAAATAAGAGAGGGCACAAACAAATGGAAAAGCATTCCATGCTCATGGTTAGGAAGATAAATATCATGAAAATGGCCATATTGCCCAAAGTAATTTATAGATTCAATG
>NW_016107345.1:1309575-1342800 GCF_001604975.1 Cebus imitator
AAAAAAAAAACTTTCAATTTCATATGGAACCAAAAAAGTGTGCATATAGTCAAGACAATTCTAAGCAAAAAGAATAAAGCTGGAGACATCACACTACCTGACTTTAAACTATACCATAAGTATACATTTTAAATAATTTTGTCACAGCATTATATTTAGTAGCAAAATGAAAACAACAACCTGGAAGCACAGGGATATGTATCAATGTGGAATGAACACATGGTGATACATCCATATTATGGTTGTAGAGTTTAGTTACTGTCAACTTGAAGAGAAAGTTGGTTAATATGGGTGAATTGAGTAGGTACACCATCCTTGAGAGGGCTGAGTTGAGGATGCAGAGAAAATTTCTAGAACACAAGCATTGAACTGGCCTATCAAGGTTGCTGCTCTCTCTGGCACAATCAGATAACAATGACGGTAGAGTGTTGTTGGTATTTGGTTGGTAGATAATGGTGGTATTATTGTTCTCAATTATTTGCTCCCCTTACTTGTTAGAGGATTATACTTTTCCACCCCATTAATATCAAGTGTGGCCATATGATTTGCTCTGATGCAATGTCAGTGGGGATGTTGTGTGCCAGCTTCAAATAAAGGCATAAGGTGCCTTTGCATGGTTCTGCTGTCTTTTCAGTCTAGCACAACTATGATATGTTCTTGATATGGGCTGCTCCTTCATCCTGAATCCCAGAATGATGAAGACACAAGAGTAGAGGCAAATCAAACCCATTGCCAAGGTATACCCTCAGATAAAGATTACTTTTTGTCTTTAGCCATTAAGATTTTTTTTTTTTTAAAGCAGCATGGTGTGGTAAAAGCTGACTAATAACAGCTGGAGAGTCAGAAATCTGCAGCCCCGATTGCTGGACCCAAGATGCACTATGGTAGTCAGTATGTAAAGCAGCAAATAAGTGTGTTGCCCCTAACTTTTGGTATCCATGAAGCGAGGCACCAGTCACTGGCATTCCCAGGACAGCTCCTATGTAGTAGCCTCCATAACTACAGCTGAGATGCCAGAAACAGTCAAAGCAAAATTCCTCCACACTTTGACTTCCAAATCTCTTGGGTACCTGTTTGGTAGAAACCAGGTAAAATAAGCAGTCATAGGTCTAGAGGAGGCTGGAGATGTAGTCCTTAACACTCAGTAAGACATACTCAAGCAAGATTAGAATGCAGGTGAGTGAGCTTGGCTTCAGTGTCTGCCACTCATATCACGAACTATCATTTACGCCTTAAAAAAAACGAGTTAACCTCCATCACTTAGGTTGTGGTCTCTAAATGGCATTTTATACTGAGAATATAGCAGTTAATCATAGGAGTTTCTGTTGGCTAAAGTTGGGAAAACTTAAAATAATAATTGCAAAAATTAAAATTTATCAAATATATACAAATGAGTTTTAGTGGTACCCAAACAGTGTTTGAAATAATGAATTTAGGTCATTGAGTCCCAGTATCATTGAGTGAAAGGCTGTGGGAAAACTATAATAGATGGGTAGGTTGACAGCGCCTGAACCACCAATCCATCTCCATTTACTGAGAGTGAAACAACCAGATACAATGCAACAGGAAGCCAAAAGAGTTTAATCAAAATATCTAAATTGGGTATTGGATATTGGACATAGTGGCTTACATTTCTAATCCCAGCATTTTGGGAGGCCAAGCTGGGAAAATTGATTGAAGCCAAGAATGTGAGACCAGCCTGAGCAACAAAACTAGACTCCATCACTACGAACTAAAAATTAAAAACTCTGTGATGGGGCAGTGATGGGCTGTTGTAGTCTCAGCTACTAGAGAGGCTGAGGTAGGAGGATCACTTATGCCCAGGAGTTCAAGCCTGCAGTGAGCTTTGAGTGTACCACTACAATTCAGCCTGGGTGACAGAGCAACACCCCTTCTCAAAATACATAAATAGATAGATGAAAGATAGATAGATGGAAAGAATTAGGCCTATAGCTCTAAATGCCAGTTTACAGGAAATATAGGAGAAGGTTACATGTTAATTGACATCTTGAGGATGTTGTTGGCTTACTTCAAATTGTAGTAAATTTTATTAAGCAAATGAACAGGTCTCTTCACATGTACATACAGATACTAACACACACACAGTGCCTGTTTAAAAGGGGAGAAAGGAAAACTATTATGAATTAAAGGTGACTTAAGACTTCAAACTATACTACAAGGCTACAGTAATCAAAATAGCATGGTACTGGTACCAAAATAGAGATATAGGCCAATGGAACAAAACAGAGGCCTCAGAAGTAACACCACACATCTACAACTATCTGATCTTTGACAAACCTGACAAAAACAAGCAATGGGGAAAGGATTCCCTATTTAATAAATGGTGTTGGTAAAACTGGCCAGCCATATGCAGAAAGCTGAAACTGGACCCCTTCCTTACACCTTATACAAAAATTAACTCCAGATGGATTAAAGACTTAAACATAAGACCTAACACCATAAAAACCCTAGAAGAAAACCTAGGCAATACCATTCAGGACATTCATGAGTTTTAGTGATATCCAAACAGTGTTTGAAATAACATTGTATAGGCAATGACTTCATGAATAAAACACCAAAAGCAATGGCAACAAAAGCCAAAATAGACAAATAGGATCTAATTAAACTTAAGAGCTTCTGCACAGCAAAAGAAACTATCATTAGAGTGAACTGGCAACTAAACAGAATGGGAAAAATTTTTTGCAATCTAACCATCTGACAAAGGGCTAATAACCAGAATCTACAAAGAACTTAAACAAATTTACAAGGAAAAAAACAACCCCATCAAAAAGTGGGCAAAAAATATGAAGAGACACTGGTCAAAAGAAAACATTTATGTAGCCAACAAACACATGAAAAAAAGTTTATCATCACTTGTCATTAGAGAATGCAAATCAAAACCACATTGAGATACTATCTCACACCAGTTAGAATGGCGATCATTAAAAAATCAAGAGACAACAGTGCTGGAGAGGATGTGGAGAAATAGAAACGCTTTTACACTGTTGGTGGGAGTGTAAATTAGTTCAACCATTGTGGAAGACAGTGTGGTGATTCCTCAAGGATCTAGAAACAGAAAAACCATTTGACTCAGGAATCCCATTATTGGGTATATACCCAAAGGATTGTAAAACATTCTGTTATAAAGACACATGCACACATATGTTTATTGCGGCACTGTTTACAACAGCAAAGACTTGGAACCAACCCAAATGCCCATCACAGATAGATTGGATAAGCAAAATGTGACACATATACACCATGGAATACTATGCAGCCATAAAAAAGGATGAGTTCATGTCCTTTGCAGGGACATGGTTGAAACTGGAAACCATCATTCTCAGCAAACTGACAGAGGAACAGAAAACCAAACACTGCATGTTCTTACTCATAAGTGGGTGTTAACCAATGAGAACACATGGATACAGAGAGGGGAATATCACACACTGGGGTCTGTTGAGGGGTGGAGGGCTAGGGGAGGGATAGCAGGGAGTGGCGAGTGGGAGGGATAACATTAGGAGAAATACCTAATGTAGATGAATGGGGGGTAAATGCAGCAAACCGCAAGGCACATATTTACCTATGTAACAAACCTGCACATTATGCACATGTACCCCAAAACTTAAAGTATAATAATGAAAAAAAATCATGCTAAGTGAAATAAGTCAGTCACAGAAGACCACATATTTCATGATTTTGTTTATGTAAATTGTCCATAGTAGGTAAATCTGTAGAAACAGAAAACAGATTGGTGGTTGTTTAGAGCTTGGGTGTGTTGTGGGAAATGGAGAGTGACTACTAATGTGTACTGAGCTTCTTTTGGGGTGATAAAAATGTTCAACAGTTGATTGTGAAGACTGCACAATCCTATGAATATAATAAAAATGTATAAAAAAGGTAAATATCAATGAAATGTAAATTGAGGTCTTTAGAACCCGATTAAACATGTCAGGCATAAAAAGAGACTTTTTCAGGCAATAAGAAAATGCTAAACACACAGTATTGCATGATATTAAGCAATTGTTCATTTTGTAAAGTATGATAAATATTGTGATTATTTTTAAGCCCTTCATCGCTAAAATATATAGTGAAATATTTATGAGCAAAATGCTATCATGTCTGAAATTCTCTATAAAATACTCCAGCCCCTACCAGAAAGAAAGAAAGGAAGAGAGGGAGAAGAAGGAAGGAAGGAAGGAGAGAAGGAGGAAGGGAAGAAAGGAAGGAAGGAAGGAAGGAGGGAGGGAGGGAGGGAAGAAGAGAGGGAGGCGCAGAGGAAGGAGGGAGGGAGGAAGGAAGAAAGGAAGGAGGGAAGGAAGGAGGGACGGAGGAAGAAATAAAGGAAAATAGAAAATGAAGGTGTATTTGGTTTTCATTGTTGCTGTCGCAAATTATTACAAACTTAGTAGCCTAAAAAACATACATTTATTATCTTGCAGTTGTATAATTTAGAAGTCTGGCACTGGTCTCACTGGGCTAAAATTAAAGCTTTGGGACTGTGTTCTTTTCTGAGGACAAAGGAGAGAATCCATGTCCTTGTCTTTTCCAGCTTCTAGAGGCCATGGCTAATGGCTCTGTTTCTCCATCTTCAAAACCAGCAAGATGTTATTTCTCTAATCATTCTTCCATATTCGCATGTTCTCTAATTACAGTGAGGAAAGATACTCTTATTTTAAGGATTCACATAATTAGGTTGAGCCCACATAGACAATCTAGGATAATTTCCTCATCTCAAGTTATTTAAATTTAAGCATATCTGCAAATCCCTTTGCTATGTAAGGTAACATATTCACAGAGAATCAGGATGTGGACATCTTTGAGGGGGCAATATTCTGCTTACCATAGGAAGGACTAATGGAACAAGATTGGGAAAATGTAAATATTTATAATTGTTGAAGCTGGTGACAGATACGTGGGAGTTCATCATACATTTCTCACTTCTTTTGTTTATGTATGAAAATTCCATAATGAAAACCCACAAAAAATCAGTTGGATGTTTTGTTAGTTCACTTTGCATTGCCATAAAGGAATGCCTGAGGCCAGATAATTTATAAAGAAGAGAGGTTTATTTTGGCTTACAGTTCTGCAGGCTGTACAGGAAGTATGGTGCTAACATCTTCTCCTGGTAAGGCCTCAGGAAGCCTTAAATCATGACAGATGGCAAAGGTGGAGCAGGCATGTCTCATGGCAAGAGAGGGAGCCAGAGAGAGAAAGGAGGAGGTGCTAGTCTCCTTTAAATAACTAGCTTTCCTGTAAACTAACAGAATGAGAACTCATCCATTACTATGGGGAGGTCACCAAGCCATTCATGAGGGATCCACACCCATGACCCAACATCTCCCACTAGGCCCCACCTCCAACATTGGGGATCACATTTCAACATAGGATTTGAAAGGGAGGCACAGCCAAACCTTACCAAGTGCATTGCAGCTGATGATTTACAGGATGAATTATAAAGTGGTAAAAGGAAACTTCAGATGAGTAAAAGTAATATCATCTCAGTTTAATAACGTAAGCTATGACTTAAATTCTATTTGTTTGCTTCCTCCCCTCCCCTCCCCTCCCTCTCCTTCCCTCCTTGCCTCCCTTTCTTCCTTCCTTCCTTGCTTTCCTTGCTTTCTTGCTTTCTCTCTCTCTCTTTCTCCCCCTCCCTCCCTCCCTTCTTCTTTCTTTCTTTCTCATTTATCTATATATGATTAAATGAAACTAGAGAAAGGTAGGATAGAATATTTAGGTAAGCTGTTAATATGCTGCCTATATAAGATGTGTCTATTAGCATAGGGGAGAGGTAAACAAAATTCCAAACAGAGCTCAACAATTACTTGATTTTAAAAGTGAGCATACAAGCCAATTTATGGAAAATTTATATATGAAAATGTATATTTGTATACAATCATGCACTGTGTGATGACATTTCAGTCAACAACGAACTGCATGTATAATGGTAGTTCCATAAGATTATAATAAAACTCAAAAGTTTTTATCCCCTGGTGCAGCACATTACTCACATGTTTGTGGTGATGCTGGTGTAAACAAATCTACTTTGCTACCAGGCACATAAAAGTATAACACATTTGTATAATTATGAGTAGTACATAGTACTTGAAGATGATAATAAGTGACCATGTTACTGGTTTATATACTCACTATACTATAATTTTATCATTATTTTAGAGTATATTTCTTCTACATACACATACACACACACGTGTGTGTGTGTGTGTATATATATATATATATATATATACACATACATACATATATATACATACAAACATATATATATACATACATACATACATATTTATATATATATATATATATATATAAACTGTGTGTGTATCTATCTATCTACCTATTTAGTCTCTCTGATTATACATATTAACTGTAAAACAGACTCATGCAAATTCTTCAGGAGGAATTCCAGAAGAAGGTGTTTTTATAGAAGATGACAACTTCATGTATATTATTACCCCAAAGACCTTCTACTGGAACAAGATGTGGAGGTGGAAGACAGTAATAACAGCTAATGTGTATGTTTGTGTCTTAGTTTTTTTTTTTTGAGATGGAGTTTCACTCTTGTTGCCCAGGCTGGAGTGCAGTGGCACAATGTCAACTCACTGCAATCTCTGCCTTCCAGTTTCAAGCAATTCTCCTGCCTCAGCCTCCTAATCAGCTGAGATTACAGGTGCCTGCCACCACGCCCACGTAATTTTTGTATTTTTAGTAGAGACAGGGTTTCACCATGGTGGCCAGGATGGTCTCAAACTTCTGACCTTCTGATCCACCCGCCTTGGCTTCCTCAAAGTGCTGGGATTATAGGCGTGAGCCACCTTGCCTGGCCAGTTTTTAATAAAATAGTCTAAAAAGTGAAAAAAAAAAAATTAAAAACAGAAAAATATAAAATAAGAATATAAAACAATTTGTACAACAAAAGAGTTAAAAAGTTTATAAAGTGAAAATGTTACAGTAAGCTAAGGCTAACTTATCGAAGTAAAAATACTTTATATAAATTTGGTATAGCCTACTGTACAGTGCTTGTAAAATGTGCAGTTGTGTACAATGCTAGGCCTTCACATTCACTCACCACTCACTCACTCACCCATAATGACTTCCCATCCTGCAAACTCCTTTCATGGTATGGGCTCTGTTCAGGTGTACCATTTTAAAAATCTCTTACACCATATTTTTACTGTATCTTTTCCATGTTTAGATATGTATGGATGCACAAATACTTACCATTATGTTACAATTGCCTACACAATTCAGTACAGTAACATGCTGCACAGGTTTGTAGCCCAGGAGCAATAGGCCATACCACGTAGCTTAGGTGTGTAGCAGGTTATAGCATATCGGGTTCTGTAAGTGTACTCTATAATGCTCACACAATGACAAAATTGCCTAATGACACATTTCTTAGAATGCATTCCCATTGTTAAGCAATGTGTGACTATATTTCTGTCATTTATATAGAGACATATTAATGGATACATAAATGGATGAAATCACCAGAATCTAGTTATCTCAGGGTAGAAAGTATTTGGGGTGATTTTTATTTTCCCCCTTGCCATTTTCTATATTGCTTGAAATTTTTTTGATATATTCTAAAAAATCATAAAACAGACAATAAAATGATTTTAGTTGTGGAAAATAAAACAGGAATGAATATTACGAATATTCCTTGTGTCACAGACTTCCCCTCCACCCACTGCTTCCTTCCTGTCTCACACCTCCTTAACAGAGGTTGAACTAAAATTCTACATACCATTAATACTGAAGATGATTCTGCATGGTTTAGAGGAAGAAAGCAGGATCTATTATCCTTGAACTTTACACATTCTTAGAAAATATGCAATTACAAATATATATTAAAAATTTTGAGCAACCATTAACAGAACAGAAATTGTTACCATCAAACCAAGAAAAGGGGGAAAGTGTGTGTGTGTGTGTGTGTATGCGTACAAAACAAAACCAGTGGAAAAAGGGAAGTTTAGGAAAGAAAAAATGGTAGGTAAAACATGATAAACAAAGAATTAAAAAGTATGTATTAGTAATCACATGTGTAAACATATTCAACTAACCTATTAAAGTACAGGGGCTACCATGTTGATTAAAAATAAAAATATTTTAAAATCCATTTATTCACTGCTTGTAAGAGTCACAAATAAAGTTAATATAGAAAGGTTAAAAGTATACAATTGCACCTAGTTGGAAAAGGTTAAAAGTACATAGGCTCTGTGGTGCAATGGATAGCACATTGGACTTCTAGCCTAAATTGAAAAAGTAAATGATGGAAATAGCACATAAGGCAAATGCTAGCCCTAAGAATGTTGTTCTATGAGATAAAATAGAATTTAAGGTGAAAAACATTAGGACCTTGCATAAGTGGTATAATTCACTGAGATATAATAATTGTGACCTTATGCTACTAATAACATGACCTAGAAATAGAATTACAACTTAAAATTGATAGATAATCCCAAGTCCTAGTGGGAGAGTTTAATATAGAACTGTCACAAACTGATGAATCAGGAAGACAAAAATTAGTCAAGGGCCCTAGGACTCATGAGTTCCATGCAAAACGGCATAGTAACAGTTGGGCAGATAGAAGGAAGGAGGAGAAAGGTTTTTGGAGATGCCCATTTCTAGTCATTCCCAGGCATACGTCAATGAATATAATAGAAACCTTAAATTTAATCTTTGCTCTGAGCTCATTCTGTAGGGTTTCAGAAAGAATGTTACACTGCAGCCTAGAGAGGTCAGCCAAGTCTTTAAAGCCAAATCAAAGCCAAGTCAGACATTGAAATACAAATTGAAAAGCGTTATTTGCTACTCAGATACATTTTTTCCCCAAGTATATATAAGTTTATGGCCAGGGAGACGTGAAGGAATGCTTCATCCTGAAAATAAACATTTGAAAAGAAACAAAATTAATATTAGTGATGTTTACAGTGTGCTGTTAACAATCCTTGTGAGTGAAGCTCAAATGCTAGCGTGATCACTCACTCTGACTTGCTCGCTTTGCAGAATGGTTTGCCACAGGGCACCCTTGAGTAATGAGTTCCCTGGTGCATTCTGTTCAAGGCACCTGTTACCAAAGTGCAGCAGGCAGCAGTTCTGGGGCCAGGAGTTCTTCACCGGAAGGCAGTCCTAGCTTGGTGCCCTTGGCTTCTTGTAGTTAGACTCCTGCAGCTGAGAATGGAAACACAGCCTTGGTGAAGTTGTATACCAGGTGGCATATTCCAGGTGGCATTAGGGAGCTGGGACCACTGGAGTTCCCAGGGCCCACTCCTTAATTAGATGATTATGGCGTTATAAACCCGTAATGGAAAAGTTGTGAGCTCAAGAGAAATTCATCACAATGAGGAAAGCTGCACAGCTGGACACATTTCAATGAAGTATGAATGAAGTGAATAGTACAGCTCACTATAGAAAAATAAGGAAACATAGGCAAGCAAAAATACAGAAAATACCCCATTTGTCAGGTAATCCTGATACCTGGCATTATTTTTCTCCTGGAGGTGTTGCCAATTTGAAAGACCAGATAGAGGCTCAAAAGATAAATAGAGCATTAATTATTGCATGAGGATGGATGCGGTAGACAAAAATGTGAAGTGGAGCCCAAGATCAGAGAGAGACCTCGTAAGAATTCAGAGCTTTCAATTAGGATTTCTGGAAGTTTGCACCTTAGGAATACAGAAGGCTACCTTTGAATTATCTCAAATTCTGTCTGAATTTAAGCAACCTGTGCCCTTCCTAAATGTCTGATACAAGAAGGCTAATTTCTTTTTGGAGAAATATAGCATTATCCAGTACCTCAAATGATTTCTTCAATTGTTTATATGCAGTATCTGGCACACAATAACAACTGACAAGCATAGAAAAAAGACAAAAATAAAATGACTCATGATCAAGATTTTTAAAAATCGACAATATAAAAGGTCTGTAGGATATCCAGCTATTGGAGACTTTAAACTATGATTTAGGTTTTAGAAAATAAAGAAGATAAATAATTACAGCTGAGAACTGAAACTATATCTAAACTCTATATAAAAAGCATCAAATGAAAAAATATAGTAAAGTAATAACTCAATAATTGGTTTTAACGTTAGAGTAGATCAGACAAAAAGAAAAAAACTGGTGAAGTAGAAGTTATGTCAGAAGAAGATAACTAGACTGAAGCATGGAGGGANAAAAAAAAAAAAAAAAAAAAGAAAAAGAAAAAAAGGCATGTACACCCATACACAGATCAGAAAGGATACACAGAATGCAGTGAAAAGGTTTAACAGAAATGCAACTGCATTCCCAGAATGAGAAGAAAGAGACACATGGAAGCTAAAATGACTGAGACATTCTGAAAGTGATGAAAAATACCAAGTCATAGATTCAAGAAATTCTACAAGCCTTAAGCAAGATACATACAAAGAAAGCCACATCTCGGCACATTATAATGAACTGTTGGAAACCAAAGAAAAAGTTCAGAAGATAATGGAGTTGCATCTGTAAGGTGATTAAAAAAATACAAATCTAGCATTCTATTCCTCTCAAAAATAGTCTTTAAAAATAAAGGTGAAAGGAGTGTTTTGTTTTGTTTTGCTTTTGAGGCAGGATCTTGCTGTGTCAACCAGGCTGGAGTGCAATGGCACAGTCACAGCTCACTGCAGCCTGGATCTCCTGAGCCCAAGTGATCCTCCCAACTTAGCCCTGCGGAGCCAGAACTACAGGTGTGCACCACCACATCCAGGTCAGTTTTGTGTTTTTGGTAGAGACATGGTTTCCCCATGTTGCCTGGGCTGGTCTTGAATTCCTGGCCTCAAACAATCCACCCACCTTGGCCTCCCAAAATGCTGAGATTACAAAAGTGAGCCACGATGCTCAGCCTGACATAAGAAATTTTAAGACAAACTACAACTAAAAAGAATAATCACTGTCAGAAAGGCTACACTCTAGGGAAATTTCCAGGCAGAATAAAAATTTTCCTGGATGAAAACATGAAATGAAGGAAGAAATGAAGAGCAATGAAAAGAGTAACTTTGTAAATAAGGACTAGTAAGTTCCTGTCAGACTCAACAAACTCGCAGAGAACTGTAAACTCTGGAAAAATACAACAAACCAACCCAGTGACATGGAGGCACTAAATAGTGAACAAAAATAGGAAGAATCTGGAGTGTGGAAATGTGAAGAAAGAGTCCTGTGTGTGACTCAAAGAAATCCATATAAAAATAAAAGAATAAATGAGATTTGAGCTACCCAAGAGACATATTTTAGTTTGAGTCTAAAGTTAATTATTTGCTGAAACAAAAAAGTGCGTTCTTCAGAGGAATGTAACAAAATCCAGAGCCTTCACATTATATCATTCAAATGTTTCGGATACTACCCCAAATTACTCAACATATGATGAAAAAGGAAATGTAATCCAATCTCAGGAGAAAAGACAATTAGCTGAGACCAGCTCTGAGATGAACTAGATGTTTGAATTAGCAGACAAGAATTTTAAAGCAACTATTAAAACTATGTACAATGAAATAAATGAAAATATGCTTTCAATACATGAAAAGAGAAAAATCTTATCAGAGAAGTAGAAGGCATTAAAAAAAACAAAATGGAAAATTCAGAACTAAAAAATACAATATCTAATATTAAAAAATCATTTGATGGACTTAATGAAAATGACAGAATAGAGTGATCTTGAAGATATAGCAGTAAAAATTATTCAAACTTTAGAGTATATACGTAAGTAAAAATGAATGTTGACTGTATTAAATAACACTGATGACTTGTGAATTTATATAGAATTAAAGTAGACAATGATAGCACAAAAGCAGGTAAAGATAAATGGAGTTCAAATGTTCTAAAGTCCTTGTATTGTCTAGGAGTGGCAGAAGTACAAGTTAATATTAGACTGACATGAGTTGGGGATGTATGTTGTTGTCATCTCTGAAGTAATAATAAAGATAAGTAATTGAGCAGAAATTCCAGATGTTACTCTCTTTGACTTTAACAATAGCTGAAACAGTAGCTGTGGCTGTCAGGAAAGGTGGGCTAAGGTTTTACTGGCTAGTCCTGAATTACAGGCACAGTTTAGGGAAGAAAAATGGGTACTCCCTCCTGAACCAATTGGATGGCATATTAGATTGTAAAATATGCCCACTCTGACTTTGGACTAGGCACTGTGACTTGCTTTAACCAATAAGGCAGAAGTAATGATGTGCCATTTCTGAGCCTAGGTCTCAAGAGACTGTGGGTTTTTGCATGATCTCTTGTACCTCTGCATCAACATGAGAACATATCCAGGTGTATGACAGACACATGAAACAGAGTCAAATCGAACCAGGTTGCCCTAGCACAGGCAAGCCCCTATTAGGAAACAGTCAAGTCAACACCAGAAATGTCAGCAAGCCCAGATGAGATCAGCCCACAGTGCATCCTAATCATGTGAGCAAAGAATGCTTGCTTCTATGAACACTAAGGTTTTGTGATTGTTATGTAGGATTATTATAACAAAAACTAATGCATATGACTGATGGTGCAAGAAAATCAGGATGCACATTTGGGAGGGGTGTAGTTACCAGTAGAGAGACAACTGAATTCATGTAGCAAAAGCAACAAATGGCCATTTCACTGGGACATTAAGGATTTGTATCTCACATCTTCACTGTTGAGCTTTTAGAATCAAAGCCTATCAATGCTTAACTCAAAGGAGTGAATCCATGAGGACAACATTTCAGGTGGCGCTGGAGGGAGAATAGCTCAGTCTCCTTTTACAGGGCAGGGTGGGTTTTATGGTCAAGAGTTCTTCTAGGACTCCTATTACCACCATTTAGTGGGAGTGATAATGAATAGTAGATGTGCTTTTAGCAGAAGGGCAATAAATTGTTTGATGAAAGATTTGCTCTCATTCCTACCAAGGAATCTCTTCTCTTAATGGCCCCGTCAATAGTGTCTTTCAGAGAAGACATACAGTAAGTGGCCCTTTTGTGGAAGCTGATTGCAGAGCTCAGCCCTAAAAGCTAGATTTTGAGAACTAGCTGGGATTAACAAGAGAGACATTATTACAATCCAGGGAAAATCTCCTACTTGAGTTGTGTAAATGTGTTCTATTTCTATAGCACTTTACCTCTTATTTATTTTTCGATAATCTAGTATAGTCCTTGTAGAAAATGGGATAAAATTGCAGCAAGATAAATGTATGGCTATAATAAAGATGAATTTCTTATTGTGATGGTCATTAGATTTAGGAAAGGGATTTTGCAAGGCAGTTGTGAAACCTCTGTATCCCGAGGCCCATGAGAGCAGGCTCAGACATATTGGCTCAATCTAAGGATAGGGAAACTGGTCAGTTTGGTTTTCATCTTTTCTGTGGCAAAAACAAAAAGGCTAGAGAGCATCAACCCTAAAATCTTAGTCCCTGCCCATTCTTCTTGCTGCTTCCAGGCCTGTTCAGCCTCATCAGGTTCTGGGGTTTCCTCTCTCTGACCCACACACCTGCTTTCTATTCAAGGGCTGCATTTGATCTTCACCATTGTCCCCATTTGCCTCATGCTTCCTTCCCCATTTCTGTTTGGGAGGCATGGGTGATGTCAGGGGAGAGAAGATGGGTTTGGGCTCAGACATCCAAACACTCATCCACATACACCAAATGAGGGCTTGCCATGGGCTGGGCATTGTGTAGAGCACACAGGTTGGAGCGATGGCTTGCTTTTGTTCTGTTGGAGACAAAAATAAACCAACAAATAAAAATATGAATAACGTGCTATCAGGTAGGGATAAGTGGTAGAAACAAAGCAGAGTAAGGTATTAAAAAAGGACTGAGACAGAAGATAGCGCATTAGAGGTAAGGTGGTCAAAGAGGCCTTTCTTAAGAGATAATATTGGAGCAGAGACCTGAGTGAAATAGTGTAGAAACTCTGTGAAAATGGGGGAAAAGACTAGTGCCAAGGCCCTGACACTACAATGTTCTGAGAGTGTTTAAGAAACAGAAAGGAGGTCAATATAGCTGAGCTGAAGGAGCCAGATGGAGCGTGATCAGAGATGAGCCTGGAAAGCCAGGCAGGGGCCAGGCCATATGGGGGCTTGTTGGACACACAAGCATTTTGGATTTAATTCTCAGTGATGTGGGACTGAGACAGCTTTGAAGGATTTTGAGGTGGGAAGTGACATGATCTGATTTGTATTTCTAAGGGGCTGCTCCGGCTGCTGTGTGGAATAGATTGGGGAGCATGGTGGGAGACAGGGGCCAGAGACAAGGCTATGGCAACAGGCCAGGTGAGAGGCGATGTTGACTTGGGCCAGGGCAGCAGCAGTCAAGTGATGACTCATTCTGATACTAAGTCTGAATTCTGGCACTGCCTTTTACAAACTATGACCTTGGGCAAGTTGCTTAGTTTCTCTGAACTTCAACTTCTTATTTTTAAAAAATTGAAGATGAATGTATACTTTATGGTCATTTGGTGCACTGTGGGCCCTCACAGTGGGTCTTCACACTATACCGTCTCTCTTCTGGATTGCTATCCTCCTTCCCCTGACAAGGAGCTCCTACAACCAGTTTTTAAGCCTCAGTGCAGGAGGCTGAGTTAGCCTCATCAGTTTGTGGTTCATAATCATCACTGGTCCCTCTGTCTTTCATTCTATTTACTCCTTATTCTCCATTCTCCACTCCCCTTTCCCTCTTGCTTCTGCCCGCAGCCAGTCATTCTAAAGTGTTTAATTTGTATCCCTCTACAAATGACATATCGTTGTTCTGTATACTTGTATTTTAAATTTTTCTAAATGATGTTGTATCAGATATTTTATTATTTTTTTTATTTAACTGAGCTCTGTGTTTTCCAGATCCATCCTCATTGCCACGTACATAATTGATCTGTTACTGCTGACTGCTAACTAGTACATACGTCATGGTGAGCATCAACCACAATTTAACTAGCCACTCCTCCACCCACCTGCAATTTGAAAGCTCAACATCCACATACTCGTGCCCCTTGAACCTGTGTGAGAATTTCATGGGCATACACCCCAGAAGCAGAATACCTGGGTCATAGGTATCTGTATATCTAATTTGATTAAGTACCACCAGACTGTTTTTCAGAATGTCTATACCACTTTCACCAGCAGCACAGGACAATTTCCATGCCCCACGTTCCCTCCAGCACTTGGCATTATCCAGTTTTCCAGTTTTACCAGACTAATAAGTTCTAAGTTCTTTGTTATTTAATCAGCATTTCTCTGATTAAAAATGGGTTTCAGGATCTCTTCACATGCTTATTAGCCCTTTGAGTTTTTTTTTCTATAAATTGCTAAGCCATATCCTTTGAACATTTTAAATTCAGGGTTGCTATCTATTTTCCCTTTGACTTGCAGGAGTTTCTTGTATATTATAAATAATACATTTTTTGTTGATATAAAATGCCACAAATATATTCTTTCATTCTGTCATCTATTAACCCTTCCCATATGTCTTACATTGAACTGAAAACTACTTAATTTTGCTATGATTGAATCCACCTATTTTCTGCTACAAGTTTTATGTTTTTGAAATTGCTTAGGAAGTGCTTTCCTACCTCTGTGCCACAATCACATTATTCTTTCTATATTTTATCCTAATCGTTATAGACATTTATCTTAAACATTCAGATCTTGTATCCATTTGGAATAAAAATGATATTAAGTATCATTGCATACCTAATATCCAACATTAGGATATTGAAATAAAATTATATTAGGATCTGGCTTTATTTTTCCTGTGTTCCAGTTTTGCCAGCCCTGTTATTAAACAATATTTGATTTGTAGTATCATTTGATCGCATAAGAAGCATAATAATGAGTCTGTATTAGCTCTCTATTCTGTTTTTTTGGTTTGTATTTTATTTGTAGACGAATATTAGATTGTTTTTATTACTGTGGCTTTATAGTATATTTTATTATCTGATAAAGCCTTCTTTATTCTTCTTTTTAAGGTTAACTTATTTAACTATATGTTTTTATTCTTCCATAGAAATTACTGAGGCACAACTTGCATATATCAAAGGCTATATATAGTTTTCAGTGGGTGCAGTGGCTCATGCCTGTAATTCCAGCACTTAGGAAGCCAAGGTGGGAGGAGTGCTTGAGCCCAAAAGTTTGAGGCCATCCTGGGCAATATAGCAAGATCCTGTCTCTAAAAAAATGGTATATATCGCCGGGCGTGGTGGCTCAAGCCTGTAATCCCAGCACTTTGGGAGGCCGAGGCGGGTGGATCATGAGGTCAAGAGATCGAGACCATCCTGGTCAACATGGTGAAACCCCGTCTCTACTAAAAATACAAAAAATTAGCTGGGCATGGTGGCACGTGCCTGTAATCCCAGCTACTCAGGAGGCTGAGGCAGGAGAATTGCCTGAACCCAGGAGACAGGTTGCGGTGAGCCGAGATCGCGCCATTGCACTCCAGCCTGGGTAACAAGAGCGAAACTCCATCTCAAAAAAAAAAAAAAAAGGTATATATCATTTTCAAATTCTTAAACTGAATACTTCTGATCTTTCCATGTTTGTTATGTATAAGAGTGTGTCTCAATTTATATGGAAGAATAAAATTTTTATTAAATTTTTAATTTTAAATTTTTGTGGGTACATAGCAGATATATATATATATATATATATATATATATATATATGGGATACATGAGATATTTTGATACAAGCATGTAATGTGTAGTAATCACAAGCACAGGCAACCAAAGCAAAAATGGACAAAATGGAATCACAACAAATTTAAAAGCTTTTGCACAGCAAAGGAAGCGATCAACAAAAAGAATGGAAATTTTTAATTAGCTGAGACAGTCTTAGGATGTAGAATATTTTTATCACTCCAGAAAATTTCCATGTGAACGTCTGTCAGTCCCTCATCTACTATGATCATTTTGTTTACTACTACCATTGGTTTTTCTCATTTAGAACTTTATATAGATGGAATTAGACAGTCCATATTCTTTTAGATGTAGGGCTTTTTTAAAAAAAGTGTCACCACTGTTACTGCAAGTATTTACATTTTATTCTATTTAGTGCTCAGTAAATTTGTTTTTCCATTTGCCTGTTGACAGATACTTGCAATTGCTCTTATTTTTTTCCCATTTGCCTTTTGATAGACACTTGCAATTGCTAATAATTTTTTATGTTATGTAAATGAATATTATAAACATTATTGTTGAATTATTTTTGTGATCACGTTTCATTTTTCTTTGGTAGATACCTAGAATAAATATTGCTAGGTCTTAGGGTGTAGACTTATTTTTAACTTTATAAAACAATGTCAAACTAATTTTCAAAATCACTGTAGGCTGGAAATGGCAGCTTATACCTGTAATCCCAGCACTTTGGGAGGCCAAGGTGGGTGGATCACCAGAGGTCAGGAGTTTGAGACAGCCTGGCCAACATAATGAGACCCTGTCTCTAATAAAAATACAAAAATTAGCTGTGTGTGGTGGTGGGCACCTGTAATTCCAGCTACTCAGGAGGCTGAGGCACGAAAATCGCTTGAATTTGGGAGGCAGAGGTTGTAGTGAGCCAAGATCTAGCAGTTTACATTTCACTAGCAATGTCTGAGAGTTCTAGTTGTTCCACATTCTCATCAACATTTGGTATTGTCAGTCTTTTAGATAAAAGCTATTCTAGTGGGTATGAAATGTATCTCATTGTTGTTTTAATTTGTATTTTTCTGATGACTAATGATGGCAAAATCCTTTACCTGTGCTTATCGGGTAATCTTTTATGAAGTGATTCTTCAGTCTCTTATTTTTTCTTGGATTACTTATCTTTTCATTATTGACTTTCAGAATTTCTCAGCACTCCCTCCTCACTTCAATGTGTTGGATATGAATCTTTTGTCAAATAAATATATTGTGAATATTTTTCCAGTTTGTGGCTTCTCTTTTCATTTTCTTAATGGTACCATTTTGTCAGCAGAAAATTTTAATTTTGTGGGAGTCTAATTTATGATTTTTCTTTTATGGTTAGTTCTTTTTGAGTTATCATTAAGAAATTTTTACCTACCCATGGTCACAAAGACATTATTGTATGTTTTATTTAAGAAATTTTATGGTTCTAATATTTAAAGTTAGGTCTATAATCTCTCTCAAATTATTTTTTTACATATGTACTGAGCTAGATTTTAATTTTTTTTCTTCCACAGAGATATCTAGTTGTTCCAGCACATTCTGTTAAAAAGATTTTCCTTTCTTCAATGAATTGCTTTGATGCTTTAGTCAAAAATCTATATAGGTGCAGGCATATTTTTGAGTTTTCTATTGTGTTTCATTGACCTACAGGTATTTGTTTTATGCTGATAACACATGGTCTCGATTACTGTAACTTTATAGTAGGTTTTGAAATCAAGTAGTGTAAGTCCTCTAACTTTGTTCTTATTTTTTCAAATTGTTTTGAATATTCTAGATCCTTTACATTTCCATATACATTTTAGAATTAGAATTAACTTTTCAATTTATTTATAAAAATACTCCTAAAATTTCAAGTGGAATTGTACTAAATCTGTTGGTTAATGTAGAAAGAGTGGACAATTTTATCAGTCTTAAATAGTATAACAGTCTTAAATAGTGTAACGAATATGATGCTATTGTTTCATTTTTTCCTTTAGTTTCTCCTAGAAATATTCTATAATTTTCAGTGTAGAGGTCTTGCATATCTTTTGTTAGATTCATCTTAGGTATTTTATTTTTAAAATTTTATATTCTATTTATTCATGCTAATATATAAACATATAATTAATTTTTAAATGTTGATCTCATATTCTTCAACCTTACTAAAGTCAATTACCAAATTTAGGAGATTCCATAGTATTTTCTACATATAAAATTGTCATTAGTGAATAAAGACAGTTTTTCTTCTTCCTTTTCAATTTTTGTGTATTTTTTTTCTTGTCTATTGCACTGAGAGTTCTCAGACAATGCTGTAGTGAAGTGGTGAGAGAAGGAATCTTTGGCAACGGTTCTTCCCAATCTTAGGGTGTTCAATGTTTTACCATCAAATGTGAATTTTTAACTGCATGCTTTTCACTGTTGCCTTACATGAGACCAAGAAAGTTCCCTTCTGTGGTAGGCAATATAATGGCTCCCAAACATGCCCATGTCCTAATTCCAGAAGCCTAAAAATATGTTATGTTACTTGCCAAAGTGGAATTAGGATTACAGATGTAATTAAAGTTGCTAATTGGCCTTAAAATAAGTGATAATTCTGGATTACCTGGATAGGCCCAAAGTAATCACAAGGGTCCTTAAAAGTGAAAGAGGGATGCAGAAAAAGAAAGTCAGAAGGAGATGGAAGTACTGGAAAAATGGTCAGAGATATCCAGTGTTGGTGGTGTTGAAGGTGGAGGAAAGGGGCTATGAGCCAAGAATGTAGATGTCCTATAAAAACCAGAAAATACAAGAGAGCAATTTGTCCTGTTGTGCCTTTGGAAAGGAACACAGCCCTGCCAATGTCTTGATTTGAGTCCTGTGAAACCTTAAAACTGTAAGATCATAGGTTTGTGTTGTTTAAGCCACTATGTCTATGGTTGTTTGTTACAGCAGCAACAGGGAACTAATACACTTTCAAATTTTAGTTTTCTCAGAGGTTGTTTTTTAAACAAATGAGTGCTTTGCTGTTTTCTCTCTTGACTGTGCATCACACTGTCTTGATTGTTCCTGTGTCTCATAATTCTTAAAGTGTATTGCAGACATTGTGTTAAAATAGCAGTAGAGACTGAGGTAAATAATTTTTGTCCTCCAGGAAAAGGCATGATTAATTCTTTTCTCAGGCTGCTAGTGTAGGGGAGTTAATCTAATCTCTAGTTCATCTGGGCCCAGAGCTTTCTTGAACTTTTAATTGGATTCAATTCGCCACTGGCTTAAAATATTTTGAGGGTAGAATCAAGACTTCCCCTTCAGTAGGGTTGGGGATCCAGGGATCCAGGGCTCTGAGTATCTCTTTATGTTTAACAGCTTCACTACCAGCTTTCTGAGCCATGTTAGCTCTTTTGCTGAGAGGAGTTCACTCTGATTTCTGTCCTTACCCTGTCTTTTTACCCCCCAGGAAATCTTTCTCTGTCTTGTTCCCCTGCTCCAGTTTTCAGAGGGCCACTTCACTGCACCTGTTGAGGTTCGTGATGTGTTTGAACTTTTCAAAAGGTTTTCAGCCCTCCTGCCCTTCATCAACTGATGGCAGCTACTGTTTATGAAGGGCCAGCATGCCCCAGGGGAAATCTTTTTAGTTCTCCTGTTTTATATAAATTATAAAGCACATGTATTAAGTTTTTTTAACACTCCAGCTGGAAAATTAATTGGACTTGCATTGAATTTATAAACTAATCTGGGGAGAATTCACATTCTTGTAATATTAACTAGTCCATTCATGACTTTGAAATGGGTCTTCATTTATTCAGATCATCATACTTACATATATTTTTATTTGTTAGAACTTTAAATTTTACTCACTATAGGCATTTTTATTTTTACATATCTTATGGTTTTTATAACTATTGCGAATGGTATCTTTTTAGAAATTATATTTGCTGGTTGATTATTACTATTGTAAAGAAATGATATTGATTTTTGAAATTGCTCTTCAATCCAGTAACTTCAGCAAGCTCTCGTGTTCTGTTTGGTTCTACATTTCCAAACACTGAGCGTTTTATTTCCTAAATCCTTTTACCTCTTTTTGCCACCACTGGCTGGTACCTGAGTGCTCTGTTGATCAGTGGCAGACAATCATTCTTATACCACCTGATGCTTCCCTGCCCCACTTCATGCCTTCCTGGCCACAGCTGAATTGAACCAGAAATGAGCACCTAATGTAAGCTGTGCTAATCAGATCCTCTTCCCTAGGAATTTGGAATTGGAATTCAGAGTTGTTGGTCAGCTCTCTCTCCAGCAAGTGAATTGGAATGTATTGTAAATATTGGGTGGAAGCAGCCATGTTTGGTCACTTGAATATGGAAGCAGAGAAAGAGGAGGAAGCAGGGTAAAAGGAGGCAGTTTAAGAGAGTACAGTGAGAGAGAGAGAACAGACAAAAGGACACACAGAGACGGACACGCAGATACTTATAAAGACATAAGGAGAGAAATACCATGGAGAGGCAAGGTCAGGGAGCCACACCCTACACATGCAGCCACACTTTTAGAGAGAGATGGACAGAAAGAAAGGCAGACAGACATGGATAAAAATGCAGAGACAGACATAGCAGACAAAAAGAGATAGGCAGACAGACTGGAATCCCAGACTCGGAGAAGCCATAGAAGACTAGAAAGATACAGAGGCAGGAAGGCTGCCTGCACTCCTGGGGTCTGCATGGCTTGTTGGCTGCAGCTCCTTGGGAGGCCTATCTATAATTTCTGCCCACAGGTTTGGTGAGATTGCTCCAAATCCTCATAACAAATCTGATTTTACGTAAGCTTGCTTGAGGGGCTTCTTTTGACATTAAATGCACAATTCAGCCCAGAGCTCTTCTCTGCACTCCAGTTGAGCACAAACTTTACTGTACCGGAAAAGTTCAAAGGCATCACAAACCTAGCCCTTCTGAATGAAGCTCTTGTTTCCTCCCAGACACGACATCACACCCCTGTCCTACATTCTCAGAAACACAGGAGCCACTTTCGGTTCCTCCTGTTCCCTCAGACTCTATAGCCAACCCATCACTTCACTTGGTTAGTTCTTTGTAATCTGTCCACATTTCTCCATTTGCACATCCCATCCTAGCCTAGCTACCATCGTCCCTCACCTGTATCACCCTGCAGCTTCCTAACTGGTCATCCTGCCTTCGCTTTTACCCACTCCTATCCATGCTTCATACAGTTGCCAGGGGATTTCTCTTAAAATGTATATTGTCTCATAACATGTCCCTGCTTAAACGCTTTTTAAAAGGCTTCCTATTCCACTCTGCACAAATGCGGCACCTATTGCAGCTTAGCAGGCCTGCAGAACCTGCACCTATGTCCTCCTTCAGTCACTGGGCGCCTCGCCACACACCAAGCCCATATTGACCTCGAGGCAGCGGTGCCTGCTGGGGTCTCTGTCCTGACTCTTTCTATGGTTAGCGTCTTATCAGGAAGGTCTCACTTAAGTGTCATTATACCTGTTAGATGCTGTTTAAGTTCTCTCCTTATCAATCTGTCTTTGCCAGTGGGTGCTTTGCCTTTATTTAGGAAGTCCTCTCACATGAAAACCTAAACCCTGTGATCCTTGATGGTGCAACCCAAAGTCCTTTCAGGGAAGGATCCAGGAACTCTGTTGTAAGCAATTTTATCCTCCACTGAACTTCTCAGATCACTTTGCCCTCTAAGCTCCTGTGACCACACTGGCAAGGAAGATATGTTTTGCGGTGTCTGTCCACCTCACAAACATCTCCTGTTTTGACAGACTGCCACCCCACAGCCACAGGAAGTGTTCCAGAGCTGTTTGCATCACAAGGCCCATCTTCATATATTCCCCCAGAGTTGATTGAATGAGAAAGGATCATGTTGGGTTAGCTGGACTCTCTGTCCTGGGATGCCGCTTTAGGCCTGAGAGGCACTGATTCCAAGCTGTGTTTTGAGGCTAGAATGAAGGCATTTTGGGGTAACCATGTGACCTGTGCAGCAGAGAGTATTGGGATGAGGCAAAAGGCAGGGTGGAGGAGCTGCTTCTAGCCTCAGGTCAGCTCCAGGGAGCCCCAGCTGTTCTTCCCTTTCCTGATGTAGTCATGTCTATGCCTTTATATTGAACACTTCTATGGCTTATGTCTGCAGCTTGTTTTAGCTAATTTGAATAGATTTCTGCTACATACAACCACAAGAGTCTTGACTAAATTGGATATTTATGGCAGTGTGTTACGGTTACCAGATCTTTCCTCTGAGCTCTCAGCTTCTGGAGGGCAGAAATCTGATTCCACACATTTTTGTATCCTCATAGTGCCTAGTGCACTGTGGTATGTACAGTTGGGATTCAACTGCAAATTTGTCAGATAAATGAACTATTTATGCTAGAAAATACATCCAGATGACCTTATTTATATGGACCTAGATGCAATAATAACATTTTCCAAGAAATAGTGATTAATCTTAAAAATGCTCAGTATTCAAACAACAGATACTTAAGAAAGTTTTCATTTTAGTGCAAACTCAGGCAATCATACCTGGTAAGTACCAACTTTTTTTGATCTTTCTCTGCTTCTGAATCTTCAATGGCTCCCAGTGCCTATTGAATTCTATCCAAAGTCTTACAGTGGGAATTCAAGATCCCCCAGAATATGGTCCTAGGTTCTCTTCTCCATTTTATCTTCTATCTCATACTCCAGTCAAATTAGACCACTCCTGGTTCTTCCTCTCAACCATTTTGCTTAGACTCCTACTATATACTTACAATGCCATCTCTTCATCTTTACTCTCAAAAGTCTTAGCTTCTTGTTGGAGTTTGGAACTGCATCTCCTTTTTATTATGTCCTCCATCTTCCCCCCAAAATTTTCAAGGCAGTGCTCAAAGAACCATGGTAGGAAGGGAAGTACACATGCAGGGGCATGAGCTCAAAGAACTAAGGTGTGAGAAATGATTCAGATCACAAGTAAAATTAGTCCATCGATTAAATATTTTCAACAAACTCTTCCTGGGTACTTACAACATACAGGCACTGCACCCATTGTTAAGGTTTTTCTTAATTTTTCAGTAGTCCCTTTTCCACAATTGTTGACATGGACAAGTGGTATTTCCTCAATCCTTTTGAGAAGAACAGGTTCAGCTATCCCTTACCCACCAGCTTGAAGCCCATTAACCCATTTCTTTAGAAAATTTCTGGAGCCTTCAATAAATAATGGTTTCAAGGGTTTAGGCACTAAAGACTGTGAGGACATAAAGAAAAAGACACCTTCCTCCTTGTCTGGCTGAGCCTAGGGATGTCAAGGAGGACTTCCTGGAGGAGGTAAACTGAGTTATGTTTGAAAAATATGGTGAATTTGTTTTCTGGCAACCCATCTGAAGCTGCCTTGGGTATTCCCACACCACTCCTCCCCTCCTTCCAGGTATGGAGAGGTGACTGAAGTGTGAATGCTTCTACCACAAACCCTTTAGATAGACCAAAAATACCCCACTGACACTTACATTCATAATTAACCCTTAAGCACTTCATTTTATGAAGAGTAGCATCGTCTCCTTGGTTATTTCTGGTGCTAATTCAGACTTTCAGAAATCAAGTTTGCTGAAGGTGAGGGGCCCCCGGACGCAGGTGACAGTTGGTCAGGATCAGCACTTGCTGTTTTCTGTATTCAGCATCTTAATGTGGCTGGCAAAAATCCATACTGCATGGCTCACGCCTGCTGCACAAGTCTCTCTGGGTCATAGAAAACTCTATAATATTCATTTTTCAGAAATTGAAAGTTTCCCTTCAGGTAACACATCAAGATTTACAGCACCTTGGACAAAATTAGGCATTGGATTAGGAATTCAATGCGTGACAATCTATCTTCCTTCCAGAGAGATATTGTTGCACAAATCAGAAAATCATAGCCTGGTCGTGTAATCAACAACATTTCATTCCAGAAAGCATATTAGAGCTGGAGTGATAAGGCCTATTGAAGCCGCAGATGGCAATTCTTGAAGTTTCTGAACAGCCACACTTTCTGGGAACCCTTGTGGCTTGTCCAAATGCATTTGAGCATTTGAGGATTTTCAAGTCAGATCGGTTCCTTATAACAGGAGCTGATACAGCCAAGGTCATGAGTTCATTCTAACAAGGGACAGTTTTCTTCGCTTTTTATGGCTATATTTTCTATCTTTAAAGCTTCTCCAGTGAGTATCTTCCATGGTTAAAAAAAAACCCACAAAAATAAATCTACTAACCCCGCATCTCATTCTGTTATGATCTTATTTTTGAAATCCTTCACAGCCAAGCAACAACGTTAATACCTGTCATGTGTCTCCTAATTACCATTTATGGCATACCTACTGTTTGTCAAACACACTATGTTTTATCTACTTTTATTTCATCACAGCAATCCTATAAGATCAGTATTAATATACCTATTTCTAGGTTGAAAACCAGAGGTTTGGAGAGGTCAAGATAGTGGTTCAAGGTGCCATAGCTAAGAAGTGGCACAGTGGGGATGACTTTCTGGGCCTCTTTTCACTCCAGCTTGTATCCAGGACAGCCTAGCTTTCTCCTCCATGGGGCTGCTGCAATGACTCTCATTGAAGACATCAGTGACTACTGTTAAATCCAGTGGAAAGTTTTTACTCCTTACCTCAGCTGACCTCTCTGCAGCATTTGCCACAGTCCTCTTTCCTCAGACTGCATGATGCCATGCCTTCTGAGTCTCCTTCACCTCCCCTGGATGCTCCGTCTGTCTCCTGGATAGCTTTACCTGTCTCTGTCATCTCTTGATGTTGGTGTTACTGGGAGTCCTGTGCACGTCACAGGGTACCCACCCTCAGATGGTCTCATGGATCCCCGTGGCTGCAGCGGCCATCTGTAGGCTGCCAACTCCCAGTTCTGTATCTCAGCTTGGCCCTCTCTTCTCAGTTTCAGACCTGAAGGTCCCACTGCCCACTGGACCTCAATGTCCTGGATGCCCTGCAGGCACATCAAGTCCACCCCGAAGAAAACCTATGATGCGGTCGTCCTTAGGGACAATCAGGATTGACCCCATCAGGCCTCCCACCACTGTGAATCTTTTACCTCGTCCACACACTCCACACACCTCTGTGAGGCTTAAGCTCCCCACCACCCAACCTCCTATCCACTTCCCTCCTGCTGTCTGGGATTTATATTCCTCTTCTCTGAATGATCCTTCCACCTTCTTGCTCTCATTGACACCTGAATTCCCTCTAGGAATATGGCTGTCTCAGCAGCCTTCTCAGGTAGAGGCTGTCTTTTCCCCTTCAGAGCCTAGGCTTGAGTGAGGTGTCCTCCCTGCTCCCATTGCCATTTCCTGGTGTTCATCTCTTCCTTCTTCCTAGTCAGATCTCCATGACAGGCCTCCATGCCAGTTTGTTTGACTTGCACATCATTGGGTTATATATCATCTAACACTGTTTGTTGCAATTTTATACCCTCCTCTTAGTCACTCTTCTTCCTGTAACAGTCATCAAAGATTTTAACACCTGGCTCACTGTATTTTTCTCCTCCACTAGCTCTGTCATCATTTTTTTGTGACTTCAGCATTCATGGAGATGAGTCATCTAACTTGCTGACCTCTCAGTTGCTTAACTGACTCATCTCCAATAATACCTTCCTCCACTCCACTTCAGTCACCCCTCCCATGGCCCACCAAAGACCTTGTCGTTAAAAGATCTTAACCCCAAAGTCTGAATGCTGTGCACAGCAGCTCTGCCCACTGCCAGCTCTCCCACATGTAGTTTTTAGTGCCCTCCCTCGGGCAAGTCTTTGACTCACTGGAATCTCTAATATTAAGCCTGCCACATTTTCACTACCCAACACAATGATTTATCTTATTTCAAAATTTCTATTCCATCATTATATTTACTTCTTAGATATACCCCTGCTTCTCTTTTTTTCATTATATTTCCTGGAAACATCCTAATTTTGTTGGTTAAAGCCAACTTTCCAAACATTCTACACCTGCATCTAAGAAGCTACCCCTGGCTGCAGAAAAATATCAGATCTCATATCTTAGTTCACGTTGAGCTGCTATAACAGAATGCCTGAAACTTGGTCATTTATATAGATTGGGAATTGTTTCTTCCAGTTCTGGAGGCTGGGATGTCCAAGGGTGAAGGTCCCACATCTGATCAGGGCCTTCTTGCTGCTCATCCCGTGGCAGAAGACATCAAATGCTCTACAGAGAGAGGAGAAGTGGAGACAAACTCATTTTTTTTTTTTTTTTTTTTTTTTTTTTTGAGATGACGTCTTGCTCTTCTCACCCAGGCTGGAGTGCAATGGCATGATCTTGGCTCACTGCAACCTCCGCCTCCCAAGTTCAAGTGATTATCCTGCCTCAGCCTCCCAAGTAGCTGGGATTATAGGCATGCTCCACCATGCCTAGCTAATTTTTTGTATTTTTTAGTAGAGACAGCGTTTCACCATGTTGGTCAGGCTAGTCTTGAACTCCTGACCTCAAGTGATCCACCCGCCTCAGCCTCCCAAACTGCTGGGATTACAGTCATGAGCCACTGCACTCAGCTCAAAACTCATCTTTTATAAGGTACCCACCCACTCTATTTGTGAGGAAAGAGCCTTTCTGAGGTCCTACCTCTCAAGACTGTTGCATTAGGGACTGAGTTCCAGCACAAAAACTTTAGGGAGACACATTCAAACCAGAATAACTCATTTAAAATTTATCCTCACAGATTTCAGTGGGTCTCTAGATCTAAACAACTGTTTCACATTTCTTTTTTTTTTTTTTTTCAGACTTCCAGTATCATCTCACTCTCAGCTTGAATCTTGCTTCTTCTTTCACTGAGAAAAAATAAATCGGAAGAAAACTGCCTCAACCTCCCACCAGCACCTCTACCGACCTGCCTGCATTTGTGTCTAGGTGCTCTGACTTTCCCCTATAACAATGGGTACATTGCTCCTGCTCCTCTCTAAGGCCAACCATTCCACCTATATACTGGCTTCCTCAAGAATTTCTCTCCTATAGTTTTTCACTCTCTTTTCTTTCTGTAAAATCAGAATTCTCTTCTCTACTGGCTCATTCTTATCAACTTACAACCATGCTTTAACTCCCATCTTAAAAGCAGAACATTCCTTGACCCCATATTCCTCTCTACTGCTGTATTTCTTTGCTTTCCTTTATAGCAAAATTTGTTGAAAAAATTTATAGTCACAGTCTCCACTTCCTCACCTATTTTTTGGGCCCACCCCAAATAGCATGTGCCTTGAGGACTTGGCCGATTTCATTCTTGTTCCACGTTGCCAAATCCAAAAATCTATCCCCAGTCTTTTTCTTAATTGTCAATCATTCTTTCTCTCTTGAAACCCTTTCTTTGCTTGACCTCTGGGCTACTGAGATTGACATTTCTCTTGAAATATAGACTCTGGCTACCTGTCCAATGTGTATGTTTAACTAGCTTTTCAAACTTAACAAACTTAGTATTGTTGATTTCTACTCAAACCTATGTCTAAATCTTGGCTCAGCCACTAATTAGTTATAAATCATTGGGGAAAAAATACATACCTCTGTGCCTTAGTATCTTATGTGTAAATTGGATGTGATATTATTACCTAATTTATAATATTGTAGTGAGGATTAAATGAGGTAATAACATGAAAAGCACTGCTTTTGAAGCTTGGCATATAGCACGTGCACAATAAATGATGCTTCTTTCCGTATCCCTACCCACACTGGTATCTCCTCTTGAGTGTTCTCCTCTCAGTGAATGGCATCACCCAGTCACCCAAGTCAGAACTGATACCACCCTTAACCCCTTCCTATTACTAATGCCCCACATCAATCAATAACCAACCGCTCTCAAGCCTGCCTTTCAAATATTTCTCAAGGCCCTCCGTTTTGTTCAGCTTTGTTTCTGCCCCGCTCCCCCTGTCCTCACTGCAGTCCATCTCTTGCCTGGCTGCAGCTGGTTCTCCAGTCCTGTCTCCACCCTACAGCCAGTGATGACCTTAAAATTCATTATCTTCTCATACAACTTCCCTTCAATGTATCCTGAGTTATCTCAGGAAGTGATTCAAATTCTTATATTTCTGTGCATCACGATTACTCAACAGGAGACTTTAGAATTGGGCCTCAGCTGTCTTTCCTCTCTCACTGCTTCCTACCCTATCTCCAAAGCCATGGTATGGAATTTAGGGACCATTTGCCACTTCCAGAATTTGCCATGAGTTCTTACTTCAAGTTCTTACCTTTATGTGTGCTTTCTTCTGTCTAGGACAGTATATTACCTACCCACCCCACCCTTTCTACCTGACTAACTCATACCTGAAGTGTTGGCTCACATACTTCCATCTCTAAGAGGCGGGGTTGATTTTTCCTATCTGGGGTTAGACACTCCCTCCTGCCTGCACTCATAGCTTCTCATACTTTCCTTATGATGGCCCATTTAAATGATGTGTTTTCCCACCAGCTTTGAGATCCTGGAGGGAAGAACCTCATGCTCAAAACTCCTGGGAGAATGCAATTTTAATCCCTTGGTCTTTTTGGAATGCTGTCCAGTTTCTTGCTATCTTAGATGTGCACCTAAATGAGTGCAGCACATACATACTTATATGTGCCTTGACATACCTTTTTTGATAATTGAAATGAAGCTCTAGGGTTCTATGGTCTCTAAGATTCTTTCTACCTCTAAAATATTAGAACTGTCTGCTGTATTGGGCTCTATGGGGTCAGGATGCCACTTGCCAGAATTTAAGAACTGAAGATGCTGGAGGATTCTGATCCTGCCTTTACCCAGCCTAAAATAGCTGGGCAATTACTTTTTACTTTTCCATCCAGTTGTTTAGAAGCCATGTAGACACTGTCTAAAAGCAAAGTTATTAAACCATTTTCTTTGGGGAATGACTTAACTGTTTTAAATTCATTTTCGACCCAAGCTTCTTAGAATAATGGAGACAGCTAGATATAACTATTAAATGGTGCTACTCCCCAAAGGCCACTTGCTCCAGTTTATAATCCCGTTCCCGCCACACTATAGCAAACAATCCTTCCTACTGTGACTCCCCCTGGTGTGTTAATGAATTTGCCTGCTTATAAACCGGTGCTATTGCAGGCCTCCTTGACTCTTTGGAGGAGGCAAGGGTTAGGCAGTTAGTTGTCTGGTATCTAGGTGAACCTGACAAAGAGAAACAAACTTCTTTGTTTGTTTCCCTCTACCTAGGGGGTGGAAGTTGCAGTGTGCAGAGATGCTGCCAATGTACTCCAGACTGGGCGACAGAGTGACTCCATCTCAAAAACAAACAAAAAGCTCTAGGGAAATGAGAAAGAATAGCACTAGAGATCTGCAGTTCATATGCATTTCTCTAAGGAAAGGCTGTAGGGTATGAGAAGGGAGCATTAGAGAGGGGCACCTCGGGGGCTTTTCCCATGAAGATCCAGGGAATTGTCTGATGTCTAGGAGTCTTCACATTTCTGAATTTAAAAGATACTTCAGTGCTTGGCAATAAATGGGGCTGAGGTATCACCAAACAGAATGGATACTGAAGGATTATGAAGATACTTAAAGATTCTGAGACCATCTCTACCCATTTAAACATATCCAGGTAGCTAGCTGTACTTATTTCCATTTTTGTTCAGTTGTTTGCAAAACATATAGACACGATAAGAGCAGAAAGTTATTAAACTGCCATATTATAGAGATTTACCTGATTCTGAAGGCAATAGGGAGCCACTAAAGATTCTTAAGCAAGGAAGTAACCTGATTTATGTAGTCTTTTAGAAATGTCAATCTGCAGGAGCAGCAGAGAGGGAGATGAGAGGTAAGGGGACCAGTATCATCTGCAAGGACGAGAAAAGTCATTCTGCCTTCACGTCACTGCAGGCAGCCTTAGCTGGGACCTGTGCAGGCTGGAAGACAGAGAGACATACCATGGTAGCCACAAGAGGAACCAGAGGAACCACCCCTTTCTGCTTGGGTCCAGTATTTGCCCAGCTACCTCTCTTTAGCCCCCATTACCAGGGTCATCTCACCCTTCTTTTTGATACTCCACCTCTGGTCCTTTTTTAAAATTATGATTTTACTTTAAGCTCTGGGATACATGCACAGAACGTGCAGGTTTGTTACATAGATATATGTGTACCATGGTGGTTTGCCCCACCTATCAACCTGTCATCTAGGTTTTAAGCCCCACATGCATTAGGTATTTATCCTAATGGTCTCCCTCCCCTTGTTCCCCATCCCCTGACAAGCCCTGGTATGTATTGTTCCCCTCCCTGTGTCCATGTGTTCTCATTGTTAAACTCCCACTTATGAGTGAGAATATGCAGTATTTGGTATTCTGTTCCTGTGTTAGTTTGCTGAGGATGATGGCTTCTAGCTTCATCCCTGTCCCTGCAAAGGACATGAACTCATTCTTTTTTATGGCTGCATAGTATGCCATGGTGTAAATGTGCCACATTTTCTTTATCCAGCCTATCTTTGGTGGGCATTTGGGTTGGTTCCAAGTCTTTGCTATTGTAAATAGTGCTGCAATAAACATACGTGTGCATGTGTCTTTATAGTAGAATAAAGACTATTCTACTATAAATCGAATAAAGTAGAATTTATTAAAGGATTATAAATATAATCCTTTGGGTATATACCCAGTAATGGGATTGCTGGGTCCAATGGTATTTCTGATTCTAGATCCTTGAGGAATTGCCACACTGCCTTCTGCAATGGTTGAAATAATTTACACTCCCACCAACAGTGTAAAAGTGTTCCTGTTTCTCCACATCCTCTCCAGCATCTGCTGTTTCCTGACTTTTTAATGATCACCATTCTAACTGGTGTTAGATGGTATCTTGTTGTGGTTTTGATTTGCATTTTCTAATGACCTCACCTCTGGTCCTTTAAGCCAGACCAACCAACTTGTCCCAGATCCAAGGTCCTCACCCTCCCTTCTCTAATGACTTCTTGCTTTGTTTCAGAGACCAACACCACTATCCACTCAGCCTCCCAAGCTAGAAGCCTGGTCTGGATTTTTCCTTCCACCATCATATCCAACCCACCTCCTAGTTCTGTCACTTTTCCTTTTTGACTATTTCTGGACTCCACTACCCTAAGTCAGACCCAGATACATCTGGCCTGGACTGCCACCGTGGATTCCTCGTCACTCTGCCTCCACATGTTCTCTCCCTCAGCAGGGGCTAGTCACCAATGCCAGAGCAATCCTTCTGGAATACAGAGCCCCCTTCTGATTCTTCACAACCCCTGGAGAGAGGCCAAACTATTTGGTGCCTCCTACAAAGCTCTAGACCCTGCCCAGCTCTCAGGCTCAGCCTTTCTCAGGCCCTGCTCCATGACTAGAGGCTCCTCAGCCCCAAGGTAATCATCTTTATTCTCTAAGCATGGTCTTGCTGCTTATCACCTCCCTACTTTTGCTCATACCACATCCTTTTTCTGACCTGCACTCCTGATATCCCACCTTCCTCTTCACCAAGTTAGTTTCTACGCCCTTTTCAAGGCAGATCAAGAGTCAAGCCCTCCAGAAGCCTTGCCTGGCCCGCCTGGGCCTAGTGGCCTTCCTCCATGGTCCAGGAGCCTCTGGCTGCCTCTCCAAATGTCTTCACCTTGTGCTATAGCTGTTGTTTCTTCTCTGGCCTTTGTCTCCCTAAATTATATGTTCCACAGGACCGTGTTTCTGTTGGGTTTATTTCTGCATGGCACAGATAGCAAGGCTTAGCCAACTTAGTAGGCACTTGACATATATTTGTTGAAGAAATGAATTAAGCCACAGGTAACATGTACTGAAGCCTTCTTGTGTGCCAGGCCCTGTGCTTACTTAATTTAAATGATCTCACTGGATTCTTACATCATCCCAAGAGGAATGTATTATTAAATGGAGGTTTAGAAGTACAGTCACCCCTCGATATCTGAGGGGGATTGGTACCAAGCCCCTAACACCCCCATGGGTACCAAAATATAAGGAGGCTCAATTTCCTGACATACAATAGCATAGCACTTGCGCCTAATCTATGTACATCTTCTCCTGTACTTTGAATCATCTCTAGATTACTTATAATACCTAATATAATATGTATATGTTACTACATTAGCATGGAGTTCACATAGTACTTGGTGAGTTTTTAAGTTTCACTTTTGGAAACTTTGTGGGATTTTTTTCCCCAAATATGTTCCAGACCTGGTTGGTTGAATCTATGAAGGTAGGACCCATGGATGCAAAGGATCTGTGTAAGTGTTAGAGCCAGAATTTAAACCCATTGTCTGTACTCTGAAACTTGAGCTCTTTATTACAAATGAAATTGCCCACTATGACGATGAAGAAAGCTGGGACCGCTGGGGCCATGATGACTGTGGAGCAATTGCCCTCTGGAAATGAAAGATGGATGAGCTGAAGGGGTCAGGGTTTTTCTCTACTTGGCCTTCAACAGTCAGATAGAGGCATTGCATTTTTTTTAATTTAAATTTTATATTTAGTTGATTTAATGATTTATGGCACAGAATGGTGACTATAATAAAGAATAATTCATTCTATATTTCAAAATGGCTAAAAGAGTACATTTTAAATGTTTTCACTACAAAAATAATAAGTATGTGAGGCAATGGATTTCTTAACCCATTGCGTTTTTAACTTCCTCTCTCTTATTCCAAGGCTGCAAGCCT
>NW_016107345.1:1342835-1357730 GCF_001604975.1 Cebus imitator
AAATCCAGCCACATCTCAACTGGTCCTCTCCTCTGCTGCTGGACTGGACTTTTAAATTGCCCTCTTTTTCCATGTTCCTTATTGCCTTCCATGAAGAACTTCTGACACAACTTGCCTTAGACTCTGGGTGAATACTGGATATTGTTTATCCTGAAGGCTGACACACCTTGAAGCTCAACCCTGTACTGAAGTTGGGAAGCATTTGCCCAGAGCCTGGCTTATAGCTCTCGAGCTGGAGCCAGCAGTTCAGCTGGACCTAGGGTAGGGGAGATGGTAGCTCTTCTCTATCTTTTACTCTGTATATGGCTTAGCCTAGCTCAGTCTTGGGGCACAGCAAGGAGCTTGATAAATATTTGCTGAATTCAATTGAGAATCACCCTGCAACCAGGGACCTGTGATTTGCTGCCCAGCCTGCTGGGGGATATTCAGGCCATTTTCAAAAGGGGGCTTTTGTGTAAACTGTTTGCTGGCTTTGCCTCCTAGAGTTTAGGTAGAGTAAATTCTTCATGAGATCCAGAAGATTTACCTATAAAAACAAATTATTCTACTTTTTTGTTCCTCCTAAAGCCATTTTCACACGTAGTACTCTGTTAAGAAACAGGACTGAGTCATTTATTTCCACATCAGCGAATAAAATCTGTCTGTATTAGGCTTCTGTATCCCAAGGAAAAAACAGTTTGTGTGTATGTGTTTGTGTATGTGTGTGCCCATGCATGCATGTATTTTCAGGCTAAAGGGATTAATTTCTCTGGGAGCTGAAAATTCTTCAGGAGTGTTGTGCATATTAGCCTAAGACTCTGCAATATCTGAAATACGATTCTCTCTCCAATAGCTAATCAATAGTCTTCCTATTACTCCCTATAGCACATACTTGTAATTCAGTCTCCTTAATTTTAAATTTCATTTGAAAGACAAAAGCCTTCCAATACAAGGCAAGGTTTTCTATGTGTGCCCTCTTTAGCCTCCTGTGGAGTGACCTGCATTAGCCTTACCTTCTTTGCTAGGTGGAGAAAGAGACCAGCTGCCCACGCTGCTGATTTGTGGGCTTCCATTTGTTTCCAAGCTGCCAAATGGCACGGACAGAGCATTGGACATGAGGCCAGGCCAGCGCTCCACAGTTGGGAGGGCGGAGAGCTTAGTGCTGGGCAAAGGGCTCTCTATAGGACTCAGCCAGGCTAGCAAAGCACAGAGTACTCTTCCAGGACAGGCCAGGCGACACTGGGCACATGGAAGTGTCCAATGCCCTGAAAAACACATCATAGTCTGAATACAGAAGGGCAGAGTGGATTCCAAACTGTCTACCATCAAGGGCTTGGGTAGAAATTGCCAAATAAGATACTCCTTCAAGCATGGCCAACATCTGACCATTTTAATTTGGAGGTCTCTGTCCAGGCCTCAGGAGCACAGCTTGTCCATAATTCCCATATCTTTTTTTAAGTTATCAGTTTTTATAGAATATAGCCATGCACCATGTTCTATGAGAGCTATTTGGACCTTTTTCCATTGGTCAGAGCTACCAAATGTTTCCCTTTTCAAAAGACCATTTTCATTTTCCTCAATGGCAATTCAAATTTATTTTTATTAGAAGTGAAAAAATTTGTGCTTCTCTTCTCTCAAGCCCATTTCTCATCCTTAGAAGCACATTTTCCTCCTAAATCTTTGGACGTGCCTCAGATTTGAATTTTCTCACCAGCTAGGGCCATGCATGCTTGTTTAGGAGTAGAGATGATCTGGAGGCAGGGGCCATGGCATGAATTGAATCAAGTCACTTCACAATTTTTCTCAACACCTACTCTGTTCCACTTCAGTCTCATTACCTCAACACTAACAGGAGAGGCTTCCATCTTCCCCCAAGCAGTCTGGTCTTGCCTGTGCAAATATCCCAGGTGGAAGTAAGCCTAGGGTTTAATTAGAACTGCAGTGACAAGATTTATGAGATCATTTCATTTTCCTAAAACCCCACTGTAGCTTCATGAGATGCATGCAAAGAGGCAGTGTTTGCAGGGATAATCTGAGACTAGAATCTCAAAGCCACATTGTGTATCTTGGATTGAAAACTCAACTGGCAGGAGGTGATCTAGGACATGAGAAGTCACATTTGCTATACCTGTGTTTCTTCTGTAATGTAGCAACACATACCCAAATGGCATGTGACTGCTCTCCTTGGTATTTTAAGAAGCTGCCTGTGTTGAGCTCTACAATTTAATTAAAACTGGAAGGCAAAGATAATCTCCTTCTTCATAGCTTTACTTACATGTTGCATCTGATTCCTGGATATCAGCTCCTGGAGTCTGGAAGCATAAAGTCTGGAAGCAAAGAGCATTTCCTCTGAGCCAGTTAAGGCTAACGAAGATGAGGACCAGTTTCCCTGGCTGAGCTGGTGGTTTTTTGTTGCCTTTCAAACCTCATTTGGAGGCTCAGCTTGCTCTGTGTTCTGCAGGAAGTCCTGTCGAGGCTGGAAGTCCCTCTTCCATGAACGGGGTCACAGCAACAGAGCACACAGCTGTAAAAACACAAGGGCAAGATCTGCTGGACTTGGGAATATCTCCCTTGGAAAGTGACAAAGCAGAGACTAAATCAGGAACATGACCACACTTGCTCCCGAAACTGAGAGCCTCAGAGAGAGGTTGGCTTTCTGAAGGTTCTCACCTTATGGCTCCACACCTGTGTCCCATGGATCCACCCACAGTTGTCTCAAATACCCTTGGAGATATATTTGGAAAAGAGATTTTACAAGCTCCATTCGTCTTATTTTGTGATTACCCACGGTGCAACTTACTTGACATCTCCAACTTCCTCCTGTATCCTAGGAAAATGCAGTCTCACAATGGGAAACAGAGTCCCTCTGCCACCCTGTGCTGGCCCACTGGGCGAGCAAAGTCAGCTGCCCAGGTGAATCAGAACCTGCAGAATCTCTTAATAAGCCAATCTCGGGCCTGTTAGGTTGACAGTGGAAGGAGACCCTTGGCAAGGGGAGTGGTAGCAGGGCTTGGTAGCCCTGATTCTTGTCTTACATTTACCATCCCCTTGAAGACTCCTGGCAAGTCACCACTCTCCTCACCGCAGTGCCTTCGTGGAGTGCTGTTCTCCTTTTAAATCCTAATGACTTAGCTCCTCACTTATTTCCCTGTGGGCAGCTGTTGGCAAGAGGAAGGAATATTTAACCGAGACTCTATGACAAGCTCCTGGATAACACTAAGGAATAAACACACAGTAACTGACAGCTCAATCCACCTGAGACCCCTACTGGAGACCTCGTGGACCACCTCCATCATCAACAGCCATCCCCACTGACCACTCTGGTCAGCACACCTGATTTCCTCTGGTCCAGGCTCTTTCCAAGATGGCAGCCCTCTTCAGTCCCAAGTCCTCCTTCCAAGGAACTGTCTTGTCAGATGACCATCCCCTTCCATGGCTGATGCCCCTCCCTGCCCTTCTCAGGATGTGTAGCCCCAACCCTCATTATCAAAATCCAGCCTTTGCTGTGTACACTGAGTAGGGGGCTGAGATAGAATAAAGGGCTGGTGAAAAGGCAGGGAACATTTTGTTCTAGAAGTAGCAAGTAGTGGCAAGTAGAAGTGGTGAGATTTGGAATGTCCAGTAAATCTCTCCTCACTTCCCTCATCATTGGTCAAACTATATCACAGAAACTTTCTTCTGTGAGCACCTAGCTAGAAGATTGACGATCTCTGCTAAAAAGAATTCATGTTCACAACAGATAAAACATATTTAATCATTAACAATAATTCTTTAATGTCCTACACTCTTTTGTCATTGTCTCTTTTCTTGCCTGCCTCCCCTTCATGATGCAGCCGCCTGGGGGAAAAAATCTGTGGGTCTTTTTTTCTTTTTAATGTCCACTGCCTAAAATACAGTGTTGCCTAAAAGAGCATGACAACGAATAAATCTTAGGCACTCTCAGCCAGCACTGCATGAGGGAGTCCTGACCAGCAGGGGCTATTTTATGATTGCCCTGTCTGGAACCTGAAGTCTGGAATGGAAGTAAATTTAGACTAGAGAGCATTCAATAATTAAACTTTAATAACTTATATTGTAGATAGCAAAACATCCAATTAAAATAAAAATTTGATGAGTGCCAACTGTGTGTCTGGCTTGTGCTAGCTTCTGAAGATAAAAAGACTTGGCCCCTGCCCTCAAGGAGCTTACATTCCAGAGGTAAAATTATCCTGATATTTGTCATAATCATTTCTGTGTTGTGCTTTATAGTTTTACTATATATGTATGCATTCATAAGAAATATAACCTACTTTTACCTCTGAAATCTTATATAAAAGGAATGATATCACAGATACATCCATGTTTTTAAGTGTATAGCTGTAGTTTGTTCATTTTCATTATTTTATTGTGTTTCATTGAATGAAGATGTCACAATGTATTTATCCCTTCTTTTTAAAAATCGTACTTTAAGTTCTGGGGTACATGTGCATAACATGCAGGTTTGTTACACAGGTATACACATGCCATGGTCGTTTGCTGCATCCATCACTCCGTCATCTACATCAGGTATTTCTCCTAATGCTATCCTTCCCCAATCCATCCCCCGACTATCCCTCCCCTAGTTCTCCACCCCCTGACAGGCCCCGGTGTTTTATGTTCCCCTCTCTGTGTACTGAGAATTGACACTTGCGGCATTTTCAGTTTGAAACTATCTCAAACAGTGCTTCCAGAAACACACTTGCACATGTCTCCTGATCCATCTCTGTAAGTTTCTCTTGGGTAAATAGCTAGGAATAGTATTGTTGGGTCACTGAGCATACATCTTAAATTTTACTGTGTAACAATTTGTCAAAGAATTATAGCAATTCCCACTCCCGCCAGTAAGATAAGAGTCCCCTGGCTCCAAATTCTCACCAACATTTAATACAATCAGACTTTTAATTTTAAACAATTAAGTGGTTTTAATTTTATTATAAATTAATGAGTCTACATATATTCAGAATACTAGGACTTAGGCACTTAGATGTATTACAAATACCTTCTAATTGTGGCTCCTGTTTTCACTCTCTTTATGGTACTGGAAGATACTTATTTTTAATTTAACATAATATTTTCCTTTATGGTTAGTATTTCTTATTTACTGTTTAAAAAATACTCCCCTATCCTAAGGCCATGAAGATATTCTCCTATATTATCTTCTGAAAACTTTATGGATTTGTCTTTCATGTAGGGTTTTTTTTTTTTTTTCCTGCACTTGGAATTGGTATAGGATAAGGATTGAATTTCATTTGTTTTTCTTTATAGATATCCAATTATCCCAGCACAATTTATTGAAAGTCATGATGTCTTCATCTGTGTCTAATACCTCTTTATACATATATGGGTACATTTCTTCATAATTTATTCTAGTCCATTGGGCTAGTTGTTAGTCTCTGAGCAAATAGCATTCTATCTTAATTACTATGGCATTATAGTAAGTTTTGATATAAGGAGAAACAGGGTCTCATGCCTTGTTCCAAAAAAGCATATTGGTTTTTCTTGTCCACCTCTTTATAAAATACTTTACCAGGTTATAAAGCGCCACAAAACAAACAGTAAGCAATGCTTTTTGGATTCTTATTTGAGATTCCATTGAATTGATACGTTATTTTGAAGAGACATGACATCTTTACAATTAATAACACTTTTGATTTCATAACTTGGTATCTCTAGTCACTTTTTTAGGTCTTTTTAGTGTCTCCTGTTAATATTTCACAATAATATCTGTAAAGGCTTCTTGTTATATTTATTCCTAGTTATTTCATATATTTTGGTGCTTGTATTTTTAAACTTTTTATGTTTAATTGCTTGTAGCTGGTATGTAGAAATGCAAACGATTTTTGCTTGCTGTTTTAGTATCCAATAGCCTTGCTAAAGGCTCTTATTAATTCTAATGATTTATATATAGACCTTTGTTACTTTCCACATTCAGCCATATAATCTGCATCTGAAGAAAAGAATAATTGCTTTCTGTTTTTCTCAATTTTCATACCTTCTTTCTTTCTTTCTTTTAAAAATCATGCCTACTAAATCCTCCAGTGCAAAGCTTAACAAAAGTCATAAGAGCAGCATCCTTGCCTAATTCCCAGTCACAGAAGAGAAAGCTTTCAAAGTTTCACAATTAAATATGATATTTAATGTATGATTTATATGTATATTAATATGTAGTATACATAATATAAATGTAAATATAATACATGTGTAGATATGTATACAGATGTAGGTATAGACATTTTATAAGGGTGATAAACTTTCATAGTTTTCTGAAACTTTTTAAAAAATCATGAATATACATTTAATTTTAAAAACATCTTTCTGCATCTTTTAAATTAGCATTCCATTTATTTCCTTAAATATCATAATGTGGTGAATTACATTACTCTGTTTTCTGAAATTAAATGAACCTTGCATTTTTGCAATAAACCCTAATCTTCAATACCACGTTAGGTCACCTTGATAGTTGTTTTTTTTTTTTCTGAGGGAAGGAAATTCTTTTCATGTAAGTTCATTATGAGTTTGCTTTTTAATTTCCTCTTTTTTTGTACTGTCCTTGTCAGATTTGGCCGTCATGATTTTGTGAAGTCACAAAATGAAGCCATTCTTACTTTTTCTATCTTCAGAAAATTTTATGTAAGATTGGAGCTATTGGTTTCTTGAAAGCTTAGTAAAGTGTCCAGTGAAAACTGACTGAGTTTGGTAGAAGAAGATAGAAATTACTGAATCAATATATAAATTGTTTGTCAGTATTCTTGTATTTTTCTTATATTTGAGTTGTATGCAATATTTACATTGTTAATTTGTATTTAAATTATTTTGCAACTTTTCCATCCTTTTGAAAGGTTTCAAGAATATTGTGATAAGTACTCATACCCTTCAGGTAGGGTCACCGGTTGTTAACATTTTGCCACGTTTGTAGTTTCGTGCTTGCTGGAATTATCTTTCTCGTTCTCCTTCTCCATCTCTCTCTCCTCCCTGTCATTCACACACAAACACAGACAAAATCTTGACATGGATTTTTATAAAAGATTTACCTTGTTTTGAATTTATTAGAATTTCTGTACTTGTGGTGAGGCTCAACAATTCTAAAACATTCTCAGAAACTATTTTTATATTCTCTCTTCTTTTTCTTTCTTCTGGAATTTCAATTATATTGTATTCTCCCTTTATCTTTTAGTTCCTTGAACTTTCTTTTATATTTTTAAAGCTCTGGCCTGAATTTTGATACTTATTTGGATCTATCTATTTTACAATTCAAAATGTATCTGTTCAGCTACATCAAATTTGTTGATTATGTTATTCATTTTGGTTTTTTAGTCAAATATATTCATTGTATGTTTTTTATTTCTAAAGTGTATTTTGTTTTTTCCAAAATCTTCTTGGTCGTATATGATCCTTTGTATTCTGTCGATCTTTCTAAGCTTGTCTTTTCTTTCTTTAGATATATTCAACATAATTTAGATTTTTATGTCTGTAAATTCCAATATCTGATGCTTTTGTGTATGGTTCTGTTGTGTGCTCTTTCTGTTTGTATTCATGTAAGTGTATATAGTGTTTTGTGCTACTTGTTTTACCCAAAGCTTTACCTGTGGCAATTCTTCCATGTTTCATTCCTCAGTGCATACAGCTAGCTGTTTCTGCCACCTGTAGGTACTGCCACTTTGGGACCTTCATTTTCACTTTCTGCATTGTAGGGTGACTATAGTTAACATAGCTAACAACAATATATAGTATATTTCAAAATAGCTAAAAGAGAGGATTTGAAATGTTCCCAACACAGAAATAAGAAATATTCTAACTTGACTATTACACATTCTATGCACATAACAAAATATCACATGTATCCCAGAAATATGTACAAACATTATGTGCCAATTAAAAACTCCCAAAGGGCAAAGTCAGCCTTGGTGCTCACACACTTCCCACTGTTTCTGGTTTCACTTAACTTTGGATTTTGTGGAATCCTTATTTTCGCATCAGCTCAGTAATGTGTTTAAAACTTCTTTGTTTTGTCCATTATTTTAATACCTAATCTATCGCTCTGCTGAAACAGAAAATTTCCAACTTTTATTTTGTATTTTTCATTATGTATTTTAGTTCCCCATTTGATGTGGGGAATTTCTATTTCATTAAATTTAATTTAGTTGTATTCTATTTGATTTAATTTAATGTTCTATTAAATATATATCATAAATTCTAATTTTATCTTCTGTTACAGGTTTATATTTTTATATTTTCATAATTATGACAAATGCTGTAACAAACATTTACATACATGGTTTCCTGTGCATGTGTATATTTTAAATATATATAACTAATAGTTATGGCTAGATGTTAAGGGTAAAATTTTGTCCTCCAAATATTAGTACCTCAGAATATGACCTCATTTGGAGATACAGTTGTTATACAGTGTATGTGGGGGATTGGTTCCAGGACTCCCCATGGATGCCAGAAATCCATGAATGCTCAAGTACCTTACATAAAATGGCATAGTGTTTGTGTATTTCCTACATCTATCCTTCCATGTACCTTAAATCATCACTAGATTACAGTGAAAGAAAATACTATGTAGGTGGTTGTTATACTGTATTTGGAAAATGATGACAAAGGCTGGGCATGGTGGCTTATGTCTGTAATTCCAACATTTTGGGAGGCCAAGGTGGGTGGATCACCTGAGGTCAGGAGTTCTAGACCAGCCTGGCCAACATGGTGAAACACTTCCTCTACTAAAAATACAAAAATTAGCCAGGAGTGGTAGCACCATACCTGTAATTCCAGCTACTCAGGAAGAGAGGATTTCTTCTAAAATTTATAATTTTGCATTTTTCAGATTAAGCTATTGTTTCATCTGAAATTATTGTATTACCATTGATTGAGTAGTACATCCTTTCCTCCATTGACTTCTAAGCATACATTATGTATCTATACATACATGTTTCTATTTCCAAATTCTCTATTCTGTTCCATTTCTCTGTTTTTCTATTGCTTTAGCAATATCACACAATTCTAAGAACTATTGTTGCTCACTTTATGACTTTTTTCTGGGATGCTCAACAGAAAAGTCCCCAAACTTTCTTCTCTTCTAAGATAAACATTAAAGGCTATTACTTCTAAATTCCATTCAGCTTTATTCTGTAAATGTTGATGTGTAGTATTTTCACTGTTGTTCAGTTCTCAATGTTTTCTAATTTGTATTTTTATTTTCTCTTTTATCTATTGGCCATTTAGAAGATTTTCTCCTTCATTTACAAATATGTGCATATTTTAAAAAATTGTTATTAAATATATTTTGTTGTAACAGTGATAAAAATATTATCTACATGTAGATATTCCTTAGTATTTGTTGAGGCTTGCTTTATAAATAGCTAACTTGTGCCTGAAGTTTAAATTGTTTTCTTTAATTGTTAATTGCTAGGTTTAAATTTGTCCATTTGAGCAGAATTGCTAATAGTGTTGTTCAGATTGTCTCTACTGTTACTAAAGTTTATTATTTTGATCCACAAATTGCAAAATGAAGTACAGTAATATCTTTTATAACTATGAATTTGTGATTCTTTTATTTTGTAAATTTTTGCTTTTCTATATATTTTGAGATTATGGCACTAAGTGCATGGAAGATTAGAACTGTTGTTATGTCTTTCTAAAAAATTGAAAATTTTACCTTTATATAGTGATCCTCATTAATTTTAGAACTTTTGGCCTTAAATTTTATTTTATGTGAAAATAAAAAGCAACACACATATATATACACACATACACACATATATATGTGCATACACAATATAATACACATGTAAATATACATATATGCACATACACATACACATTGTACATTTCAACTTTTCTGTGTACTTATATTTTAAATGTATCAATTGCAAACATATGATGGCATTAAAATATATCTAACTTCAGAATCTCTATTGTTAATACATAAGTCTAATCTTTCCCTTTTTAGTATGATATATAGGGATTTATCACATCAATTAATTTTGTTCTAAGAAATATACTTTTCTATGCTTCATGTTTTAATCCTTTACTGTCATTTACTAGATGGGTTTCCTTTCATCCCCCTTTCCTTCTTGATTGCTTGGAAATTATTTTTCTCTATGTAATTTTTAACTGTTTGCCTTTAAAATTTTGACAAGAACACTTGCATGAGAAAAGTCTAGAAGTATTCTAAATCTTTACTCTCTTTTTGAACAAGATATGGAACCTAGGATATTTTAATCTTGATCCCTCTATTCTAGTTTTCATGTTATTTTTGTCCAGTATTTTGTTGCTATTTTGCTTATATGCCATTCGAATTACTCATTATTTAACCCTTATTTTAATTTTGTTTAGATCTTGCTTAGATCACTGTATTTTTTGTTGTTCACAATGTCTTCTTTCATCTTAAAGTTTTCTTCCATGAAGACTTATTGGTTTTCAATGAGCACTGGGTATCTAACAACATCTGAATTTCATATTCACTTTTGAGTGACAGCTTATCTATTTAAATAATTTATTAATTACAGACCTGTTTTAAGCACTTTGATGATATAGGCATTTAATGAATTTCTATGAAGAGTTTAAAGGAAACCTTAATCTTCGTTTGCAAAGTACAAAGTTTCATATTCATATTTATGAATTGTATTATATACATACTCAAAAATCCTTAATCACTGTTTGTGTAGCTGCTCTTTGAAGTTTCCTCTCTCTCTGTCTCTTCCTCTCACTTTCTCTCTCTCTTATTCTTCCTAGTTAGCTACAGCATTAAATCAATCTCTAGACCAGTTTTAAAGAAATGCATTTAGAGTGGATTTTAGTAGTCTGCTTTAAGAGTATTCATCCCTGAACTCTGAACTCAAAATATAGCTGGATATCTTTTACAATAAAGACAGCCTCCAACATTCAGTTACTTGTAGACTAAAGCAGGAATGAACCCCCACTTTGACACTTGGCATGGCATTGGGTTTTTAAGGTCCTTCAATTCCCCCACTGGCAAAGACATACCATTTATCATGTGCCATCCACTCGACACTACTTTTTGACATTCCCAGATGTTATAGAACATTGTATGAAGGTGATATAATATATCCTGTCCCCTTTGGACACATGATTCACGACACATAACCATGCCAACCTGGAAAAAATTTCTTAAATACTGAAAAATGGAAAGACATAAAACTTTAAAATTACTTAGGTGAAATGATTTCCTTGGAGCAGTCTAGCAAGTCAGCTTGTCGATCTTAGACTAGAAAGCTCTGAAGAGCAGGCACAGGCTGCTTTTTGAATTGGGAAAGCAAATGAACATTTAACCCTTCTCTTCTCTTTCATAGGGATCTCTTCATTGGGGTGTTTGTGTGGAAAGCATTTCCTGACCCCTAGGTCAGTCCACTCCAGACATTTTAAGCACTGGTGTTGGTACACTGCACTTATTGACTCTGACTATACCAAGACATGATATAGAAAAAGAGTTCTGGGCCAGGACTCAAGAAAACTAGAATCTAACCCAGGCTGTGTGAGCTTAAGCCAGTGATGTAATTTTTCTTTGCATGCATTTCCTTAATGTATAAAATGAAAAGAATTATCTGTACTACCCACCCTTTCTTTTTTTTGAGACGGAGTTTCACTCATGTTACCCAGGCTGGAGTGCAATGGCGCCATCTCGGCTCACCGCAACCTCCGCCTCCTGGGTTCAGGCAATTCTCGTGCCTCAGCCTCCTGAGTAGCTGGGATTACAGGCACGCGCCACCATGCCCAGCTAATTTTTTGTACTTTTAGTAGAGACGGGGTTTCACCATGTTGACCAGGATGGTCTCGATCTCTTGACCTCGTGATCCACCCGCCTCGGCCTCCCAAAGTACTGGGATTACAGGCTTGAGCCACCGCGCCCGGCCCTACCCACCCTTTAAAATCCTCTCTTACTAAACACCTCCCCGCACAAGTATGAATTTTTCAGTATCATGCTGAAGCTACAGAAAAATATAAGTTCTAGATTTTTATAAGAATATATATTCAAGTGGTTTTTCAATAGGATGTTTACTGCAACAGTCAATAAAGAGAGATGCAGGAAAAATAAGTGCTCTGTTCAGAGAAGGCATACCATTCATTCATGCATTCATTCATTCACTCAGTAAGTAACTATCTAGCACCCATGTGTTAGGCAGATGAGTCTCCTCTCCTACAGTTTAGATTCTGTTGGGAGGAGGTTGGAAATAAATGAGCAAGTAAACTTACAAGAAAATATCAGCAAGGAGTGATTACAGAGAATTAAAAGGGAAACTCTACATAGAGTAATGGAATGACCTCTCTGGAGAAGTGAGATTTAAGATGAAACCTGAATGCCATGTGTTGATAAGGGGGAAGTACAATCCCAGAAAGTGGTTCAAATCAAAGGCAGCAAAGAGCTGGTTATGTTCAAATGACCAAAGGCCAGAAGACAAGAAAGGGAGCAGGCAGGAACAATCAAGTTGGGCTTTGTGAGTTAGGCTAAAATGGATTAATGTTTTTTTTTTTTTTTAGAGTGATGAGAAGCCTCTTGAAGACTAAGATATATTCTAGGGGAGGTAGAAAAATCCTTCTTTTGGAGGTAAGACTCACAAGGTTATTTGGGGAGAAAGAGGAAGAGCCTGTAGGTAGGTGTATTAGTGTGGAGGGCTACCATAACGAAATGCCACAGACCAGGTGGCTTAATAACTTATTTTCTGACAATTTTGGAGGTGGAAAGTTTAAGATCAAGTTGTTGTTGGCAGGGTTGGTTTCTCCTGAAGCCTCTCTCTCTCTGGGCTGGTAGCTGGCTGGCTGTTCTTGATCTTCACATAGTATTTCCAAATTTCCTCTTCTTAGAAGAAAGGACACCAGTCATAATGAATTAAGGCCCACCTTCATGACCTCACTTTAACTTAATTACCACTTTAAAGGCCATATCTTCAAATACAGTCATATTCTGAGGTTATAGGGGTGAGACCTTCAACACAAGATTTTTTGAGAAACACATTTCAGCCCATTACAGTAGAGGGTCTAGTGTGAGCAAAGAAGCAGTGTTGGTGTGGTCCCTATTGAAAACCAGTGGAGTCCCCAGACTGGCTGGAGCAGAGCTTACACAAAATGGAGTCACAGGTAGTGAGGTTATCAATGGAAGTTGAGCCCAGGCTGGTGAGAGACTTGAATTTTGGTTACAAAGCTTCAGTCTTTTGCAATAAGTCATGATGAGCCTTGGAAAGTATCTGAGCAGTGTAGGAGAGCTAGGGATTGATGATCAAACCACTGGTTACGTGAAGGCCATGCAGGAGAGGATGGAGTCAAGAGACAGTCTGGGGCGTGGAGCTCAAATCAGACCCTTAGGAACAGAAAGGAAATAAAAGAGAAAGGAACATCTCTAAGGAAGATCTCCAGTGCCAACTGAACCGGGGGGAAATAGGATTCCAACCCGGGAAACTTCAGAGAAACACTGAAAGACAAGGACTTCTGTGCAAAACCTGGAATTATGGCCAGAATGACTCAGGACAGTGCATTTGGTCTCTGTCCAAACCCTGCACTTACAGCTGTATTGGAGCCTGGACACGTTGCCTCACTCGGCCGGAAAAACATGGCTCCAGGGTCAGACCTCAGACAGTTTAAATTCCAGCTTCTTCATGTTTTAGCACTGCACCTTAATTTCTTTGAGCAAGTTGCTGAATCTCATTGAAACTTAATTTCCCTAGATGTCCAACGGAAATGATAAATTACCTTTCTAGACTTTTGGAGGGCTAACTGAGGTAATGTGTGCAATATCTGCCTCATAGTAGGTGCTCAATAAAGGGTAGGTACCTTCTCATCTCCCTCAGTGGAACAAAGCCCTGGAATGACACAGCAGATAGATTTAGGTACTTGTGACACATCTGAATTACTCTGGCAGGGCACGTGGGCTGGTGCTTCCTGTAGCAGGATTGGCAAAGGTGCTGGTGTTGCTGGAGCTGCTGTGGTGCCATGTGTGTCTTCATCTGTCCACATTTTACCTGCATAGAAATCACAAAATACTGGATCAAGTCAGGCAAAAGCTACCCACAACCTGTGTGGCCCCGGATGAGTGTCCATTATAACTATCAATGTTGCTATTTACTGCATCTGTACCATCTGGCATGGAAAGAATTCGGCAGTTTACAGTTCATTTAGCTTTAAAATCAACCTTGTCTCATTAGTCTAAGTTTACAGGTGAGGAAACTGAGGTTCAGAGTAAGTAGCTTTTTCAAGTCAGACATCATTAGAATACCAGAAAGCTGAGTTTGCAACTTAGGTCTGTCTGATTCTAGAAATCATTTTCTTTCCACTAAGCTTTACTTATTCCCTGTCTTGGCCTCTACAAGTCTCAACATCTGAGCTACAGAATAGGACTAATTACATATGACTTGCCTCAAAATATAATACTTACCTTTTCCCAACCTTTGTCGTAGGGAAAAAATGAAAATAAATATGTTCTATTTCCTCTAGATATATTGTAAACCACACTAAAACTTAGTGGCATAAACGACCATTTGATTATATTCATGGATTCCATGGGTGAGGAATTTGGGCAGGGCATAATGGGAAGAATTATTTGGAGCTTTCAGGACATCTCAAATGTTGGACTCAGCTAGGGCTGTAAACTGTACTTATATATAGACTTTCCATATGGCCTGTGATCCTTATAACATGGAGGCCTTAGCGTAGTTAGACTTCTTATGTGGAGGCTCTAGCCTCCAAATGTGAGCATCCTAGCAAGAAAGGCAGATGTTGCATCACCATTGTGATCTAGTCTGGGAGGTCACAAAGCATCACTGCTGCTGTATTCTACCGATAGAAGCAATGCTTAGATTCAAGGCTGCTGGAATTTAAAGAGAAGAGATATAGATTCCATCTTTCAATGGGAGAAGAGCCACAGAATTTTATGGCTGCTTAAAA
>NW_016107345.1:1358540-1386015 GCF_001604975.1 Cebus imitator
AAGTCTCACTCTGTTACCCAGGCTGGAGTGTGCAGTGGTGCAGTCTTGGCTCACTGCAACCTCCGTCTCCTGGGTTCAAGTGATTCTCCTGCCTCAGCCTCCCAAGTAGCTGGGATTATAGGCACACGCCACCACACCCAGCTAATTTTTGTATTTCTAGAAGAGGTCACCGCGACTGGCCCTGTTTACTATTTCTTGAACAAAGTCTTTAGAGGAATATGCCACAACACTAACTCTGGAATAAGTGATGCACATTCAGAGAGTCGTATGTCTAGTTTGGTGGCAATTGGTTATTTAAATGGTCCTTATTCAGAGGTGATGATAATTTTTTAAAAATCAAATCCTCAAACCTATCTTTTCTGATTTGAAACTATTTTTTGTTGCTTACTTACCCTGCATGCCTTTCCCAAAGTCATGATGTGTGGGAGAAAGATGAAATTTGCAATTAAGCAGACATGAATTGATATTCTGCACAATTATGCAAATATGGATAAGTTGCTCAAACTTTCTGAGCCAGTAATCTGATTATGATAAAATAGAGAAAATAGCACATTGTCTTAGTCAATTTTCTGTTGCTTATAACTGAATACCTGAGACTAGGTAATTTATAAAGAAAACAAATTTATTTCTTAAAATTATGGAGGCCTAGAGGCCCAAGGTTGAGGGTCTAAATCTGGTGAGGTCCTTCTTGTTGGTACGGATTCTGAAGAGGTGGCATAGTGTATCACATAATCTATTAGCTCAGGTCTCTGTTCTTCTTTTTCTAAAACTACCAGTTCCATTCCCATGATAACCCATTAATCCATTAACACATTAATATATTAATCTATGCACAGATTAATCTATTCTTGAGAGCAGAGCTGTCATGAACCAGTCACCCACCAAATGCCTCACCTCTCAATACTGCCACATTGAGGATTAAGCTTCAACATAAGTTTTGGTGGGGATACATAACCAAACCACATCACACCTGTTGTTGCAAAGATTAAAGAAGGTGTGGAATGTATATCCCTTTTTGTAAAGCCTGGCACTGAGAGAATGAGGACTCATTAACTGTTAGGTTGCTTCACCCCATCTTTTGCATCTGCAGTATCCCAGCAGAAGCAGACAGCACAGGACTACTCCACACGAATGGTGTGCACTTAAAATCTCTTGTGGTCTGAGTATTTCTAAAGCTGAACTTAGTCACTTTTATCCCTTCTAAGCCAGGTCATGGTTGCCTGTTCCCCAAATGAATCAAATCAAATGTGTGACTGATACACTTGTTTTCAGAGATATAGAAAGTAGGATAAGAAGACATTTTTACATTTATTGCACATTGGCTATGTGCAACATACTGTTTGACATATTTTTAAAATTTATTTCTTGTAATGATCTTATGAAGTAGGCATAATGCTGCTCAATCAATTGTTCCAGAACATAATAAATTAATGCAACAACCACTTATTGTATCTCATAAGTCACTCAGCTGGGTAGTTCTGATGTGAGCCAGGCTTGGCTGATCTTGGTTAAGCTTACCTGGGCTTGCTCATGTGTCTGTGGTTAGCCAGCCTGTAGGTCAGTTGGTACTGACCAGCCTAGTGTGACCTTGGCTGGCTGAAACAGCTCAGTTCTACCCCATGCAGTCTTCTACCCTCCTGCAAATTAGTCTAGGTTTATTCTCATATCAGTAGCAGGGATTTAAGGAAGGAAGGGGCAACATGCATGCCACTGTCTCATGGACCAAAGTGAATCATATGGCCTAGTTTAGAGTTGGGGTGGGAGGACACATCCAAAGGAAATAGATTCAGAGAGACATGGACACATGGCCATTAGGGCCCTTGATCTACCACAATAGGCATTGTTATTAACCTCATTGGGAGAGGAGAAGATGGAGGCTAGCAATTTTGTGCCTGTTGGTCACTGGCCCACCCCCTAGTGTTTTTCTCTGCTGTGTTCTTTCCTGGCAATCTGCTCCTTGGAGATACTTTCTTATAAGCTACATTTCACCCTCTTCCTCATTATTTGTTCTGAATTTGAAATTTCATGTAAAATTATTAGGACCAACCATGTGATCTTAACAAACCCCAGTATAATGATATCAGGGAACTGTGCAGGTAAGTCAGTAAGCTAGGTCTAGAGAAAATGAAGGGAGGAGGGCAGATATGTAGCTGGGTGGAAATACATGGAAAAAAATAAGACAAATTTTCATTTCTCTTCTATTTGCTGGCTTTTTATTTTGCCTGGGTCAGCTTCCACCTTTCCACGCCATCTTTTCTGGATTCTGATGCCAACATCTGAGAAAGGCAAGGTCCTGGTGTTGGCCTGGGGCATTTACTAGATTTTTGACCTTGAACAAGGAAGTTACCTAACTTTCCTCAGCCTCTGTTTCATCATGTGTGAAATGAGAATACTAGCACACAGGTTGATTTGTGGACTAAAGGAGACCTGAAGGTAAAGAGCTCCACCTGGGTCTGAGCCCCATGCAGCCACCATGATTCACTGCTGTCCCCAAGCACAGCCTGGTGCCTGAAATGCCGGAGAGTTGGCTTTCACCACTGCAGAGGCTGTGGGTGAGCTGCCAAGGCAGCGCAGGGAGGCTGAGCAGCAGGAGTGCTGTTAATGGATTTTATGGCTTTGTTGAGTACCTCAAACTACAGTTATTAATTAGAGGATGCTGTTTAGGTTCTCTTGCAATATATACATTTTGCTAATTTATTTGTATAGGCTCATACCTAGCAACATAAAGAATGTGCAGGATCATAACACTTACAAGGGATTGTGATTGCCTCTGCTGCCCTCTCTGGCTCCCCAAGCAGGGAACAAAAGCTTTGAGGATAGGACCCACTCTCTCCTCTGTCTTTGGATGTCCAATGTCTAATCCAGTGCTCACTGGCACAGTGATATAGCCTGTCTAGATGCTCAGCAAACGTCTTGAATTGATGAATAAATAAATGATATTGTTCTGTATTTCCATATAGACTTTATTTCCAAACGATTGCTTCTAAACCCTGCTTTGTGTGTGACATTGGCATTGCATTTAGGTAAATATGGTCAAAGATTTATTCTGAGTCCTTACTGTTTTTTGAGTACCTTTGTAATCCCTTCATGGCCTAGAGATGGTTGAGGATGCAAAGATACGCCCTGGCCCCTGCACTCAGGGAACTGACAATACTCCATGGCACGACATTTTACAAGGCATGACGTCAAGCAGCCTGTTCTTGGAGATGCGGAGTGACAACATAAAGGTGGCAACTTCTTGCATGCACCATCCTGCAGGGAATTTTAAGTTTGTCTCCCACCCCCCAGCCTCAGCAGGTCCAGCACCCCAGGTTTTCTGATCTAGCTTTTCTGTCAGCTTCTAAAAGCCGGGTCTTCTCGGAGACGACGCGGAGCCCGGCCATTGCCATCCAGGTCCAAGACTATCTGCTCTGCCCGACAACCCCTAGCACCACGAGGCGCTGCTCTAGCGTGCGCCTGGCGCCCTCCCCAGACCAGTCGACATAGAGCGCCCAGACGCCCAGCCAAGGGCAAGACCCTGAGCAACGCCCGCCAGTCTCCTCCGCCCAGAGGTCAGCTCAAAGGGCATGGCGGGGCAGGGTCCCCCGCACCACCCCAGACGACCCTCAGGCCTCAGGTGGCCACTTTCTGGGGGAGCCCTCCATTCCTTGCGGCAGATTTTCAGAGAGCCGGAGTGGAGGCGCGGGGCTGGAGGGCTCCTCGGAGCCGCCCACCAGGGTCCTCTGGGGACCGGGTCCTGACTGGGGCAGGAGGACCTGGACAGCGCCCCGGAGCGTGGAGACGGCTGAGGAAAGTTGGGGGCCGGGGCCGTCGGCCGGGAGCGCGGAACCCCGCGCCGGTGCCCGCGTTCATGAATATGCACGAGCCACATCCCTCCCTCCGTGACGTCACGGGCCGTCCCGGGGTGAGCGCCGGAGCGGCTCCGGGTCCGCGCCAGTGAGCGCGGCTGCTGCCGGCGAGCTAGCGGCGCGGCGGCGGGAACCGGAGGCCGGGCGCGGCGGCGGCGGCGGCGCTAGAAGCGCACCCACCGGGGACGGCGAGGCGGCCCGCGGCGCGGCCGGCACCGGGAGGCGAGAGCCGGCGCGGTCGGTAGGCGGCGGCTACAGCTCGTTGGCGGCGGCTGCGAGGATGCTGCCTGGGCGGCTGTGCTGGGTGCCGCTCCTGCTGGCGCTGGGCGTGGGGAGCGGCAGCGGCGGTGGCGGGGACAGCCGGCGGCGCCGCCTCCTCGCAGCTAAAGGTGGGTGCTGGGGAAGTTTGCTCTTCTCCCACGAGGGAGGCAGGGCAGGCTCGAGGGTGAAAGCGGCAGGGACCCGGCTCATGCTGGATTTGCCCACCCTCCCTTGCCGCAGCTTCTCTGGCCTCTGTGCGCCCTGGATCCCCGGAGTCAGCTCCTTGCGCCGCGGACCGGAGAGGTTCCACCCGCGGACGCCGGCCCAACCCCTGGGTGGGGTCCGGGGGCCGAGCAGAGGACGAGGTCTGGGGAGTACGGACAACTTTGAGGGCTCTCTGTGCCTGGGTGGGAGCGCAGTGGGTGAGTTTCGAGCTCTGGCCCAGGGACGACTCGCGCCGCGGGGACAAGCAGGTGTCTGCTCCTGCCTGGGGGAAAGATCAGCCGTGGTGCTTTCAAGGAAGGAGCCGAGCGGTGACTTGTCTCCTAACTACCCAGATCGAGGATGGAGTGGAAACTTCTAGGCTCCAGGGAAGGCCCCGCTGACACTCCTCAGGCTTCCCCAGGGCTGCTCTGGCTCCCCGGGGAACGCGTGCCCTCCGGGTGGGCGGCGGAGTCGGGAGGAAGCCCGGGTTGCGAGACTCCCCGCCGCCTCTCCTACTCGGCTCTGGCTCCTGAGGACCGAGGAGCCTAACCTGGCGCCACTCCCCTGCCCACCTTGTTCCTTTGAAGAGCTTGACCTCCTCGCACCTCTCGCTCCGTAGGAAGCTAGATCCAAGGGAACGCCTGGCTTGGTGAGGCGAGCTTGGAAGCCGGCGAACCCCGGACTTTGACAGCTGCCTGGGAGCGCTGGGAGCTCTGGGGTCGGGGGCCGGGTCTGAAACAGGAGATCACGTGCTTACAAGGGGTGGGGAGGCGAGGGAAGAGCAGAGCTGGTGGGGGCCAGTGGTTGGCTCAGGAGAGGCTGTGGCAGATCCTAGCTGGGGCGCACAGCTTAGTGATAACTTGTTGATTCTGTGCGCTGTTCGTAAGGATGGCATGCGTTTTGGTTTGTGGGCTGTGGCCAAATCCTCTAGGTGACAATGAGGGGCTACTTGATCCCCAAATCCTGCCTGGCCATCATCAGAGGGTGGAGAGGTTTGCGCCTGTCAAAAAATAGATCCCCTGTTAGACAACCTGATTCCGACGCTGGCTTTGAACTACAGTTAGGCACCAGCTTAGGGGAGGAAATACCTATCAGGCTACATTACTCTTGGAGAGTGGGGAGAACTAGAGGCAGGCAGTTTGCCTTGTCTGGACCTTGGTAACTGACCTTCCAGTAACTTAGGAGAACATGGGTGATTATGTTTATCTCTAATTTTTACATTTTTTTGGGTATAATCGTTTTGGAAAGATTTTATAAGCAGGCATTCTATTTCTTTTCAGCAAATTGTTTTTCTTGGTGTATCCTTGACAGGCAGTTTCTATTTAAAGAAAAAGAGAAACTCATTATGAAAATATGTCAAACAGTGCGGTAAAGAAGTCGATGATATGAAGGGATCAAGCTGAGAGACTGTTGTTTTGGTGAAGATAAGAATAAAAACCAATGAACTTCCAGACAGTTTCTCCTCCTTTCCCAATATAAACACTTTGTTAAACAGGCAAATTACATTTTTGGGAGGGAAAGAGGTGGCGGGTGGAGATTTCCCGTCACAACTGTAGCACAGTTAAGTGATGTACTTACAAGCAGATGTCTGCCGACAGGGGTCTGAGGGAGGGTGAGAGCCTGCAGCAAGTGCAGCACAGGGAAGGAATCATTTGGGGAGAGGATCTGGTGTGAGTAGTAATATAATAGTGCACAGCTGATTCTCAGGTCAGATTGGAAAGCTTCATAGAGCTAAGAGAGAAAGGGAGAGAGAAATTAAAAAAAAAAAACAACAACCAGCTTTCAGCGATTCACTTCATGTGGATAATTTTGTGCATTTTAACCAACATCCGACTTAGAACATATTCATTTCATGGTTAAAACTAGACATTTGTTTTCCAGCGTAAAAAGTTTGTTGGCCCTGCAGATAAGAGAGTTACTGTCCGAATTCCGCTTGTTCTCGCTTTTTTTTCCCCCTTACAACCACTGGGGGGCTGCAAAGAGCTCTATTGGCTGCTTTTTTTTTTTTTTTTTTTTAGACAAATATGTAATATTTGATTACAACAGAGATATTTATTATGACACCTTAGTATTTACAGGACTGACTCTCCTTATTACAATGCACTTGCATTTTGTGTTTCCAAATCTCATAATGTCTGAAGAATATTTGAAATAAGCTGTATGTTTTATGTATAATAAACCCTGCCTCTGACTTTGCCATTTTTGAGATTCATACCATTATTATTCCCATCACTAAAATAAACAAACAAATAAATAAATAAGGAATGCATGTAAAGATTGAACAAAAATGTATATTATTCTTTCATACAATTCTGTATTCATGTGTAGAAAAACATTGGGAGTCTGGAGTCAAGCTTTCTGACAGAGTTGAATGCACCCTCCAAATAACTGTCTGGAAGCACGTGCTCCCAGCTTCAGGCTTGTGTAAGAAGATGTTGTGTCTGTGGTGCACAGCTTATTCTGCCTTTGTGTTTCTTGTTTCCTGCTTTAGGGACTAGAGCAATTAATCCCTGACAACTACCTGGGGTTCTCACAGAATCACTGTACTTTCAGTATAAACTTATTTCCCATTTCAGAAATAATATAGTGGCCAGGCAATTATATAACTCCTTCCCTTCACCCTTACCTATTTTGGCTATTCAAAAAAGATAAATACTTGTTGGATTCGTTGAAGAGACCAGATCACATGCTCATGTTCTGTGAGTAAAACTGGCAAGGTATTGTGGACCCAAAGAGTTTCTCGAGGCAGAAAAAGACATGTCTTATCCAAGGGAAAGGAGACAGTGCAATCTAGACAACAACTCAAAATTTGTGCCAAATTTGGCAAGACGTCAGTGGTCCCAAGACCTCAAGGACTTGGTACACAGTCCTTTCTAAGTTCCTAGCATCTAGGCATAGAGGTCGTTTGAAACAATACTCAGCTATAGACCATCAATGACTGTAGTGCCTGCCTGTGTGCTGAGAGCCTGGCTCAGTGCTCTGGAGGTTTCTGAGCCAGTGGCAGAAGGCTGCCCTCCACCCCTACCTTTCTTTGAGGAGCTTCTGTTTTAGTTGGAGAGACAAGATTTTTATGTGAAAATTTAGAGAGTGACAGCAGAGCAAATTTGTCCAAAGTATAGTACTGACTGTGATAGAGACACAGGCAAAGGAGATGGGAACGCACAGACAAGGTTTACAGAAGCAGCGTGTGGTAATAGGTGAGGAGGATGGAGCAGGATTATAACCAGTGTGATGTAATTGTAGTAATTGCAGTGTATAGAGTCCTTCTTTAGTGTGTAACAGGCACTGTTGCTAATCCCATTACATGAGCAATCTCTAACTCTTATGACACATGCAGAGCCAGTGTTAGCCCATTTCACAGATGAAGAAACAGATGCTATGAGAGGATAAATGACTCGCCAAGACCTCTAGCTAGAGGATGTGTCACTAAGATGAGAATAAAAGAGATCACTATGCCCAGTGCCCTGTAGTTGTCAGATAGTCTTCCCACTGGTTTTGAAAGCAGGTCTAGGGACCACAAGGAAGCTAAGCTGTTTGTATCTCTGAGTTGCCCAGGAGCCCTTGTGGTCCTGCCCACGGAAGAGCGCAGTATGAGTGTCTAAGGCTGTTTAAAAGGGCGTGCAGGTGAGGTGAAGGAAACAGAGCTTGCTTTCATCATGAAGACTGGTGTTCTTGCTTCGTCATTCACCTCGTTTCTCCCATAGATTCAAAACCATCCTTGAATATTCCAGATTGCACACTGCAGAACTTCCTGCAGGGGCAAAAGTAGTGTGGAATTTTTATGGTGGATTGTTCTAAATCATCTTTGGGTAAGTAGCAGATGTCTTCTCGTGGTATCACAGAGTTATTTTTCCAGCTGAAGCACAAATGCTAAAAAGCCCTCAGCAATGCATCAGAAAGTGTACTCTGACCTGCTGCCATCCTGAAACGCCAGTGGTTCTGGGACCAGAATGTGCCCTTTCCCTCTCTTGGGCCTTCTGGGCATCAGGCTAGTCAGTAACCTTCCTCAGCCTAATTTCCATTGTTACTCAAGATGTGGCCAGACATGGACATGGCTTTCCCTAAGGAAACTTCCCAGGCTTGTTACTTTTCAGTGACTTGCTTCTCTTTCCTTCGTGCTTGTGTTTCTTTGTCTGACTCTAGTCCTCAGGGCTCACAGACCAGTGCTGAAGGCTCATTCTGACTCTCCTGGTAGCTCCAGGGCCTGAACTCAAGCCGTGAGCTGAGCAGTATGCAGTGATTTGCTTGGTGAACACACCTGTTTGTTATCCCTAGTGCTGTCGTTTCTTGACATAGACATTTTACATGTTTTCCCCTCTCCTGTATAAAGTAAAATGTGGGCATATGGCCAGAAAAACTTGAGTTCCAAATCTGGCCCTACTACCTGCTAGTTAGGTGATTTGGACAAGTTAGTTAACCCCTTTGAGCTTCATTTTCCTCATCTATAAAGTGGGGATACAGATTTCTACCTTGTAAAATGGCCATCAGGATAGTGCTTAGAGAGCATGTAGCCCAGCTTGGGGCATGTAAAAGGCACTAAATATTCAACCACTAATTATTGGTCACTTAAACAGTTGGTTTAGTGTCTTGAGATTTGGTGAATTTTTTTTTCTGATCTCTTAGAAATCTAATAGCTTTCTTCATATCTTTTCTCCGCTCAAACTATTAACTCTGTTTCTCTGTTTTTCTGTCTCTCTCTGGCTGTCTCTCCTTGTGTGGATATGCACATATGTGTAAATATTATATAAATGTAAATGCACATGCATACACACACATTTGGCTTGACTTGTTTGTAAGAAGATATGCCTTTTTTCACTAGTTTGTGGACGTCTTGGAAGCCAAGGCTCCGTCTCATTCATCTCAAAAGCTCTGGCACTTAGTGCAGGGCCCGCTCAGAGTAAAGGTCAGCAATATTTGCTATATAAGTAAATAAATAAGCATCTCTCCATGTGCCGGTGACAGAGGTGTGGGAGGTGCTGGTCTCTGGAGGAAGAGCTTATGTGGCATGATCTAGGTTGTAAGGAAAGATCTGCCCAGTTCATACTTTCCTATAAGTCCTGCTACCTTGGAAAACAGAAAGGCATACTTCTTTTTTTTTGTCAAGGCATTGACACGCTTCGTGATAATACATGTTTACGTGGAATGGGGTAACTGAAGCTATGATACTCAAATAATAGCTTGGAACAGATTATTGTTTTGTTAGTTGTTATCTAGCCCACCACTAATTGGACCCTGTGGAAATGGTTCCCTGGGAAGGATAGGTTTTGAGGATGGACCATGGGGATGCCTGAGCTTGGGAAGCGCACTGAGCTGAAGATCCTGGCACTGCGTAGGACAGAGGATCATGCTCTCAGCTTTGGGAAAGAAGCAGAGAGGGGGCTGGAGGGGGTACTGATCAGAGGAGAGTGGTTAGAATGAGAGTGAGCCCTTCCAGACACGCACTAGGTCCTGTTCTCTAGCCTTTTCAGACAATTACTATTTCTCAGCCTCCTGTGATTCTCTGTGAGGGGAACAAAAAGATAAAAGCAAGTTCCAATTATCAAAGAGTTCACGCTCTGTCGAGGGCAAGCGTTGCACATCGCACCTCACACAAACTATTGCAGAACTTGGTGACTTACGGGAAAATGGTAGATTGTGCATCACAGACCCCCAAAAGCCTTGCAGGAAAAGAAGCAGTTGGCAAGAATGGAAGTCAGGAAAGATTTATGGAGAAAGTGAAAGGGATGTTGATGGGTAGGTAGGCATTGCGTAAGCATATGTCACGGGCAGGAACTTACAGTGGACAGGTAAATACAGGGTGACAAGAGTGATTGGCACCCAGGCATGAGTGAAGAGGGTGCTCAGCCAGGCCAAATATATTTCTACATACAGATTCCAGGGCTAACAAAACAATGAATGTTTATTGAGTGCATGCCATGTGCCAAGCACTATCTTGAAGCACTTCATATATGTCAGTTGGTTTGATTGATCCTTGTACCAACCCTATGAAGGCGGTAAAACTACAATCTCATTTTTACAGAGGGGTAAACTGAGTCACTGAGAAGTGAGGTAACTTGCCCAAAGTCTCACAGCTCAGAGGTGGTGAAACTGAGGTTACAAACTCAGAATAGAGTGGTAGGCATGGGTTCCCCTCTTCACACAGGCTTGCCTGTCAGAGTGATGTGATGTCTGCTTGAGAAGGGCTCTGAGTGAGGTCACAGAGGCTCTGCTGCCCTGAAGGCATTGCCTTGCTGTCCAAGAATATTTGTTTGGATTTCACTTCAAAATTGCTGAAAGAGTCAGTTTCCCTGAAAGCCTCACTCTCTGACTCACTTCTCAATCCAAAGTGAGCAATACCTGTTGCTTCTCATCCAGTCAGCTTGAAGTCCTCTTCATTCCTGTCACGCTTGGCCTCAAGCAGAGGAGGCAGCCATCCACACTGTATAGTCCCAGATGTGTTTGGAGGGGCCTCCTGCACCAGGAAGACTGTCACAGCTGGCTGGCCTTTGTGCCAGCAGTTCTGATACGGTCATTCATTTGGGTTAAATATCGCCCTCTTCTGACTCAGGTTTAGGCTGTACAGGATTAATGACGGATACACACTTTTAAACATATTGGATGGCTAGATACCAAAGTGGATAAGAAGGGGATGCTGAGAGGTGTGCATGGCAAGGGTGGGAGGAGATCGTACAGGAGTAGCAGATACCAGACTGTTGATCTGGCTGCCTTTTCTTCTACTGTCATGGCAAGAATTTATATATGGCCGTTGTATTTTTCTCAAATACCCCTATTACAGATTGGTAAACGTACATTACAGGGCATATAGCAGCAGAGCAAGAACCAGGACAAGGGGTCAGATTGTGTGCAGTTGATTGCAGTCTAGCACCAGGGAGCCAGTGTGCTGAGCTAGGTGACTTCTTGGACCAGGGCCACTTGAAGCCCATTTCTCTCACTGCTGAGCAGTTTTCTGACTCTAAGAACAGGCAACTTATCTCCAGTACTTTTCCAGGATCTTGCTTGTCCCCAGCTCATGACCGTCTACTCACATCAGTCCTCCCCAGAGATTGACCAGAGATGCCCCTGACCAATACTTTTTCTCCTAGCTCACCTTGAGCCTCCCACCCCACCCAAGGCTCACCAATATCTGTTTCCTTTAGGATGCCCCAGCCCCATATGTCCCAACCCAAGCTCTCATTTTTCCTCCGAGAATCTACTGTTTCTGCTGTGGTCTCTGTTTGGGTGAAAGATACATCATCCATATATTGACCCAAGCCAGAGCCCCCAAGAGTCCTCCAGCATGCTGGTCTCTCCACAAATATCACAATCCATCCTTCCTCATGTCCAGGTGATTTCATCACCATCTAGAACCTCTCCTCAATACCCGTTGCTACTGCCTTGTTTAGCATCTTGTGCAAATGAAAGCACTCGATTCTAATTTTGACACCCTCCCAACTCTCCCATTACACTGTTGTCAAGATGGCAGCATGTATGCCAGTCCTACCAGGGCTGCAAGAAAGTCCATCTCAGTCATGAATTCTGTCTTTCACTCTCTATGCTAAGGTCTGTAATGTTTCTGAGGATAGCCTAACACTCTGGAATTGCCTCAGATTTCCCTCCCTCACAGGTTATGACTGCTTGTGTTGCCCATTGTCCAGACAGCATGGTGCCTTGAGATCCTGGGCTATCTACTTCCACAGGCAACAGACTGTACCACCAGCATCTAGAATCTAATATTCATGCCACATTGTGTAGCCACCGCCCCAGGCGTGCTGCCACCATCTGGGGATGGGAGCTAGAACAGGCTATCAGTTCCCATCCCAGAGGAAATCAACCCTTCTCAGTTTTAGGGTGGATGCACCAAAGCCACCCACCTCCAACCTCTCCCATCCCTACTGTAACCTCAGTGAGGGGCTCAGGCACTCACAAAGCAAAGGCCAGGACTGGAGGTGTCTACAGAAAACTTCTGCCTTCACCCTTGCAACCCAGACCTCCTCAGAAGAAGGGCCCAGGTTGCCTTCTTAGAACAGGGAGCCACACCCCTTCTGACAAACTTCTCCAGGGAACCCCCAGACCTCCCAAGATAGATCTCAAACTCTCCAGCCTGGCATAAATGTCTATTGATAATTTTGCCCCTCTGGCTTTCTCTCCTGTCAGTGAGCTTTCTAGAAATTTCCAAATAGTTAATGCTTTCATCTTTCAAGAGCTTAGTATGTGCCAAGCACTATTCTGAGTGCTTTATAGATATTAACTCATTCAGCCCTCCTAACCACCAAGTGAGATGTGAACTCTTATTAGCCCCATTTTACATATGAGGAAACTGGGGCAAAGAAGGAGGTTAAGCTACTTACCTAGTTTACCCAAGTGGTAAAACAGTAGAACTGGGATTTAAATCTAGAAAGTCTAGTTTCATAGTCCCACCTCTTATTCACCCTGTTATCCAACCCTGGATGTACAATGGAGACACCTGAGAGAGGTTTAAAATAACACCAATACGCAGAACCCACCCCGGAGATTTTGATGTAATGGCTCAGGGGCAGGACCTGGGAATCTGTGTGAAGCTCTCCAGTATTTCTGGTGCCCAGCCAAGACTGAGAAGCACTCCAGCCAACTCTACTGCTTCTCCCAACTAAGTGCTACTCCCAGATGGGGGCCATGCTTCTCTGCCTGTCACCTACCAGTCATTTATTTCCCCTGTCAAAGCTCCCCTTGCCACCTATTTCCCAGGGTGCCTGTAAGCCCTTGGAGGGGAAAGAGTCCTGCTCACCTCTGTGTGACTTGCCCAGCACTGTCCGAGGCCCAGAGCGCATGCTGAGCGTTGAGGGGTGACTGTGTGCTGGGGCGCTGCTGCCCACACTGGCTGCAAACCCTGCAGGGCTCTGTGCCCATGTACCTTCTCCTGTCAGCACTGCTCCCTTCCTTTGGTCATGGGGATGAGCTGCCCATCAGGCCTTTCCCTTTTAGATATTTGACTATCTGCCCAAACCAACCTGCAGCATTTTCTCTGTAGCAGTTTAAAATACTCGGTTCTGCACGTGAGTCAGGAGAATGTTAACCACCTTGAAATGTGTTTAACAGTAAGGCCGGCAGCTACCAGTGGAATTCTCACTCAGAAAGGCTGTCAGTGTTTTTCTCATTGCTTCTGAGAATGCTTAATTGGTGAACATTTGACTTATCCTACGGAATCACTGCATCAAATTGTCATGTGAAAATTGCCAGTTAAAAAAAAAAAAGACATCACTTTTGTGACTTCAGCCACTTTGTGTTTCCATGATGTCTGTTGTATTATATAGTTAAGTAAAATGTTGTAGTCTCAATCAAGTCTGACTAGCAAATCACTGTGGAGTATCAAGGAAAGGCCATGGTCTCTGACTCCTGTGACCTAGATCCGCTGATGAGCTGTGAGGTTCAGGGCAAATTACTCAGCCCCTCTGGGTCTGTGTCTTTTCACATGCAGAAAGGACACAATGACGCCTCCTCCTCTACCCAAGAAAGTTCTGAGTATTCACATGGAAGTGGCTCTGGGTGCCTTTTGAGAGGATAAAGTGCTAAGAAGACAAGGTGTTCATATTTAAGAAATCTTTGGGACTCAAACCCCAAAACAAAACTCTACATCTTTCTTTCTTTATACTGTCTTATTAATTTAGTTAATTACATTTTCAGGGGACGTTTGAATTTAGTGTGAGTCTCTTCCCAGTTCTTTGATGTATAACCTGCATGTGTCACACAACTGGTGGTCACCATGGTTACACAAAAAATGCAGCAGTTGTAGGCCCGTACATTTTTGTAAATTTTCAGGAAGAACCAGTCAAAACTGTTAATATTATGTCAAGTTGATGTCTCATTTTCCAATTTGCATGGATAACTGCATTGCAGCAAATTAACTAAAACAGATAAATGTTAATCTAATGCATGTCTCCTTGTAATTAATGAAATATAACCATTACAGGGGTATTTGATTTATTATTTTAATTTATAAAATGCTGAATTCTCCTATAAAGTTAGTTATAGTAATAGGAAAAGCTGACCCATATATAGCATTTAGAAAAATAATCGCATTTCTATAAATTAATCACTCTCTAAAAGGATATAGTTCATTAACACCATGAACTGAAAGTGCTGGATGTAAATTAGATTAACCTTTTTAGTGACACTTCCATTTATATTGCGCATTCTCTTCAAACTAAAAGCACTTTACATATATTAATTCAATTAACCCTCCCCAGACCCTTGTTAAGTAAGTACATATATCAAAGTTGGAAGGGAGGAGAAATGAAAGCCTTCAAAAATACTGAAATCCTGGATTTAGGATGTATGATTTATGATTTCCTCTGCAGCAGTACAGTTATCCAGACTTGTATGGCTTGAGAAGATGGGTACATATCCATGCTTTCTCTTGCATGCTGCCAAGAAACCCTTAGCATGCCTGAAGCCAGAGATGCTTCTGGCTGAAGCTTAGGCCAGATGTTGTAAGGAAATTTCTGTTTTATGTAATAAAATGCACCCCAGCCACTCTGGGTTTGGTGGCGGACAGGGAATGTCCAAGTGGGTATGATCTTCGTGCCCTATTCAACAACCAGAGGGCCATCTTCCCTTGGTCTTGCTGCTATTCCACTTCTACCCTCTTCACTTGATCATCTGGAGGCTCAGGTTAGGCTGCATATCTTGAATAAGACATTGGGATGCTACTGGGAGGAGAAAGGAGTATCTTCAGGGAGGTGGGGGTGGGCATTAATCTTCCTCAGCTGGGGCCCCTCCTCAGGCCTGCCTAGTGAGGGGCAGAGGCTGCTGCTCCCTCACCTGGTGAGAGGGAGGGTGAGGATCAGCCAGAGGAAGACTTCACTCTCCATCCTGCCTAAAAGCCTGTTTCTCAAGGAAAGTTTCCTGAGTGAGGATCTGGGTGTTCTGCTGTAGCGTGTCGCTAGGAGTGTCCCATCTTTTACGAAGTGTTGCCTATTTGGAGCACTTACCATTATTGCCCAGGCTTCCTGGAGATAACCATGCGCCTGGAAAAAGGAAGGGGATGCAAGCAGTCTTGCATCATAAGAGCTAGAAGACTCAGGGGGAGACTGCAAACATTTCCTTAGCTTGATTGGATATGTGTTTGGCAACCTGAGGTTCTGAATGTTCATTCTTCCAACTCTTTCTGGTCCTTAAAGTTCTCAAATGCACAATTACTCTCCTAGGGGCAGTGTCACAGTATATTCCACAAACCAGTCTTCTTTGAAATGGAGTGCATCTAAGATAACAGCCTGCCTTGTAGCTGATGATTCCAAACCTACCAAGGGCAATGGCTAAACCAAGGGAATGAATCCCTAATGACAAGACATGAAATCTAGTGTAGAAGAAACATTTGGATTCTCCTCCCTGATTCTGCAGTTAGGAAACTACTTACTCTGATCCTCCCAGCCAACATGCAAGAGCAGTTTAAGCCCCACAGCCCTAGAATCTCACACTGTACTCTGCCAGTACTTCTTGGTGCATATCTCTTGGCTGCAAATTGCTCTAGCTTCTCTCCTCTAAGCACCGCCTACAGGGATTAATAATCGGGACTTAAAGCCAAGAACTAAAACATTATCGTTCGGGACACTTACAAAGATGCTGGAGAGAAAAAGTATTCGCTTTTCAGTTCATGATATTTTAGGAGTTTTATTTTTTCTTTGATGCTTTTATTTGTGGGAGAGTGGACCATCATTTGGAGTAGGAAAGAAAGCTAAAATCACTCATAAAGAGAGTAAAAAGGATGTCATAGCTAAGACCCCGATTTCACCTTCCTAGATTTATTTTTGTTGTTGTTTTTTCTCCCAAAGGAAAACCAATTATTTTGACTTTATTGTGCTATTATCAGAAATGTCAAGATGGCTGTATCTTTCTTAATTATTAATGCTAGAATTATATTTCAGACTTTTTAGTAATTTACTGTAATTTTAATTAGAAGTCATAAAGCATTTTTATTGCACTTGCATTTTTTCATGTTTTTAACAATCCCTGCCTCCTTTCCATGCCGATCTTCCATACATTAAATTCCAGCTTTCTTAGGGAGAAGGAAGTCAAGTCAGTGACCAACCAAGAATCTTGGCTTGAAACTAGCTTTTCCTTGAGTTTTGGTTTTGACATATTCCACCACTACTTTGTCCCAATGCCCACTGCAGTGGAAGAGGGGAACAGACAGAATCCACATCAACCTTTAGCACTCCTCTTCTCCCAGTCTTCCCCTATCCTGCCCTTACCCCTCCAGGACCTTTCTCTTCTTGTCTTTGGTGGCACCAAGAACTGCTTCTGAAGGTAGGTTTGGCTGCTCCCTGGAAGCCACTCCTTAAAATACAACCCATAATAGAGAGAATAATCATCATCCTAGCTTTACAATTTGTGTTTTCTCAATTCAGTGGAAAATGTGAGTAAAAGCATCTTTAGAAAATATTGCTACTTTTTGGGCATGGTGGTGGGCCCTTGTAATTCCAGCTACTCAGGAGGCTGAGGCAGGAGATTCACTTGAACCTGGGAGGTGGAGGTTGCAGTGAGCCAAGATCACACCATTGCACTCCAGCCTGGGTGACAGGGTGAGAGTCCTCTGGAAAAGAAAAGGAAAAGAAAAATATTGCTACTTTTATTGATCAGAACCAGCCAATCTTGCTAAAGACAGAGGGCTTGCTATGAGGCACCACTTCAAAACAAGTCACCTGGTTATTGTATAGGAGGCCATTTGATTGGAAGTATGAATGAGGTGACTTTCTTTGAAGTGGTGGCTCATAGCAAGCCCTCTGCCTTTAGTAAAATGCTTTTACTCACATTTTCCACCAGCCTGTGGACTGATCTCTCTCTAGTCCAGTTGTACATAGCCCTTGGAGGATCTTCCAAACACATGCACACAGTCACTCCTGCTCAAAATTCCTCATGTTACTTCATCACTTTCATGATACAGTCCACATTGGTTGGCTTGTCTTAAAAGGACCTTAATCGGTGCCTACCTTTCCCTGGGCTAGAATTTAAGCTCTTGTGAGCACAGCCCAGCACCTAGCCCAGGGTCTGAGTGAGTGAATGAGGGAACCCTCTCCACGCTTGCCCCTCCCACTTCAGCCCCATCTGCAGGACGACCCAGTTTTCTGCCTGGAAGGGTTTTCCTGTGTTCTGTCTGTTGTGCACATTGCTCTGTCTGCTACTGTACTTTGTCCTGCCAGGCAGCCTGGCGTGCCTCCCTCTTGCTATCAGCATTTCTGGGAATCCATCCCTGGGCACCCCCTGGGGCACTCCTCTCCCTCCATTACAAGGCACCCATATAGACCTCCACAGTGACACTGCTCAATTGCATAGTCTTTGTTCACCTGTCTGCGCCTCACTAGACTGTATTCCTTATTCCCACGTTCTCAGACTTGGTCTAACACTGTGGATGAAATAGGTGGACGAGTGTTAGTTGGAGCTCCCTGGAGCCCAGCTCTTTGCCTTGTGGGGGAATGCACAGCTGAGGTGTGGGGTTTCCCTTGTCTTATCTTTCTCCTTCATTCCCTGGGATCCCTTGTGTTCATCTCCTTGCTGCACACACATCAGGACTGGCAGAGTGGGAGGATTAGGAGAGGTCAACGTTCCAGGAAGGGCCCTACTCGTTATTGCATGAACTGATATGTTCAAGATGGGGAGATAGAGCCAAGCTGGGGTTAGGGGCCTGTTGGGTATAAGTTATGGCTGGGGAGTAGAAGCTAGGTAGCCCAGGGTCATGAGCTTCTGCAGCAATTTAAAGTGTGCACCCTTCTTGGATAATTAATGTAAATTACCTTTTTTGTAAGTGAAGTAGCATAGTTGTAAGCCCCCATTTTTCTCCATAGCATTGGATATCAAACACTGAGAGAATATCTTCTGTCACACACTGATTAATTTAGTTTTTAACCATCAGCTGCTGCAGGTGGATCTGACACTTTCCCATGCCACTCTTTGGGTCCTCCTTGCTCCCATCAGCATTCTGTTAAACCCTAGACTGTACAAGTTTTAAGTGGATAAAGCATGCTCCATTTTCCAAACAGGTCAATAAAAACAATTTGCATTTTATGGTATCAGATGCATATGTGTGTAGACACAAGAATGAAGTTCTTAGTTGGAAAAACTTTGTCTTCAATCAAAGTAGGATGCTGAATGTGATGAGGCCCATGGAGTTCTGAGCCCACAGCTAGGGAGGCAGGGCAGCAGGAAGAGGGGCCAATTTCTGGCTGTGCTGAGATTTCCAGGTTTTGTATGTAGTCCACTTCAATGAGTAAAAGGGAGTCTCTCTGAAGTAAGAACATTTGCTTTTTGCTGAGATTCCCTTATGGGAATCCATAAGGATATACTGGTTGAGCTCTGAGCGAAATGTTTTGGCACTATGCATGGGGAAATACCATCTTCCTCAACCAAACCAAAATCCTAAGCTTTTGAGGCTGGTGTTGAGAGGGGCACCTTCTGGGGGACATTCCCCAGGAATTTGGGTGAGAAGTAGGTTGCTAATAGCCCTGATTATCTCCTCGAAATTCCCTTTCTTCTAGGGGAGGAGGTTTTTCTCTAAATAATGCTGCCACTCCCTACATGGGCTGAGGTTGAGCTGAGACAGGATAGACCTTTTTTTCTGTAACTCTGGCTCTAGCGGAAATAACCCTTCCTTTTAGACATCAAAGTTTGAACTTGGACCAAACAGGATTTTACTAAAGTTTTAGGGTGGATAATGAAAATAAACATAAAGAATCATGAACTTTCAATCCTATCAGAACCAGTGGTCCCTTTTTACAACACATTTTGTAGTGCCCCCATTATTATTTCTGAAATGAAATTTACTGATACTGTTATGCACTTATATACATAATTTAACAAATCAATATAATGTCTTAACTAAATACAAAGATATTAAAAGTTAAATAATGTATAATAAAATAATATGTTTTTCAACAAATGCTTGAGCCCAACTATACAAGAGGAAGTAGTGAATTAGATGCTTGCTGTCAGTTCAGGAGCAACACCATGTGAATCACTGTGAATTCAACAGCTACCGATGCAAACAGAGCTGTGTGTGTTGTATTGGTGATTCAGATACCATGGACATATTGTGGTGAAGTGACTTTTTTAAATGGTGAAAGCCTTCTGGCAATATTTTGAATAAGACAAAGCATGCTTTGGCCTCAATTCACAGGATGGCTGCATTCCTAGAAAGCTCAGTGTTTATCAAAACTACACAAAAAATATCCAGCTGACTCACTTCAATGTCACTGGCATAGGGAAGTGAACTGTGGAGCTCTAGATGGTGTGCTGGGGGCCGTTCAGGCAGAAAGGTGCCTGGGCCACCCCCACCCTACCACAGATGCACTCCTGATTTCCTGGTTCTAAGAGGTACCCAAGAAGCATCTCATATGTGCTTACAGGCCGAAATTGCCTTAAAGGGCAGAGAACTTTCCTCTCTCTTCTTCTTTTTGAGGAAGAGAGGAAAATGTCACCAGTTGGTGGTCAGCTGAAAGAGGTCAGGATTTCACAAGGAGATCTTTTAGTGAATAGGGTGTCCCTGGTGGGGCATGCTGGAAGACCACATGGGAACCCATAGATCATGTGCTGGAACATCATTTAGACCAAGCAAAAAGTGAATCACTACTTTGCCAGTAAAGCATGGTGATGTCTTGTGGTCTTTCTCGTCTCCTGCTTCTCTACCTGATACAGAAGCACTGTTAGGGAGTGGGTAGGAGAGACCACACTGGGAGCAGAGACAATGACCTTTGGATCAGGTATGAGATTGAAGTTTAACAGTGAACTGGACTGAGTCTTAGTGACAAAAAAGGAATGAAGCACTATGGAATTGAGCAGGAATATCTTTAAGGCAGCTGCCACCCTTTGGGAAAGAGTTGCTTGACAGATCACGGTAGGGAGCAAAAATAACATTTGGTGTTTATAGTCCAGTGGATTAGACTCCAGCAAACTGTCTAGAGTATTTATTATGGCAATACTGATATTTCAGAGACAAAATGCCATTCTCTTGGATAAAGAGTCTTCCTTAGCTTCTCATGGATAATTTAAAGGGATCAGGGTTTTTATTTTTATGTTTCTTTAATCCCTAGGTGGCTGTTTCTTTTTCCCCCTCCTCATGTAAGCTTGAAGTATTTCTAAGAGAGAGGCTGGATTGCCTAAGAGAGTTTCAGCGACTTTCAGATGAAAATGCATTTTAATATTTTGATTTAATGGGGAATGGAATAGCCCCTTAATAAGTAGTATAGTGACATTTGGTAGGTCTGTAATATTTGACTTGGAGTTGAGTTTATAAAAATTTCAGCCCAACAGTAACTTCAGGGCACTAAGGGATGTATGTATTTCTGAAACGAGAAGACCTGGTTGACATTCTGATTCTAAAATCAACATCATCTCTTATGCGTCACCATATTTTCAATTATAATGGATGATGGGCTATGAATTTTAAAAACAGCTTCTCTGCAAACTCCTGCACAGACCCAGCTTGTGTGCAATAAAAAGAAGAGCTTGGGTGGGAGAGGAGTATTCTCGTGCCCACTCTTCTGACTTGACTTACTAAAATGCTTCCTTCTCCGAGACTGCTTTGGTTTTTCTGCCCCCCACATTGGTTCCTTGGGAATGTTTTAGAACGTGGAATCTTTTCTAGCTTTGTGGGAAATTTGCATCCTGAGTCACCCAAATGGCTGAGCTCTGGAAAGGTAAAGTTCTATCAGTAAAAGCCTGAGATTTTATGAAATACCTATTTCAGCCAGACAAACGCATGTCTAACAAAAAAATTGGAGGAGCAAAACAGATGCCTATGACATGGTGTTCTCGCATCTCTTTGGCATTGCAGGATAAACTCAGGCCTTTGCTACCTGTTCATTTCCCATTTCACTGTTGTATCAACTTCCAAGTTGAAAATGCCCTAAATGGATTATACTAAGTTCCCAAGATGCCATTCTTAGGCAGTGATTAAGGTTGAGGTTATTCTCAGGTAGCCCTAGGATGCAGTGGTTTTGTGGGTACTGGGCTTATGTTTGTTTTTACCAGGAGGTTCAGGAGCAGACCGCCCTTCACCAAGGGTGGTCAGAAAATCAGGTCTGAAATGGCCCCATATTCTACCCATAGCCAACTGAGAATGGGGAAGGGCCAGCCCTATCCTCACCCCATTGTGCTGAACTGGAGGAGTAGAATCGCTATTGAGTTAGATGGGACCTGCTACTAGTGGCTTAAAATTTGGGGCTTCCTCCCCAGAGGAAATGTGAGCTTTGGGTCAGGCCTCATAGCTGGCCTTGACACCTTCTAGGAAATGCCTTTTCATCAGGCTCGATAAGGTGCAAGTTGAATAGAGACTAGTCTTGCCACATGGGCAGGGCACGTATAGCGTCTGCTACAACCACCCTCTATGCCCACACATATCCTCTCCCCTAGAGGACTGAGAAACTATGTATCGGGTCCTCTGCTTATTACCTGGCTGATGAAACAATCTGTACACCAAACCCCTATGACACACAGTTTACTCATGTAATAAACCCAACATGTTCCCCTGAACCTTTAGGGCAGAGGATGCGTGTGGGCATAGAGGGTGGTGGCGGCAGATGCTGTCAGTTCCCTACCCGTACACCTTCTGTCACGCCATTTTCATGCATGTGGACCTGACTTCCAGCAGCAGTGACCCTTTGTCTGTGGTCTCTCCCTGGCCCCTAGGCTCCTCTGTGCTTGCCAAGTGTGGCAGGTCAGTAGTCAGAGAGAATTAATGTCTTCAGGAACTGTCCTGCCAATGACTGACAGGCAGTGATGGAGCAGCATCCCAGCTCCTGCTTCCCTCTTCTCTCAGGTGGGAGGGTGGCTGAAGCATTTTGCCCAGTGCCCAGGACTCTCCAGGAGGACTAAGCTCAATTTTGCCCACACTGGTAACTTGCTTCCGGTCTTTACTGGCTTTCTTCCCTTCCTGAGCCACTTCTCCATTCCCCTACTGGTGTTTCCTGAGACCACCTCCTACGCACCTGTGCTCAAATCCATGCCTCAGGGCCTGCTTCTGATGAAACCCAAACTCAGAGGGAACAAACAAGAGAAAGGCTGTGTGTGTGTGTGTGTGTGTGTGTGTGTGTGTGTGTGTGTGTGTGTGTTTCTTCCCCCTCCTAACTTTTATTTTAGGTTCAGGGGGAACATGTTGGGTTTGTTATATGGGTAAATTGCATGTCACAGGGGCTTAGTGTACAAATTGTTTCATCACCCAGGTAATAAACAGAGTACCCAATAGGTAGTTTCTTGATCCTCATCCTCCTCCAACCCTCCATCCTCAAGCAGGTCCCTGTTCGCTAAGAGAAAGTATTTTGTAGAGAGTGCTTGCTGTGTCTCTTCTCCATCTACCTGTACAGTAAATCTATCTCAGGATATCAATTCTGGAATTCCTTTAGGCATCCAGTAAGATTTGCTTGGCAGCTGTGAGGTTTTGTGGGGCATTTGGAGGATACTGTATAGCCCTGACTTTTGTCTCCTGCCATTGAATTCTCAGCACTTGTATGCAGCACTTAAACTTGTCTTCACGTACATCTGGGACTATGAGACTTTGCTAGAACAATCTGTGCTGTGTTCTGTAGCTGGGGCAGGCACTGAGCCTGGCAGTGGTGGTGATTTTTACTCTGGGCTCAGGACTCTGAAGGCTCCTTGAGAGCAGGGTTGCCCTAGCTCCTTTCCCAAGATCTGGGCTATGGCAGGCACCCAGCCTTTGGAGGTGAAATGAGTTGAATTACGTTGAGTGCCTGCAGCCTGCATAATCCAAGTGTCTGGGGAAACATCTGGCACCTCTGATCACAGCCAGATTTCTCGAGTGTCTATTTGCAGCATTTTCCCAGAGCACCTATAAGTGAATTTGCAAAGCACTTACCTCTGTCTTCACCACTTCCTTTGATGGTGTGGAACAGCTGGCAGAACTAAAAATTCTTCCCCTATACCCACCATAGCTTGCACATAGGTCTAAATTACTATGGCGATTCAGCTATTTCAGGTAAGACAATGAAAAATCTGATTGATACAAATTCTGCTCTTTCTCTAAGAGACTTAGTGCAGTGAGCCATTGTCAGCTGAGTAGTTTGATGTGAATTACTCTATCAGCTTAAACACATGGCCCAGCCTAAGTGGTTAGGATTTAGTATCTCTTACTCTTTTGACAGCCAAATAACTTTATCTCAGTAAGGAGAGTGTTAGCATATAGAATATATATTACTATATATATACATATATGTGTGTATGTATATATATAGCAATACTGTCTCATATATAGAGAGCAATATTGTCTCTCATATATATCTATATATAGCTCTATCTATAGAGACAATATTAAATATATATTACATATATATTACATGTGTGTATATACATATATATATATATACACACACACGGAGTGGGAGAGAGAGAGAGAGAATGATTCCAGTCACTGAAGTACAACATCTGATTTATTTGAAAAATTCTCTCAATTCTGGGTGGCTGACCCGTGCACCGTATGTGAGTAGTGTATAAATCCTGACAATGTCACTTAGAAGCTACAGGATGTTGAATAAATTGCATAACTTCTCTGTGACTCAGATTTCTCATCTCTAAAATGGGTATATTGAACTCTAGCTGAAGAGGCTGTTGTAAAGTTACAGTAAGCCTGAGGATATAAAAACCTGGCATACAAGAGGCTGGTGTTTTGGCTATCTATGGCTGCCTAACAAACCACTGCACAACTTAGTGAAACAGTGACATTTGACTACGCTCACAGGTCCTGTGGCTCAGGAATTTAGACATGGGGTAGCGGTTATAGTTTATCTCTGCTCTACGATTTCTATGGCCTTGAACGACTGGTGGTTGGGATCATCTAGAGGTTTCTTCAGGCCAGGTTCATGAGCTGCTATTGGCTACTAACCAGTTCCTGTACATGGTCTCCACATGGCATTCAGCTTCCTGACTGGATCATGGTAGGGACAAAAATGACATCATGTAATGTTTGTAGTCCAGTGGATTAGACTCCAGCAAATGGCTAAAGTATTTATTATGGTCAATGCTGATGTGTCATTGATAAAATGACTTCAGGGTGGTCATACTTCTTACCTAGTGGTTCAGGACTCCAGTGCACAAGGAATTCTTGTGGATTCAGCTGAATCCTTCTCTGAAGTCATCTAGAGCTAGGCCTTTCTCATCTCAGATGTGCCTCTCACTAGCTGATGGCTTGCGTTTTCTCCTGGATTCTTTCTGACCTTGACATTAACTAGAATAGGGGACACTCATTTCCTGGTGATCATAGCCTCTGAGGTGGGCAGCATGCATGGAGGGAGCTCAGGAGTGAGGACGGAGTCCCTGGAGATGGTTAGACCCAAAGGCTGGAGGGATGTGCAGTGACAGGATGTGGTAGGACTCTGAGGATAGTTGCACAGCTTTGTCAAGTTGCATTCAGCCAGCCCTACAGCTAACCCTTAACTCACCGGTAGCCAGCCTGAGATTTCTCATGCATCTAACTACTGGAGATTTTCCTTGTCATGACTCTGTGACGTGGGTCTCCTGACTTTCCCATCTTCCAGTTATGAAAACTGAGGCTCAGAGAGCTTCAGGAAGTCCATAAGTAGTTGTATTAGGACTTGAGCCCTGAGTTCGGAGCCTATGCTGGTCATGTTGCTTCAATATTCAGCCTCCCACTTGGTAACATGTTCTCGTATTTTGTTCTGTCTTTATTATGTATTACGCATTTTCTCTAACTCCACTTTGTACTCGTTGAGAGTAAGACTGTGACTTCTCTTATATTCTGCTATCTGCAGATGAACCTCAGAAGAGGGGACTGGGACTTGACAGAGAGGCCACCATCCTTCTCCGCGGCCCAGCATGGTGATTGTCTTGTTAGTTATACCAGCTGGGCTTGGGTCGATGGAGAACAGAGAAGGCCTTGTTGCTCACATCCTATTTTCCAAAGGAAATTTTGTTCTAGTTTATTGTGAAAGAATTGGTTTTGAAATTGAAACACAGAGGTCTACTAAAGAGATGTTCTATTTAGAACAGACTCTCTTTTTTTCTGTTTTCAGGTGAAAAGCAGCAACTATGAAGAAAACAGAAAGAAAACCCTCTAAAAAATATTGTCAATGGCTCTGACAGGTTAAAGCTGTTGGATAAATGCAGAATTTACATGACAAAAACTTTGAGCGCAATGCTGATTGAAAACTGAGGCTCAGAGAGCTTCAGGAAGTCCATAAGTAGTTGTCATTCACCATTAATAGGATTCACCAGTAATAGGATTGTCATTCACCAGTAATAGGATTCCCTGAAAAGCAAAAAATCTTAATTAAAAAAATACATAATTTATTTTTGCTGGTATGTGTCCTTTTGCCTCACAAATTACTTAGACTGGAATATCACTTTCCCCAAACCTGACTTTACTGAGGCTGTGTCTGCTTCATCCGTAATCCCGCCATCCTCTCTTCCTGGGCTTAGCAGGCTGCTTAGAGCATAGAAAGCTGCAGAGAGTATTGCCAGTTTGAAAGACAGGTTTTTTGCCCTCAGACTATTTAAGTTTTAATGGAGAAACTAGCAAGCTGACAGATTAAAATATTAAATGATGATGCTGTACAGGAGGGCAACACAGACACTGAATGAGGCTGGAGTGAGGATTGGCAGAGGTGGTGACAGCAGGCGATGCCTGCTCTGAGCAGAAGCCATTCATGCCTCTGGGACTGCCTGGCATGCGCTCTCCAGCCGAATCTGTGCCACCCCTTACACTATGAGCTCAAGAAGAAGTAAATCAGGTGGTTTACCCCTCCAGGCAGCACTACTTATTCTTCCTGCATGATCTGGGATGTGGGATGCCCTCATCTCCTCCCTACCCATAGCCTACATCCAGATTCCAACTGGTACAGAGAGATCAAGTATCCTTTCAACAATGACCTTCTCCATGTCTTTTTTTTTTTTTTTTTTTTTTTTTTTTTTTTTTTTTTTTTTTTTTTTTTTTTTTTTTTTTTTTTTTTTTTTTTATGGAGTCTCACTCTGTTGCTCAGGCTAGAGTGCAGTCGTACGATCTTGGCTCACTGCAACCTCCGCCTTCCAGGTTCAAGTGATTCTCTGGCCTCAGCCTTCCGAGTAGCTGGGACTACAGGCATTGAGAAGCCTGATTGGTTTACTAGATAATGAGCTATGTGAAGGTGCAGGGTCATGTCATCTTCTTCCTCCTCCCCTTCCCACTCCTCCCCACTCCTCATCCCCCTTCCCCCTCCTCTCCCTTTCCCTCCTCCTCCTCTTCTTCCTTCTCCTCCTTCTTCTTCTTCTCCTCCTTCCTTCTCCTTCTCCTTCTCCTTCTCCTTCTCCTTCTTCTTCGATGGAGTCTCACTCTGTTGCCAGGCTGGAATGCAGTGGCACAATCTTGGCTTATCGCAACCTCTGCCTCCCGGGTTCAAGTGATTCTCCTACTTCAGCCTCCTGAGTTGCTGGGACTTTAGGCACGTGCCACCATGCCCAGCTAATTTTTGTATTTTTAGTAGAGATTGGGTTCCACACGTTGGCCAGGTTGGTCTTGATCTCTTGATCTCATCATGTGCCTGCCTCGGCCTCCCAAAGTGCTGGGATTACAGGTGTGAGCCACTGGTCATGTCTTAATTCATACCTGCATCCCAGCATTTGGTAACTAATTATTGACTGGCTGAATAGACAGAGGAATAAATGAAGTGATTTAATGAGATGATCTTGGAACATGGGGGAGTTTTCAGGGATATGAGGTTTGAGAGAGTTTCAGAGAGGGGAAATTATGTCAGCTGATGGTCTTAGGTCAGCAGAGGACATGTACCAGTTTGGGCATGAGCTGAGAAATCAGCCTGTTTGCCACAAGCTGCTCTTGGAAGGCCTGAGAAGAATAGGAATCCCGTGTTGTTGAGCCGGAGGTGCTGGGCTAGTGCAGGAAACTTTCTCAGTCACTCACAGTCTCAGAAGGACTGGGCAATCCCTTGTGTCAAACTCATCAAAGGCAAGCGCTTGTCCTTGTTTTTCTGATTCTCTATTCCTGCTGAGTTACTGCCTGTGTGAAAGCAGCTGTGAGGGCCCCCCGTCTGATATTGATCCATACTGCAGATGAAGTCAGAGCTAGGCCGGGCGTGGTGGCTCATGCCTGTAATCTCAGCACTTTGGGAATCAGAGGTGGGCGGATCACGAGGTCAGGAGTTCAAGACCAGCCTGACCAATGTGGTGAAACCCTGTCTCTACTAAAAATACAAAAA
>NW_016107345.1:1386315-1388794 GCF_001604975.1 Cebus imitator
AAAAAAAAAAAAAAAGAAAGAAAGAAAGAAAAAAGAAGCCAGAGCTGAACAACACAGGGCTTAGCCAGGGTGCCAGGCTGCTTACTGTCATTCAAAAGGAGAAACTAGGGACCAACTCTCACACAGGAGGCCAGTCAGAACAAATCCCTGCTCCTGCTTAATTTGTGGTCTGGATACATTGTTGCCCCTGGGCCGGGGTACGGCCACCGGAACATTTGCCCCATAGTAATGTCTCCTATATCTGCACAATTGTCAAACACCAGGAATATTGCTGGTCACTCTTGGGAGGGCTCATCAGCCTCAAGGTGCGTGTGCCCACCTCTAGCCCTTGTCCAGGAGGTATGAGGTGAGTTACGTGTATTCATTTATTTTTTAGCTTTATCTTTCTGTTGTCTGTATTTCTCCTTCCTCTGCCTCAGTGATTACTTTTCTTTTGAGGCACATCATGCATTTCTGTACAAAAGACTGACATGTATTATAGAATGTGGTAGGACATCAAGGAATAAAATAATACATTTGATTTTCGTCCAGGGCAGTATAATGAATATAAAGATGTGGCTGGCCATGATGTACCAGGTGGGCAGGGGGAGTTAGCATGGGGGAAGTAAGACCAACTGGGAACCTGCAGAAAAGCACACCTGGCACCTCTGTGCTACTTCCAAGTGGTTGGTGTGTGATTCTGAAGACTTGGGATTCAGCAGCAGTGTCATGCAACGGAAATTCTATATGCCTGGAACAATAGATAGGCTGTGAAGCATTGTACCATCTGATCCTGTGTCCACAGGTATACCATATTTCATCAATTCAAAGATGGCTTTTAAAAAATAATAACATCTCTGAAAACAGGATGAGTTTTATAATTGATGGCATCTTAGATGTGATGAAATGTATTAAATGATGGTTCCATTCATTTGCCTGTTTGATGTCAGATCTATTTCTACCCTTCTGTTGCTTGGTTCTGTATTATGGGAAACTACATTCTACAAATGTCTTGCCAACTTGCTTATGGTAAGCAAGAGGAGGCACTGGTGGAAGACAAGAGTGAGAGGAAGAGAGACACCAAAGTATGTTCCCATGTCTTTCTCTGCCTTAGGCAATCTCACTGTCAGTGACCACCTCTCTTCTGTAGCTCTAGCTTCTGGCACGTCTTCTGCCTCTGCTGAGCCCCCCTCGCAGAGGATGGCTCCCAAGGTTCTAAGTCTGCCATGTGGTCCTACCTCCTGGGCTGTGGAGACCCTGCCTCCTTCTTTTGTCCCTCCATCCCTGGGGTGGTGGTGGCTTCTTGCCTTGCCATTTCCTGCTTAGCTTCCCATTCTCCATCACTTGGATAACTGATTCTTTGTGATGAATTTCCTTTCTTTGAGGTACCCAGAGTGGTTAGTTTTTTCTTGGTTAAATCTTGACTGTTACCATGATACCTCATCACCAGATTAAACAAATGTCAAGGGGGCATATTATTTCTCTTCCCCACACCCCCACATTCTGCAGAATCTGTTCTAGTTATGGTGGCCAGTGATATTTTTGATGCTAAACTCAGAGGATTCTTTGAGTTCTGTAGCATTTGACAGTGGAGCTATCCCCATTTGTTGAATTTTCTTCTTTCATTGTCTCCTGGATGATCACCTCTTCTTTCCCTTTGCTCCTTAAATTTTCCTAACTCTCCTTGCCAGTCATCTCGTCTGCAAGTCTCTAAACTATTGGGTTATGTAGAGTAGAGTTCTAAGCTCATTCTCTGCCCTCAGCCAACCCTGCCCCATTTTTCTTTACTCTACCTGCTCGTACCCATGGCTTTAAATACAACTTTTCTCTGCAGCACAAAACTGTTTCCCAGGCTCCAGACACAGAATGTCACTATCTGCAAACCACATTTTTGGGTTATCTTGTCCCTCAAACCAAAATGTCTTTGGCTGAGCTAACCTTCTCCTCTCCCACCTCATACCAGCTTATTTCCTGTGTTTTCTATCCCAAAGGATGGAACTGTATCCATTCTAAAATCCAGACTAGAAATATCATGGGGTCATCCTGGACTCTTCCCTCTACTTGACCTCCCTAATCCACCTCATTTCCAAACCCTTTAAGCAGTGGTGTGTGTAAATGCTTAAACCAGCTTTTAGGGACAGAGGGAAGTGAAAGCCCTCTGATTCATAGCATCTGCCAATTTCTTTAGTGTAAATATGTCCATCATGACTGATTTCAAGTTATCAATGTGCTATCACTGAGCATGGATTTGGAAAGTGATGCATATTCGGTTTCTGTGAAGTGAGCTAGCTCAGCATGCTACGGTGCGGAATCCATCCTCCCATTAGCACCTTCTCTGTCTCACCCGAGTTCAAGCCCCACCATTTCCCCTTTGGAGTTCTGAGATGTCTCCTCACTATATTCTCAGTCTTGACTGCCTTTGAGGCACTCCACACTAGGTGTGAACATATCGGTCCGTAACTTAAAAAAAAAGTTTTGGTGGCTTCCTACTATCTAGAAG
>NW_016107345.1:1389629-1497932 GCF_001604975.1 Cebus imitator
ACCTGATATAGCATTATGATGAATTAGTTGTCATTGGCTTTGTGTTTGTGTGTCCCCTCGTGTCCTTAACTTTTTCCTGGGTATTGTGGCAAGGTGGGACAGATGTGGCAGGGGAGGCCTTGAGTGAAGAAAAGCCCTCCCCTCTGTCTTCAGGAAGCTCACACTCAAGAGTAGGTGGAAGCAGGGTTTGAACAAAATATGCAACCAAATGAGGTGAAAACGGGTGGCATTGATCTGCTTGTTCTCTAGGTTGTCTAAGAGCAGAAAAGGGAACATGGGTTCACGTTATAGGGTGGCAGTTTGCAGAGACACATCTCTACATTTTCACAGTGCAAGGATTGAAGAAATGCAATCTGGGTTTTTATAAGGGCTTGCCTTTTCAAGGGACAAGAAAGCTTAGAAGATTTCCTTAAATATTGTTTATTTATTTCATAATTAAAAATATATTATTTAAATACTTAAAAATAGTAACAACATTTTAAAATTTGCCCTAAAAGATTAAAAATGAACCATAACCCCCATTACTCGGAGATAATCCTCAAGGTATTTCAGAGATGTTTCTATACATATTTTTACATAATTTAGTTTATAACATATTTCCAATTTATATCTTAGGTTTTTTCACTTAACACTAGCACAGAAGTTTTTTTCCAGGTCATTAAAAACTCCTCATAACTGTTACTTTTAATGACTATACAGTATTTCCATATGTGAGTATACTGCAATTTATTTGAGCAAAGTTTTTTTTGGTCAGATATATTAGTGGTTTCCAATTTTTTTGTTATAAATAATTCTGCAGTAAAATTTTTGTAACTTATTTTAAGTCCCTAGGATACAGTTCTAAAGGAAATATCAAAGAATAAGAACATTTTGAGGTTTCTGATGCATATTGCAAAACTGCTTTTCAAGAGGCATCTGTCAGTTTATATTCCTAGTTATACTGTTGCAAAACGTTCTTTACTGCCATTTTTTTAAGCGGGTTTAATTATCACACAATAAAGTGCACATACTTAAAGTGTATGATTTGATAACTTTGGACATATGTATATACCCATCAAACCATCATCACAACCAGGATAACGAATAAATATATGACCCCCCCGCAAAGTTTTCTTATTCCCGGTTGTAATCCCTCCCGGCTACTCCCTTCCAAGCTTACTCATCACCCTGGAGGCAACTACTGTTCTGCTCTCTGTCACTATAGATTAGTTTATGTTTCTGAGAATTTTATTTAAACAGAAATATACAGGAACAAGAACGATTAGCAGATTTTCTTACATTTGGTTTATTTTGTAATTTAAAAAATGTTCTTATTGTAGAAATACTGAAAAAGTAGTAACAACATTTAAAAATTTAGATTAAGAATTTTCTTCTTTCTGTTTGTCTTGTTTTACTCAGTATAACCGTTCTGAGATTCATCTGTTGCTGCTTGTATTAATAGTCCATTCCTTTCTATTGCTGAATAGTATTCCATCATCTGTATGCACCGCAAGTTGTTTATCCATTCAGCTAATGGACATTTAGATTGTCTCCAGGTTTTGGTTACTCTCAATAAAGCTGATATGAGCATTCATGTCCAAGTCTTTAGTGAACAAATGCGTTAATTTCCCCTGGGTAAATACCTAGGAATGGAATGGATGAATTGTATGGTAGTGTATATTTAACTGACTAGCGTATTTTATGACTGGTGATTATTTCTTAGGATAACACATTAATTTATTATTATTATTACAACACATTAAATTATTTTAATTGATTCATTGAATATTATTCTGGTCCCCTTATCAAAGATGAGAATGAGGAGGAAGGGGACAGAGACCCCTTTCTTGCCATACTCTTTTGGAACACTGCTGGGAGTGACCAAAATGGACGCTCTGTGCACACAGGGACTTCTTCAGCCTCTGCTCCCCACACGGGGTTTGGAGCCTTAGCTTTGCTCTGCGTACCTCCAGACCCCTCCCAGTTTTTCCCAGAAGAGCAGTCTCAGGTGCTCTGGTGTTTGGTTTGAATGCCCTGCTTGGATTCAGCATTTTTTTCTCTCTCTCTTTTTTCAGTACTTTATAATGAAACGATCTAGTCCTACTTTTCCAATCACATTATGTCCTTTTCCTCCTTTATGCCCAATAGCCTTCCTAATATTAAGAGTGGGAGGTGATGGTGATATGGGTAGGAAGAACTGGAAATAGTTCACATATGACCCACCTGGGAGGGTCTGCATTTCAGCATCTCCGGGGTTATTTTAGAACTAGGAAGAGGGGCAGGGATTGGTATTGTCTCTGTACTAGCCTTTCCAAATTCTACTCTGAGCTTTCTGCTTAGACTGTAAGCCTTAGAGTCGCTCATCGTATTAATCCTAAAGACACAAGCTTCTGTTATATATGATAAGACCTTTTTGTGAGCTGTGCAGACTGTCAGTTTCATGTTTGTTTATTTTAGAAATGCAGCTATATCCAGAAGACCTGTCGGGAGGACAATGGGCTGTGGTTTGTACAGTTGTCAGTATAGCTTGTCAGGGAGTTCTTCTGGGGCAGAGTCTTGCACAGCAGAGCTCTGTGGTGAGCAGAGTGCTTGGCACATAGTAGGAATGCAGCATATGCTGTAGCAAAACTGGTGGGCAGGCACAGTCACATCACAGGTGGACCTCAATGCCACTGCCAGGGCAGCTCTGGGAGCTGTCTCCCTCACTCTCTATATTAACTTCATCTTAGGGCAGATGTTCCTCTTGGCTGCCTTGGCTCACACCACCCTTTGTGTCTCAGTAATTTTTTAATATTTCTCCAGGCAAAAAAAAAAAAAAAAAAGCCAACAATTCTGTTTATTGAAGAGATTGGTTTCTAAAATGTAATTAGTATTTACATTCTAACAGTTTAGTTCTATAGAGTACTGTACTACATTTCAGATCACAGTATCAGCAGCTGTACTCTCTTCCCCCAGCTCAACCCAGGGTTTATTGGATGCTGGCAGTGGCCTCTGTTCCAGGGTTATAGCCATGCAGGGAGTGCCCTTGGGACCTCCTAGTCTCATGGGCCGGAATAATGTAGAAATGATCACAATGTAATCTAATCTGTGCCATGCCGGAGGTTGGGGCAAGTGTTAGGTGTGACAGGTGAAGAGCCCATTTCTAAGAGGCTATGTGATGACATAATGTAGGTGTGGGACATGGGGAGAGTCAGCGGAAGCTGCAGGGTAGAGGTGACACCCAAACTTGGTTTCAAGATGTGATCTGGAAGGGGGCAGAGGGCCTTACTTAAGGGAGGAAGCTGCCATTGTGCCTTGGCAAGGGGGCAAAGGGGCCAAGCTGCCCAGGAGGAGCTCAGGGGAGGGTTGTAGAGCTGCCTGAAGGTCTGCATTTCCAGGGCTCAGATGCCTTCTGGAGGGAGTGAGACAGGTACGTGAACACAAAGACTCCCAGCAACCTGGATGTTGTACAACCTCAAACCGTTTTTGCAATGATTTTTCTCTCTCTCTTCATTTTTATTTAAATGAGAGAAAAATGCATTTTGCTGCTTTTATGCAGTGCTATTTCCAGGAGGTTTGATTTTTACCTCCCAGCCACACATCTCTGTCCCATTACGGCTCCCTCACTTCTCTTCAATTGGGGAATGACCTGCTTTGTCCTTCAGAACAGCGAGTTGACAAATACCATCTGATGTTTCTCGCGGGCACCCCCATTCATCTTGATGGCAGGCTTCAGACAACACTGCTGCGGTTGATATTTTGTACTTTGGGAGTTTTCTTCAGTGATTTCATTTAATGTGCTTTTGATTTTCATGCCACCCTTTCTTGGCCCCACAAAGTTTACACGGTGTTATTTGGGGAAGAAAATGTGTTCTGAAATTCTGTTCAAAGCTGTTTAAAATAATTAATCAAAGGTTCTATCATTAGCTCAAGACTGGTTGTGGGCAGTGGTTCTGCAGGTGAAGGTTTGAAAGTGATACGGAGCTGAACCAGCCTCCCTGCCTTGGTATAGCAGGCAGTCTCTCTCATAACTTTTGCAGCGTTTCCGAGGAAGCAAGCAGCAGGGGCATTTGTACTTCTGAGGAAGCCGTGGTTCCTGAGCAGCTCTGTAGGCAGAGGCCAAGTTGATTTGTCTCTGATGCCTCTCCAAGGGTGGTGTGGGAGTGGTATTCTCCATACCTGGGCCCTGGGCTTTTGGGCCGTGGTCTCTGGGCCTCCCTTCTGGTGAATACTGAGGGAAAAGGCAGAGAAGGGTAAATGGCAATGCGCTATCCAGATTGGAGACAGTGTGTGTAGCTCTGTTATATTGTATCAAGAGACCCACTTGCATTTTCTCAGAGGACAGAGGGGCAAACACATTCCTCTCTCAGGCTTCCAACCTCAAAGCTGGCTTAGCCCTTTTCAGAACCAGGTAAGACAGCAGAACCTAGCCTTCTTGCATTCTGGGACCTGTCCCTCCTTCTTGCAACAGTCCGGAGTGTTCATGTAGCCTCCTGCTTTCTCCAGAAGCCTCTGGCATTCTCCTGAAGGATGTCCAGTGGTATTCTGAGGAATGCCCATTCATTTGTTTTCTCCATCAAACCAATGACCTTCTCTCCCACTCTTCTCTTTCAAAATCAACTTGCCCTGTCAACCTGTTGGGTGGTGGGTTGATGTTGGCCCATTGAGATAGTGATCCCCTGGTTGCCCCGGAGTATGCTAGCATTTCAACACTAACCAATGGAACACAGCCCGCTGCTAGAAGAGCTGGGCCAGGGTCAAGAGAACAGACCAGCTAGTGGCAGAGGGACTCTGGGGTTTGACTTACCGTGACTAAATGAGAGAGAAAGACCTGGGCTCCTCAGGGCCAGTGTTGTTATCTAAGTAGGTCTTAGCTGTGGGTAGGAGTGACTGCAGAAACCTCCTACCCAGTCCACAGCTCCTGCTCTCTCTCCACAATCTTCAATATGCTCTGCAGCCAGTGACATCGTCCTCAAACCCAGTTTTCACTGCGTCCCTGTCTCATTTAGTTCCTGTCAGTAATTCCAGTCATATTAAAGACACAGTTAAAGCTCCTTCAGATGCATCTGTGGTCCTTGATGATCTAACCCCAGCCCAACTCCTGACTCCATGGTTGTCTGCACCTCTACTGTGCCATGACAGTAGTGGTGGGTCTCTCCTGCTCTTGCTGTTTTCCTCTGCCCGGGATGGCTATTTGTTTCTTCTCTGCCTCCCACCCAATTTGCCTGCTAATCGTTATTCATCTTTTCAGACTCAGCTCAGGCCTTACCCCTTTTAGAAAATCTTCCTTGTGTGCTGCTGGTTGGGTTTGGAGCCTCTTCTCTGAGCTTGCCTAGCACCGTGATCTCCCTTGGAGCATGAATAATACTGCATTCTCATGACTTATTTATTTTTGTGTCTCCTTCCCTAGAAGGTGGGATAGTTGAAGTAAACTGTTGCAATCCTCAGAGGCTCATAAGTGTTTGTTGATGGACTGAGTGGAAGAGAAGGTGCTGAGTCAGGCTGTGGCTGAATTATTATTATTTTTATTTTGGTTTGTTTGTGCAAAGTGGATAGGACACAAGCTAGAGGCTGAGGTCCTATGCTGATGACCCAAGCATGCTGCTGAGATAACAGTATGAGTGAGGCAGGGGATCGTCATTCCATCGTGCTGCTAGGGTTCTAGGCTGTCCTCATGGGAACACTGGGGTATAAATCAGAAGAGGAAAATGGCTAGGGGCATACACATGAGTACATGTGTTGGAAGTGGAGGAAACTTGCAATTCATTAAGGGTACACCTGATAAATTGCTGCCATCCCTGCCATAGGGCCTGGGCAGGGCTGACCCCTAGGCCAGTGCTCTTAAGCTCCTGCCCCTGCCCATGGCAGAAGTCATGCATTGACTTGGAAGCTGAGGGGATGATGGATAAATAGGATGGAGTTGGGGATCAGGAGAATAAGGACTACTTTGAAAGGAGGGCTGTGCATGGGTGGGAGGCCTCTTGCCATCCTCTGCTTTCTTCCATAACTGGTCAAACAGCAATCTGCAAAGTAGCCTTGTCTTCTAAAAGGTATACCCACTAAAGTATGATTGATTCAGCTGGCTATGCTTCTGTCATACTTCTGGCCACTGGAGTCTATAAGAAGCTGCCCGCTAGTGGACACTGTCTACCAGCTGCACCTCAGCAGCACCCATGCTTTTCAGAAAGAACAGTCAGGGAATGGTCATGGCTGTCACCCATGTTCATCCTTCAGGAACAAGCCAAGGGAGTTTGTCGTGTGGGACTCGGGTCAGCTACGGGGAAATGTCTCATACATCTCTGCAAGCCTCACTCTATTTTCTCTGTCTTATTGTGTTTCTAAGACTGTGGTACCTTTCTGTTTCCCTCCTGTTTTAGAAAAGGCTGTATTGTTATTAAAAGTGGTTGCCAATTCTTTTCTTGAAAATGAGAGCTCCCAGTTTCCCAGGAGTAAAATATTCCAATTGTGTGCTAAGTGTTTTGAAGTCATAGCAAATAGCTATTTAAAAATGATTAAACAGTTCCATGTTTTTACACGTCTACACTTATATTTAAACATAATGTGCAGGCAGAAACTACCCGTTTTTCAGGGGACAATTTGCCAAGTGGCCCTGCCAGTTCTGCTGGAATGAAGGAAACTACATGTGATGATTCACACCTCTGAGGTCCCATAGTCTCATACACACACACGTGTGTCTGTATGTGTGTGTGTGTGTGTGCACGCATATGTGTGCGTGTGTAGTAGCAGTTAAATATTCAGTACAATTAAAGTATCTAATAATTGGTTATTTGGTTTAGAATAAGTGAGAAGCCCAAATAAGGCTCTCCTTTTGGATGGCATATATGCCCTCTTGAACATATAAAGTGTCCTTCGAAAATTTATCACTCACACTAGAGGCCACAGAGTAAACTGGAAGCCAGAATTAACTAGAATTCCAGAGTTCCAAGGACTTGGTCCCCTTGGAACTGTGCAATACTTGTTAATAGAATTCCTGGGATAATTGAGGACTGGTTTTCAAACCTGTTCTCTTCTGTAAGTCCCTCTGTTATCCTCAGTTTCAAGAAATATAATTGATTGAAGACCCTTGTCATAAACATAATGAACCTCATGGCTACCACCTTCAGAGGTAAACCCCTCATGAATGGATTAATGCCACCATCAAAAGGGTCTGTGGGAGTAGATTTACTATCTTCTACTCTTTTGCCATGTGAGAAATACAATGCTCCTCCCTGTTTTGCCCTTCCACTTTCCACCACGTGAAGACACAGCAAGAAGGCCCTCACCAGACAGCAGATGTCAGCACCTTGGTTTTGGGCTTCCATATCTCCACAGATATGAGAAGTAAACTATTCTTTATAACTTGCCCAGTCTGTGGTATTCTGTTACAGAAGCACAAATGCACTAAGGCAATGACTTTGTGGTTTGGTAAGTTTGGATTTTGAAGCATTCCAGAAACTCAATAGGTAGAATATATTGCTGCATAAAATATGGAGAAAATGTGAAAAAGAAATTAAGTATATTTTAAGAAACTCAAATGAAAAATTATTGACATTTTAATTCAAATTCATGTTGCTAAGTCTTTCTCCAGCAACAGCAAAAGACATAAACTCTTTTTATCTGTTCATAACTTTAGGCTATAAAAGGCATCATTATTAACACTTTTTCCTCATATGGTAGTGCAGCCTTCAAGTTTAAGAGCTTGGGAAAGTAAAGAGAACATGTGGAGTATTCATAACATCATGGAGTTTTGTAGGACTTTGTATGTATAATGCTTTTTTATTCCTCTGCAGTCAAATGCATCTGGTTCACATGCATTATTTCACTTGAGACACAGCCAGCCTGTGAGATGGATAGGAAGGGTCTTATTCCCATTCACTAGAGCTATATATAAGGCATGGAGGGTTAAGTGACTTACCCGAGGTCACCTAACTAGTAAATGTCAGAGCTGCTACCAAAAGTAAAGCCTACCACGTTGCCAGTCACTATTAGGTTTTGTCCAATCTGCCATCCCAATTGCTCCTAGTCCTTTCAGTCTCATTGCCCTGCCCTGGGTGGGCTCTTCATTCCTGGGAATGTTGAATCCTTCTCCTAGTTGATCTCCTATACCAGTCCATCTGATCTCTCAATCATTTTCTTTCTACAGTGGACCTTGAGTGCCTCCCCTGTGCCAGAGTTATATGAGTCTTCTTAGAGTTTATGCACGACCATATTATTGCCAGTTGGAGAGTCTTCAGGGGCTTCCTGTTGGCAATACATACATCACTACCTCCTCCCTCTGACTCTCAGAGCCTCCTATCATGGCACCCACCTGTCTTTCTAGCCCCGCCTCCACATTCTCCCTGCTCGTCCTCAAAACTCCAACCCAACTGCATGAGTGTCTTTACTTAGACCCTGTCTGTGCTCCTGTCCGCTGCTTTGTGCATGTTGTATGCTCCATCTATAACACCTCCCACCACCACTCTTGGAGGAGGACCTGTGCCTCCAGGCTCCTCTCAGATGAGACTCTCCCAAAGCAACCATCACCCCCCGGCTCCAAATTCAGGGATCTCTCTTCTCTTAAACTCTGTAGCCCTTTGGACCCACGTCATGGCATTGGTTCTCCCCTGTGACACTCTAGACTGTCCTGATTCTCTGAGTCTGTGAGTAACTTGAAGGTAGGTACCTATAGATAGAGTGACATAAAAGGACAGGACACCTGCTTTGGGGTCAGACCATTGGGCTCAAGTCACCTTGTTCCCCTATTTACCAGCCAGGGTAACTTCAATTAGTCATTAGGCTATTTCTAGAATGACTGAGGTATGTGGGTAGGGGAGGGTAATGCAAAGTAGTGTCTATGTGCCACTCCAAGAGATTTGGATGTAATTTGGGCTAGGGTGCGGCTTGGACACCAGAATTTTTTAAAGCTGCTCAGATGACCCTGATAAGGAACAAAGTTTGAGAGCCACTTGGCTAACCTGTCTGAGCAGGTAGGTTACAGCTTACTCTGAGATCACATCCCTGCCACCCAGGGTTCCTGGTACCATGTGAGCTGGCAGGTGTAAAACATCTGGTGGGGCATGCTCTCTGTACGCTGGCAATAGGTGGTGGTCATTATAGTTATGATTCAATTTTGTAATCTCTACAGTACCTGGCATCATGTCTTGGACAGAGGAGGTGCGCAAAGCCTACTTCTAAAATGTGAAACATAAGAAAGTATGTGATAGATATGAGATCTGTCTATAACCTCATGAGGGCTTGTGAGAAATGTGTGAAAGCCCTTAGCCATTTATGGCTTGCTCCTCTGTGCCAGGCATTCAGACTATTTCGGTGATGATGCTTGTCACTAGTGACCCGTAAATGGCTTTGCGTGGCTCATCCTGAACGCAGCTGCAGTGGGCCATAGTGGGCCCTCCGCCCCTGCAGATGCATGCAGGATTTCCACCTGAGGTTGCCTCCTGCCATCTCATTGAGATGGAGCTGAGCAGGTGCGGAAGTTGTTGTTTCCAAGGGTAACTGCAGCCTCCTTAAGTCATAAGTCATGATGAGACAGTGTTTGGGACAGGGTGCAAACTGTAGAAATAGCTCTTATATGTAATGGTGGGATTCAGCTAAAGCTAAGGGAATAGTGGCAAGATCCACTGTACACCTACCCTTTTCCCTGTATCAGTGCATTACGGAGTGTTACGGAGGGCTGATGATCTTTGTAAAAACTTGGGTAGGCAACACTGCTTTTAATGGTGTTTTTTTTTTGTTTGTTTTGTTTTGTTTGTTTTGTTTTGTTTTGTTTGCCTTGAGAAAATCAATCAAAGGGGAGATTAGGGTTTAGAATTATCAAACTTCCTTCTTTGCATTCATTTGCTCTTTACAGGCTGAGTAGCTATTAGTAGTCCTTTTTGGTGCCAGAGAAAAGAAATGACCATTGAAGGTTTGGGGTCTTAGTGCTATTAAATGAAATGCCTACATAATAAATAGTACCTCTGATTATGAGGAATATTGAGGAGCTTCAGTGCTTTGCAGGGCTGGAGAGAAATGAGATGAGAGACTGCATAAAAGAGCAGTCAATTATTTTAAAGATGAGTTGGCATCTGTTAATTTCTCACCAGATAATGAAATATATATTTGAGCCTGAGGCTGTTATTTCATTTCTGGTGTATTCAACAAAATTTATTCAATAATCATTTATTGAGTGTTCCCTTGGTGCCAGGCCCTGGGCTTGAGGCTGGAGATACACAGAGGAATGGGCCATAGTTGCTGTCCTTGGGAAGATCCCTGTATGCAAGGGAAAAGCGGTAGAATGCAGAACACTGCAGACTTCCTGGAGAAGGTATGACCTGAGACAGGCTTGAATAAAGGAGAGGGGTTTCTCAAGCAGGAACAGTTGTTAAGCATGGAAGGGGGGGGACTGTATCCAAATGAGCCAAGGCTTACCCAGAAATGCAGCACTTCCTTCATGATCAGGTGGATACCTTGGATTCTGAACCCGTACCTGGTTGCAGAATACAAAATGTGGGTGTGCCCACATTCTAGTCATGGAGAATGGGACAAAACAGATCTTCCTTAATCAGGAGGTAGAGGAGTGGAGACTGAAGTATGGGAGACATGGATTCTAGTCCAGCTGTGCCTCATCCCCGTGTATGACATTGGCTCTCCTGGCCCACTGGGGTCCAGTCTCACCATCTGCAAAATGCAGCCTCTGGTAGTCTCTGAATCCCTGACCATAGGTATTGAGGAGGGTCAGGGAGACTGTGTTTGCAGAGGCTTCATGTAAGAATGAGTTTGGTAGGGCCCTGGGGTTGGGGGGGGTGTGGGTTTCACAATTTGGTGGATCCTCATTTATTCTTTCCAGCATCCTAAAAGTATTTGAGTCCTCTGTCCTACCCCCAGGCTGCAGGCAGGGATGAATGAAGGAAATAATGATATTATGAGCATCTCTCTGGGGATTTGAACACTCTGTAAGTATAAGCTGAGTGGAGAGGAAGAAGCAGGCCATGGAGGCAGACAGTGGAATTTACCCTCTGCTCCATCACTTGCTGACAATATCACCCCTATTCTCAGAGTTTTGCTCTCCTTGTCAGTAAAATGACTGCAACCCCAGTTATTCAATGGCTTGTGAGGAATCTATGAGATCATCCATGGAATCCCTTAGCAGAAGGCCTAGCCCATTGCGAGCACTGAGTTAATTGTGGTCAAGGACATGCATAATGCCATGACAGCTCCCACAATGAAGGGGATGCATGATGAGCAATGCAGGGAGCGATGCTGGAGGCACCTCCTGCTGCCTCCCACCAGGAGGAAGAGTGTGAGGACTGTAGAACCATTGTTTCCTTCTACCTGGCCCACAGGTAGCTCTCAGTAGTAGTATTACATGACTGGACAGATGGATGAATGAATGAATAAACAGAAATGGCCCTACAGCATTTTTTGCTCAGAATTTTGTTTGCATCTGTGCATCTATTACATATTAATTGCGCCTTTAGTCTACCTTGAAAAATAAAAAGGACTGCTACAGTTTCATATATGGATGAGATGTTGGATAATCAGGCTGTTGGGAAAGGAAACTGATCCTTATTTGGTACTCACTGTGAGCGGGGCTCTGAGGGCTTTTGTGACCGCTGCTGAGGTGAGGCCTTGAAGCCAGGCACCCTTGATCCTATAGCCGTAGGGCTCTGGCAGGAGCGTGATCTGCTGTGAGATATCTCCACACTTCTGTGGGGTTTCCTTCATGACTGAGGAGCCACATCTCCATGACTGCCTTGGTCTCAAGGGAAGCATGTGGGTGAGAAGCCAGGCAGGGTGTCTGGTCTTCCCAAGCATCAAGTTCCAGCCACAGGCTTGTTAGTGACTGGCTCAGTTCAGTGGCCAGAACATAGAAACTCAGCTAAAAATTGGAGGGTTCACCTCAGTAGAGCTTTCATAAGTGGGTTTGTCTGATCTAAAGATAAGATGTTAGGAACCTGGGGGTTGAGGGGAAGGACTTGTCCTCAGGAACAAGGGCCAGTAGCTGGTCTGCAACACTGGAGACTGGGGTGAGTGGGGTAGAGGGAGGGCAGGAACTTGGGGCTCTGACCCTGCCTGGTTGGGAAAAAAATGGTGCTCTTTCTCTCTTTTCTTTCTACTCTTTCTTTCCTTTTCTTTCTTTTCTTCTTTTTAATTGAGATAGCATCTCTTTCTGTCACTCAGGCCGGAGTACAGTGGTATAATCATGTCTCACTGCAGCCTCCACTACCTGAATTCAAGCAATCCTCCTGCCAAGTAGCTGCAACTGTAGGCATGTGCCACCACACTCAGCTAATTTTTTTTTTTTTGAGATGGAGTGTCTCACTCTGTCACCCAGGCTGGAGTGCAGTGGTGTAATCTCATCTCGCTGCAACATCTACCTCCCAGGTGTAAGCAATTCTCTTGCCTCAGCTTCCTGAGTAGCTAGGACTACAAGCACCTGCCACCACACCCAGATAATTTTTGTATTTTTGGTAGAGACAGGGTTTCAACATATTGATGAGGCTGGTTTTGAACTCCTGACCTTGGGATCCACCCACTGCAGCCTCCCACTGCACCTGGCCAATTTTTTAATATATTTGTAGAGGCAGGGTCTCTCTATGTTACCCAGGAGGGTCCCAAACTCTTGGGATTTGATTCTCCCTCCTCAGCCTACCAAAGTACTGGGACTAAAGGCATGAGCCACCACTCCTGGCCAGAAACGGTACTTTCAAGAAGCTGATATTGCCCACCCCGGCCGAGTTCTGGGAAAGGATAAGTGGGGCCTGGGGTTTTATCAGGAAGAAGAATTTAGTTTAGCATAGTAAAGCCTGGCCCTGGAACTTGGGGTGGAAACTCCTGAATTATTCAGAACAACACAATCTTTGTTGTTCCTTTTCCTAGTTGCCAATTTTGCAGTTCTACCCAAGTCCAAGTTGCTTGTAAGCCCGAGAGAAAGTCATTTTGATGTAAACATTTGTGGGAAATTGTAATGACGGTGAAAGTGCGGGCTTTGGGACCTCAAGATGACACTGCCTGTCCTGTGAGAACCAGTTTGGAAACTGGAGCCATAGGGCAAGGACTAAAATCTCTGGTTTCTTGGACTCAACCAAGGCATGTTCACACCTTCCTCCATAAGAATCTCTCTCTGCACTCCTGCCCACATTGAGAAATGGCCCAAGATACACTGTCAGTTGTCCTGCTCTAGGGGAGTGACATACCAGGGCTAATTTGGATCACCTTTCCCTGCTCCCCTAGAGGGCATCACGTGATCCCCCCAGGGCCCAGCAAAGGGGAGACAGGGTGTCTGTAGCAGACATTAGCAACATTCTCCAGCGAGCTGCATTGACCGAATTTACACTCTTGCTAAATGTTTCACAAGCAAATGTTGCACTGAGTAAATTGAAATTGGGCAGGAAGGTTTTTAACCAATTCATCAGTCCAAGTAAATCTCTGTTAAGAGGTAGAAATGAGCTCTTATGGGGATAATAGCCATAGGAAAACAAAGTACAATATTCTTCTCTTTCTAAATTGTGTATAAAATCAATTGCTGGTTCCCTATTAAAAAGCCTAATGCCTTGTGAGGTAATTTATTCTGGGAGATCAGGCCTGAGGATTGTTGGCAGACTGGCAGCCCCCTGGCCCCGTACAGATGTCTAGGATATTCATCTAGAGAGGAGAGCAGAGGAGGAGAGTCAGGTGCGCTGGTGGTGGTGTTGCCATGATTGCAGGTCTCTAAGGCAGGTGGGGTGAGGCTGCTATCTTACTCTGAGTGCCTCACACTCATGCTTCAGCTCATGTAGTCCCAGGATATCTCTATGGAGGAGGAGCTGTGTGTGCAGGCAGGAGGCTGAGACTCTGAGTGAGAAAGTGCATTCTAAAATGCCTCCTGGCTGGTGACAGACAAAGCTGGGAGTGGTCACTTCCACCCTGGACCTCAATGTAAGAGCTGTAGCTTCCTGGAGCCCTAAGGAAGGGGAGTAGCAGGCACAGCCTCAAGAACTGGGGTGGGAGGTAGAGCTGAGGAAGTCTGCCAAGACAACACCTTGGGCAAAGTGGGGGCATTAGGGGAAACTGAATGAGTTCCTCAGGCTCTGGGATGGGAGGGGGAGGCTGCAGGACCTGGGCTTGATTGTGTACTCCCTGCAATCAGGCCACACCTCTCACAGACCCACTGTCTCCCTGGTGCCTGGCATGGAGTCAGTGGTTGTTGAGTATGAATGAATGAATGAATACCATTATGCCAATATTAATTGCAAATGTGACATAGGATTATGAGTAGAAGTCATTCCACTTAATCAGGACTGAGAGACTGATGGAGGCATTACAAAATGGCATTCAGGAGCTCTTGGTTGTAAGAAAGGAGCTATGATGTCTGACCCTTAGACACGTGTGAAGATAGGCATGAAGCAACTTGGGCTTCTTGAAACACAACTTCATGAAGACAGGTACTGTGTTCTGGTCATATGTATGTCCCAGCATCCTGGCCAGGCTGACACATAGTGGGACACAGGGGGTGCTTGTCCAGGGAATGAGTGAATGGACAATTTCCCTGTCACCTCTCTGCAGTGAATGCATGCTCTCTGGGGACAGCTGAATCATGGCCACAGCCATGGCAACAGCTGCCACAACACAGGAGCTGCCACAACGACAGGCCTGCATTGAGTTCTGACAGCCTGTCAGGCAGCTTGCTGAGGGCTTTTGACGCCATACTTCATGAAATTCTCATGACAGTTATGAGGCAGGTACTAGTGCAGAGAGGCTGACGTTTGCAGGTAGCATTAAGTTGACTTTTCCATGAAGTGATTTCAAATCAAAAGCCTGAAAACCACAACTAAGCAATCTACCATAACCCCTGTGGGCAGATCGTGGTTGTATGCAGATCATTGACATTTCAGAATCTGTCCAACACTCTGTCACCAAATGTTTCTGCAGAACAGTCATAGCTGGCAGACCAGCCTATAGATTACAGCAAGAGCCTGCTCTGCTACCCTGGGCATCAGGAGTGTCCTGGTGTGATAGTGCCCTTACCTCCCTCGCTGATGCACCCTGATCCTCTTCTCTTGGCCCACCCAGGAATTAAAACCCTTCCAGGATGGGCAGAGCCATCTAAATTTGCCACAAATCTGAATAATAAGAAGAGAATTACTAACATCTGCCGCTTAAGGAAGCAGCATCTGTGTGCAAGGCACTGAGCCAGGTGCTCTACATATGGGATTTCAGATAATTCATCACAATGTGGGAAGCAAGTACTGTTCTGTTCAGTGCATAGATGAGGGAAACTGAGGCTCAAGGACATTAAACAACTTGTCCCAAGCCACTCCGTTATTTAGTGGCAGAGCCAGGATTCAAATGGAATCTGCCTGAGGTCAAAGTCCCTGCCTGGCCCACTGCCCAGAGTGCCAAGTCCTGGGGTAAATTCATCCAGCAGGGATAGCTGGGTCAGAGGAAAGAACAGTGCCCACTGTCCTGGCTCAGCATGCAGTTGATACTGTGGCCTCGGACTGGTCAGCTCACCTCTCCAAGCCTCCTCTCCCACACCTGTAATATGAGGGTGTGAAACATGCTGAGGGGTTGATTCCCTGGGGTATTTGTGCACTGCTGTGTGTGCATTGATATGTGTGCCTGCGTGTGCACACACGTGTGTTGGCAAGTGAGAGACCTACAACCGTCCCAGGCAATTATACTTCCTAGAAGGCAAATATTCAGTTTACTCCTTTAAAGACTTCCAGTAATGAAGCACCCGCCCACTCCATCTGCCTCCTCTTCCTGCTCCGGCCAGCTGCCACCTGGACCTGGGGCCTGGGGAGGACGAGCAGACACTCCATTTGCAAATAAGATTAAGTGGGGGAGAAAAGACAGAACCTCAGACTCTCCATCCTGCCTGGCAGTGCTAGCATTTGATTTGCAGGTGAGAGTATGAGTCAGTGTTATTCCCGCTGTTTCCTCAAGTGTTCCTAGGTCCTTACATGATCCCTCATCCCCACCGCATCTCTTCTACCAAGGAGCTGGCTTTGGAGCCACACAGGCAAGCAGGCTGCAGGTTCAGACAGGGATGGAATGAGGGATTAAGGAAGAATGCAGGAGGAGGGAAGAAGGAGCAACTCAGAGAAAAGTACCTCATGGTGGGAGAACACCATGAGCAGGAACCCTCCTTGGCTGGCACCTCTGGGCCCAGGCCTCCACATGGCCTCCTGAGTCTTACTACTGCTGATCTCTGTTCTCTTGTTCTTCCAGAGACCCAGATTGGTCTTGAGTAAAATGAGGGCATTAGCCATAAACAGCATCAACTAGTATACCTGTGCGCTTTTCACCCCCTCACCCACGAATCTCTAAGGAACCTACTAGATTAAGTATTTTGGCACTAGGGTGGCTGAGTCTGCCAGCACCATTCCAATTCACACGCTTTGCAGCATTTCTGGGACACTCCTTGCTTTGTACTGACTTTTTTTTTTTTTTTTTTAACTAGGTCTGTGTGGCTGGTGGGGCTGGGGCGGGGGTGGAGGGCAGTGGGCAGTGCCCTGACCAGGCAGCCTGGACGTTGCAGAAAAGCCACTGCTTAGCACAGAACAGACCTGCAGGTGCTTCTGTGCACTGGCCAGGGCAGAGATCAAACATTATTTTTTATTCTTCACCTGCTGAGAAAAATATAGCTTTGGAATTGAGATAATTTTTCTGTGCTCTCTGCTCAGCATGTTCTTAATGCTTCCCTTGCTGGCCTGTTTCCGTGATGCATGGTGACATGGGAGAGAACTGACATTTCCCATTTTGTCACTGGGAGGGGCTGGCTCTGAGGAAGGCCCCCAAGCAGGAGCATTCACATCTGGGGAACCCTGTGCCAAACACAAGCACCAGAGAAAGGGCTTCTGCAGAGTTGTGAGAAGAACAAAAGGGACATTTTTGCCTTAATGGAACCAGGAGCAGAAAAAAAGCAAGGGATTCTGAGCTCCTCTCTCCAATAGTTCAAAAAATTTGAGTCTAACAAAACCAAGTACCTGTTATTGCCAGGTGCTATGTTAGGCCTTTCTAAACCCTGTTGGTGATATAATACTTTCCTCATGGGATACTTAAACATTTGTTTTTTCAACTGTTACTCTGGGACAATATCTCTATCCTCATTAAAAACTCTCTGATATGTGAATGTGTGCGGCAGAGACTGTCAGAGATAATGAACATATAAACTTCAAGTTTGGAGGTTTAGATTTTGCTTAGTTATATTATTGTTGAATATAAAGTATCCAGAAAAGAAGAATGATAGAATCAAGATGGTTGTTAAGTTTGGAAAACACAAAATCCTGTGCAAAAAAGGAAGAGTAACTATAAGCTCCTCTTTGACTTAGCTGGGAATAGCATCTACCATCATCATTTCATAAACACTAAATATTGAACTAACCAAAGTACAATATAACTAACTCTACCGGGAGGAGAGGATGGGGGAGTGTGTGTGTGTGTGTGTGTGTGTGTGTGTGTGTGTGTTATATGGACGGGAGAGAGATCCAGGACTAAATCATCATCTTCCAAAGTAGAAAGTCAATAGCTAATGCCAAGAGTTGAAAAATTAGGTAGCAGTATAAGCATGTTGTTTAGTGATATGGAGGCTAATAATGAGGGTCAGCTACAATAGTTAAAAACAGTTGCCTAGACAAGTGGGAAATGGGGCAGAGGGAAGATTCAGGATAAATGCTGTTATTTTGGCAACAAGCCCTGGAGAATGATTTGACTATTTAAAAACTATGTGCCTGTAGAACTTTGATAAAAAGTAATTATACATTTTTTAAAAAGTAAAATATTCAAAAATAGTTCTATAATACCCAGGGGATCCCCTTGCACATGCCCCATGACGTGTGCCCCCACTTTGGAAGTGGCAGGCCTAGAGAACTGTGAGAGCTTGACCCTGGTTTCTGAGCCCTACACACTGGTGCCTCTGATTGGCAGTAAATGACCAGGGTTCCCGGCCAGTCTCGGTGACTGTGGGCCTCCACGCCTTTCTACACTGGCATCGCTGCATCTTTTGTGAGGGTTTCATTATCAGTGACCATCGCCCCAAACAGCAGAGTCATTGAGGTTTCTCACCTGTTCACAGTGGGAATCCGGGGTGAATGTGGGACGTTCTGTGGTCATTCATTATTTATATTTCCTTGCTCATGGAGCTCAAAATAGCTTTGGTCTATTTCTCACCAGCCAAGTAGCTAAAGTCCAGGTTCTGTGGACATGCCCGGATCTGTGGAAGTTAGGGCTCCCACACACCACAGCCCGCATGTCCCTGTGAGATTGCTCGCCAACATATCCCAGACACAGGGACCATTTCTAAAAAAATAATTTAAAAAATTAAGTCCAGGTTCCTATAGAGAGCTTCTTGACTGGTTCCCTGAGGAGTAAGATTTAAGTTTTAAAAATCAAGGTGAGCTCTTTACTCTGCTTTCTGCTGTATCACCATTGTTGTTGTCATTGTCATCATCATCAGCCAGTATTTATGTGCCAAAACTAAACTCTTGGCTTCTCCCTCTGAAACCCATTACCCTTCTTCCCCCTCACCTGGTGTTCTCTAGCTCAGCAAATGGCATTTCCGTACATCTGCTTGTTCAGGTCATCTTGCAGTCATCTTTGACTCTTGTCTGTTTCTCTCGCTTCCCATCCACTAGGAAATCCTGTGAATTCAACTTTCAAAATGCATTTATAATCTATTAACTTCTACACCTGTATAGTGACCACAACAGAGACCTGGTTGGTCTGGGCCACCAGCATCTCTCACCTGAATCACTGAAGTAGTCTTCTGGCAGTCTCCTTGCTGCCACCCTGGGCCCCTAGTCTGAAAATGCAAACCTTGAAACTCTCTTGCCTTCCCAGGCATCTATGTTCTACAAAAATGGCCACCTCCCCAGTTTTATTTGCCATCATTCTGTCCCCACCTTTCTCTGCTTCATTCACACTCTTCCTCTTGCACTTTCTGGACCACTTCAAGCTTGCTCCTGCCTCTGGGTCTTTGCACTTACAGTTCCTGGATGGACTTTTACTCCAGATATCCATGTCCTTGCTCTTTCACTCCATTTAAGTCCCTGCTGAAATGCAAGCTCATCAGAAAGTCCATCTATGACTATATTATGGAAAATGGTATCCTCTTTCTTGCTCATCACCTTCTCTTTCCTTCTCCTGCTTTCCGTGTCTTCATAGTACTTACTGATTCTACACTATATTATCTATTAGTTATTTATTCTCTCCGTCAGACCATAATCTGTATGAGAATATCTCACATTTTTATCCCTGATTTATCCACAACCCCGTAACAGCGTCACCACAAGTAGGCACTTGGTAGATATGTGTTGAATGTCTCAGTGAAACAATTGTGCACCCACTGTGGGCAGAGGATTTCCAGGCACTGCAGGATATAGAGACTTCAGACCTATACCTACACCAGGTTTGTCATACCCATGGAGAGCTAAGTGACCACATGAGTGGTCCACACTGACTTCCAGCAGGAATTGGGAGGTCGTTTATTGCCTTATTCGTTATTTCTTGTAACTCATGCCTAGATATCTGAAATTAATGGTGTGTGCTATCATGTGGGGATGGGCAGAGAATTTCCTGCAGTTGGAATTTTATGTGTGGCTTTGATTGGGCAATCAAAGCTATCTTGCTTTTGGGTCATCTGCACATATTTGGGTTTTACTATTATGTCTCAGTGGTCTCATCTCTTTTCTCTCACCTTTTTGGAAAATGTCATTCTCTCAACTGACTTTTTGAGAAGATTTAGTTGCGTGCATGGGGAATAATACAGCCTCCACCCCCAAACTGCCCTCTTTGTGAAAACGGAGTGATAGTTTAAAATGCTTTTGAGCATCTGCTGTATTCTTAGCTCTGTTCTAGGTAATAGGGGCACAGGTAGAACATCAGCCCTGCAGTTTAAGCTTCTTCACAGGGACGAGAGTGAACTATGTAAAATAGTGTGTATTATTGTGGTATTAATGGCCTTTGAAAGCACAGGCCTCATGTAATGTTTGTCATTGCCTATTCTTCAAGATGGCTATGCCAAGTTTCCATTACTTCAACTTTCTTCTTCCGACAAATGGAACGCCAGACATTAATTAAATGTCAATGACTATTCCTGCCAGTTCAATTTTCTGGCTCTATCTAATTAGAATTAAATGGTGAGAGAGGTTAGGCAGACTAAATCAAAGGAACAAAAAGAGTTCAGGCATCCAAACTGTGTCCCTGCATTTGCTAAATCAATTTCAATTAGCTGCCTAAAGCTGTGTGGCTGCTTTGTGAAGGAAGGTGGTTGCCTTTTTGAGGAGAATCTTTGCTCTTCAAAGTCATCCACTTTGGCTTTGGGCCACCCCAGGGCCCTGAGAGCCTCTGCCTCCTTTGGGCTCATGCCACAAGGTAAACCAGTGAAAAGGTAGATTTCCACGCTGGGAATCACAGATGGAGAAGGAAACTCTGTCCCTTTTCAAGGCTGCCCCACCCTGACCCCTCCCTCACTTGCTGATCAATATCTGTCTTCAGCCCAATGCTGCTGGGTTGGAGAGTTGCCATGATTTGTGTATTCCCTTCCCTCTATTGGCAGAGCAAGGAAGTATAGACCTGAGAGATGAGGAGCTTGCTAATTCAGCCAATAATAATTTATATGCTACTCAGGAGAAGCCAAATTTACTATGGGCAGGTTTCCCTAACTGAATTAAGTGTTCATCAGCAAATTAAAATATACAGCTAATTTCTTGTCTCTTTGTGTGCTTGTTTTTGGTTGAATTTTTATATTTTCAGGCATTATTAAAAATACAATTTTAGACTACCGTCAGCCAAATGAACTTACCATCTGCTCCAATTATAATTTAGAGGGGCTTTTTGATATGAATTTTAAATATATTTATACTTGTGAATGATAGCATATTATATTAATATTAAAACACCCCAATTTTTTTTTTTTTTAGTTACAGAATGCTCACAGGTTCCTTAGTGGATATAATACTCTTGGTATTCAGATGCTTCTTGGGGGCTTAATTTCTGTTGTATGAGAATATGTAATAGCTACAAATGCTAGAAAGTTTTTAAGCAATGCTCAGAGAGGCTTCTTTAATTTGGCATCTGCAACTTAAAAACTTTCATAGATCTAAGAAGGCCATGTATGACAGCTCTGACCCACTGCTGGGTGGTAGTGTTCAGAACCAACCTGTTTGTGAGTAAAGGTTTGTCTGTAGTTTCACTGCATTGCTACTAAAAATCCCCCTGTGGAGTAATACAATATGGTTAAAGTCTCAAATCAGCCTTTGTTGCAGCCCATGAAGAAGAAATGTGCATGTCACCTGAATAGAATAGAGAAAAATCATGAAAGACTCAATAAAACTAGACATGACTAGATAATATTAATTTGGAAATGTTGATAGTGGACCAATTCTAGACATTAGTTCAGAGTATATATATGTGTGTGTGTGTATATATATACATATAGAGAGAGACAGAGGGAGTGAGAGAGAGTGAGACAGACATCATATTATAGACTACAGAGGGTATTACATAGACTATATTAAATATGGACTATATTATATATATACTATATATTACATATATAGTGTATATATATGTGTGTGTGTGTGCGTGTATATAATCTGGTTGTGCATGAGAGTTCTGTAATGATCAGTACTTCAAAGCAATCACTGATATTTTAGAAACAAAAGCATCAAATAAAAACTTCAGAGATCAGCTCTCTCCTATGCAAGGTCTGCCTCTAATCTGGTATTTTTTTCCTATTACTGGAAGCATTGGGGCTAGTTTTGGCATGTTATATTCTTATATTTTGATTGGTGAAATTTGATTATACATGTGTTGCTTACTTTTAATAAGTAGCCACTCTTGTGGAAATCTGTTTATGAAAAGAGTGGACTGAAAGAAAAAAAAAGATGGGAAGGATGGTTTTCATCTGATTTAATATAATCTGACCACATTAAAATCTTAATTAGAAAAGAAGTTTTAAGCTGTGGGTCTCATCTGGAGAAATATGCCTGAAAGCACTCCTAAGAGAGAAAAGAGCTTTTTCCTTAATTCACTATCATAAGGTTTACATATTCATTCCAAGGCCTTGAAATCATCCCCTGTTTTAACCTTAAAGTCATAAGAATCCAAATGCTATTATGCTATGAACTTCGGAGATAGGAAGGATTATTTCATATGAGTAACACTGATGTCTACCAGATTTCTAAAATTATAAAATTATATGTAAATTCCATTTTTAATTATTTAAATATAATTTTATTTAAATTTCTTAGAGAATAAAAATGCCTCTTTCTTTCAATATTACAGTTAAACTATGTAATAATTTACTATGTAATTTTAATATTTAAAAAAAATTAACCTCCAAATTATTTAGGAGATACTGCATATCTCATTTTGTTTTGTATAAAGTACTACATGTGTTTAATGAAGCTTACCCAATCACGTTGTTAACTTTGCATATTTCTAATAATATGAAATTAAAACTCAGTAGTCTAATGCTTCTAAAAATAAACATATAAGGATATATTATTTTTTAATCATTTGTAATTTGATTCAGCCTCCCCAAATGTTCTTCATTCCTTACATTTCTTTCTTTCCTTTTTGGTTCTCTCTTGGAACCAAAGGTAAAACTTATTGGCATCATTCCACAAATTGATCTGTCTGTTTAATCAGCTAATCAATGGGTTATTTGCAATAATGGCATGTTTAAAAATACTCATCATGGGACTCAAGAAGGAGAGTAAGAGGGAGCTTGTGTTTGAGACAGCAGTGGAGACAAGGTGTTGCAGACACCGACTGTGTGGTAATGAAGGGAACAGGTACATTCTAATTTTGGCCAAGAGCCTGGGTTGTTACTCCAGAAACTTCTCCAGGATGGTCCATGGTCATGGAGGCTACAGGTGGTTGGTGTCCCTCATAAGCAGGGAATGTTATCTAAGATGCTGTGTCAGGAGATGAAGGCACTGCCAGAAAGAAGTGCATCTAGTCACTCTCTCTGCTCTTATTCTTCCTTTACCCTGTTCCAGTTTGGTTTTGGTAGCCATGAGGCATTGAGAATGTTCTGCTGCCGTTCTTCATGCTTACATGACTGGATCTCTCAGCAGCCTTTAACACCGATGACCATCCCTTCCTCCCAAAAACACTGACTTCTCTGAAATGCTGTGACATCAGAGTTTGTGTTTCTCCTACCTCCCACACCCCTCTGTCCTGATTGCCTTTCTTCTTTCCAACTCCTCTGACCTTGTGTTAGCCTTTTCTTGGGCTGTTTCCAAGGTGCTCTTCTAAGTTCTGCTTACATCACTCCCTAAACAATTCTATTCAGTGCTGTGATGAGATGCTTTAAATATCATCTATAAGGTGAAAGTTTCCAAAAGTTGTGCCTCTAACTCTTGCCTTGTATCTCAAATTCCTTGCTTGATATTTCCACTTGGATCCCAGCTGAATATCTCAAAGGTCAAAATAGAATGCTTGTTCCCCTATTCCCCATTGCCAATTCCCAGCAAATCTGTTCCTTTTCCTATCTGTACCACAGCTGCTCCAGCCAAAAAAATCTTTTTTTTTTTTTATCCATTACTTGCAGTCCAGTAATAATGCCACCAGCCTCATCTCCAAAATGTGTTTCAGATCTGCCCAGTTCTCACCATCTCCACTGCCACGAGCAAGCACACTCCACTGCTGCCTGTCAGGATCCCCTGTCACCTGGTATGTGGTTTCCTTCTCTGGTTTCCACAATTTGCTCTCCATAGGCAATTCTTCACTCAACAATTTTTTTTTTTTTTGAGACATAGTCTTGCTCTGTCACCCAGGCTGGAGTGCCGTGGTGCAATCTCAGCTCAATGTAATCTCCCCCTCCCATGTTCAAGCAATTTTCCTGCCTCAGCCTCCCAAGTAGCTGGGACTACAGGTGCGCACCACCACGCCCAACTAATTTTTTGTATTTTTAGTACAGATGACGTTTCACTGTGTTAGCCAGGATGGTCTCAATCTCCTGACCTCGTGATCTGCCTGCCTTGGCCTCCGAAAGTGCTGGGACTACAGGCATGAGCCACTGTACGTGGCCCTCTCAACAGATTTTTTAAGGCAAATAAGATTAGCCCACATTCCTGCTTAAAACGTTCCAATGGCTGCCCATTGTTCTCTATCTAAAATCTAAACTCAGCCATGACCTGCAAGTCTCAGAGTGGGGGTGGACCGAGTCTAGTACTAAGTAAAAAACTAGAGAGTTGGCCATTTCTGTATAAGCAAGAAAAGACAACCCAAATAAAGTGGTGTGAAGTAGAATTTGGAGAGCTTTTTGAGTTTTGTTCCCTCATAAATCCTCTTAGGTGATCCTCTCAGCTTGATACAAGTCAACCATTTCATAAATGGTACTTTGGGTTCTCTAGATTGCATTTCCTAGCTGGGGGTTCTGTGGGTGTGTATATCCTGAAACTCTGACATTACAGAATTCTGTGTTCGTGTGTGATTGTGTGTTTATGTTCCCATGTTCATTGTTTTTCCTAAAGGTAGAATCCATTGTTTTCATCAATTCTCAAAGAGATCTGTAGCTATCACTAAAAACGGCTTATTTGAATACAGGGACTTAGGCCTGAAGCTGGGGAAAAGAAAGCGATTGAATCTCGGTTGCTCTGCCATGCCTTTGGAGTGTGTGTGTATTCAGGGTCTGGTTGCCAGGAGGTTCAGTTTGTGTTAACCAGACTGAACAGTAGGATTTCCTGGGATTATGGGAATGTTCTGTATCTGTGCCATTTGGTATGGTAGTCACTAGCAATATGTGCATTGGAAATGTAGCTTGTGTGACTAAGAAACAGAATTTTTAAACTTCACTGAATTTCAAAACTTTGATGAATTTAAATTGAATAGCCACATGTGGCTAGTGGCTCCCACACTCAACATGGCAGGCTCAAGCCTTGTTGTGCATGTGTAACTGGAGATCAATTAACTCTTCCTGATTATCTAGCATTTAATTGTTTACAAGCTCTTTAGCGTCTCTTGCTCAAGTCATGCTAACCTTGGGGGGCAGACTGGGCATGTTTTCTTCTATGATATTATTGAGGGAACAGTCATATCTACATGATTGGTCTGGGTTTCTGAGAATAGAATTGAATTTTTATAAAGCAAGTTTCAGAATGTATTGGAAATTTTAAAGTCAATTATTACATGCACATAAAGATTTTTGCTGTGAATCATTACCGTAATTATTAAGAATAACAGCTATCCTTTATTCCATGACTTCTGAGGCACTAGATAGTATGCTCTGTTATCTCATCAATCTTCGCCTCCGCCCTTTGAGGGAATATGGTCCCTGACCCAGAGAGGCTCAGTATCTTGCCCAATGTAAGTAGCAGGGCTGGGTTGTAATGTTTGGGTGTCTGTGCTCCTGCCGGGCCTGGGATACTGTGGGGAAGGTATTTGTTCAGTGAAACACTGCTGCTCTCTTCTTTTGGAGGACATTAAGCTTTCTATCATGTCTAGTAGTAGGGTCTCTGGTTTCCCCTCTCCTTCAGCGCCTAGATTAAATTACTCTGTTGCTTTTGGTGGGGTCTCCTCTGGCTTTTTGTGGAATTTTCTTTGTGAAATTATGCATTCCTGTATTGTTTGATCATGCTCAGTAGTGCCATTATCTGGCAGTGCAATGTACATTCTTCCCTGCCTGTAAGTACAGGGATGTCTCTCATGGACTAATTCTATGGCACCACCACACAAAGTACCAGAGAGCTGAATTTGTCAGTGCCATCCATTGTACACTTGGGGGCTGGCTGTGGGCTGTATTTGAAAGGTGGTGGAGACGCTGGAGAGACAGGCTTGGTATGAAGGCTGGGTATTTATAGGGAAAGATACTTCTTAATCGTCTTCAGTTACAGTTCTTATGCACTCTCCTTGACTTAAAATTATATCATACATCCATATTATGTAACTTGATGTTTAAAAAAATTCCCCTGGGCCCATCAGTCGTAAGAATACAAGTCACCCTCAATAATTTAGCTCCTCTGTCTTTCGGAGAGTCAAGTATTTTTTAATGATCCAATTAATGCAAACTGAAAGTATACTGCTTTTTCCTTTCTGCTCATATAATTAAAAAAGATAGTAAGTAATGGTCGTGTCCAATGCCAGGCCATTACAAACTTCTGGTGGAAGGGTGCTTTTGCAGTGTGTGTCAAATTGTCTTAAAATGTTTATACCCCTGCATTCAGTAATTAAAGTCATAGGAATTTCCCTAAGGAAGGAATATTAGAAATGGGGAAGAGCTTATATTTTAGAATGTTAATTGCAGCATCATCTATGGCAGGAAAAACTAGCTGGCCAACAGTGCCACGGAAAACAGACAACAAGGTGACTGGCTGAGCTCTTCAGTCTCTCATCCTTCAGCCTGACCCTCACATAATGCTGCCTTTCTCACCATCAGGGTCTCTTTTCAAAAGTTGCCTGCCATTATGCCATTGGCTTAGAGCTTATATTGCACAGGTAAGACAGCTATTAAATAAAAAAGTAAAAGTAAAAGTGCTTTCTTAAAACTATTTTTCTGCCTATCAACAAACAGCACAGAGACATCGTTGTTGTCAGTGGAATTTATTCGCCTCAGGTGGTAGGAGGCTGCCAGGTCTCATGCCTCCCGTGTCCTTGATCCTCCTAGAGGGATCTGCTGAGGTACCAGGCACACAACAAATCAAATGGATCAAATTGCATACCTCAAGGGTGATAGATGAGTCGCTGAACCCCTGGGGAATTCAGCCTCTGAGATACAGGAACTGGAATAATTTTAATTTTCCAGAAGAAGACCTATACCCTTGAATAACAGCTGCCATAGTTAGGCCAAACCACAGTGAAGAGAGAAGAGTAAAGTGGTTCTCACAGGGAATAAGGAGAGTGAATGTAAATTCTCAGAAACAGAGAAGGGGCCAGATCCCTTATTTAGTATTGGAAGACCAGCACTAGATATTCTCCAGCTTTTAGCATTGTAAAACTGGCATGTTTCTGAAGGCATCTTATTATTATTATTATACTTTCAGTTCTGGGGTACATGTGCAGATATTGCAGGTTTGTTACATAGGTATACACATGCCATGGTGGTTTGCTGCATCCATCCCCCCCATCACCCACATTAGGTATTTCTCCTAATGTTATCCTTCTTCTATCCTCCCACCCCCTGCTATTCCTCCCCTAGCCCCTACATCCCCCATCAGGCCCTGGTGTGTGATGTTCCCCTCCCTGTGTCCATGTGTTCTCATTGTTCAACATCTACTTATGAGTGAGAACATGTGGTGTTTCGTTTTCTGTTCTCGTGTCAGTTTTCTGAGAATGATGGTTTCCAGTTTCATCTATGTCCCTGCAAAGGACATGAACTCATCATTTTTATGGCTGCATAGTATTCCATGGTGTATATGTGCCACATTTTCTTTATCCAGTCTATCACTGATGGGCATTCGAGTTGGTTCCAAGTGTTTGCTATTGTGAACAGTGCCACAATAAACATACATGTGCATGTGTCTTTATAATAGAATGATTTATAATCCTTAGGGTATATGTCTAGTTGTGGGATTGCTAGGTCAAATGATATTTCTATTTCTAGATCCTTGAGGAATCACCAGACTGTCTTCCATAATGGTGGAACTAATTTACACTCCCACTAACAATGTAAAAGTGTTCCTATTTCCCTCCATTCTTTCCAGCATCTGTTGTCTCCAGACTTTTTAATGATCGCCATTCTAACTTGCATGAGATGGTATCTCAATGTAGTTTTGATTTGCATTTCTCTAATGACCAGTGATGATGAGCATTTTTTCATATGTTTGTTGGCTGTATAAATCTCTTCTTTGGAGAAGTGTCAGTTCATATCATTTGCCTACTTTTTGGTGGGGTTGTTATTTTCTTGTAAATTTGTTTACATTCTCTAAAGGCATCTTAATGGGAATGCTGCTTCGGGGACCTGGAGGCATTTGCTGAATGCGGCTGGAGCTTTTGCCGTGCTTGTCCTTATAGCCTTGCGTTTCCCCTTTCAGGGAAGCTCTGACTTAGGGCTACCTACTGGCCAGAGTTTCAAACGTTTTTATTTATTTTTTAGACTTTAGCTTTAAATATCATTTAGGTAGACTTCCCCTTTAAATATCATTCATTAAAAACAAGAAATAAGGAGAAAAAAGGCAAATTGTGCTACATTCACTAAGATAGGCAAAGTTCAGCAGGGTAAAATTTTAAAGTAGAGTAGATTGCAAAAATATTTTGCCATTCTGTTGGAAACCATCATTCTCCATCATTCTCAGCAAACTGACACAAGAACAGAAAACCAAACACTGCATGTTCTCACCCATAAGTGGGTGTTGAACAGTGAGAACACATGGACACAGGGAGGGGAACATCACACACCGGAGCCTGAGGGGTGTGGGGCTAGGGGACAGATATCAGGGGGTAGGGTGATTGGGGAGGGATAGCATTAGGAGAAATGCCTAATGTAGATGACAGGGTGACGGATGGAGCAAACTGCCACCATGGCACATGTGTACCTATGTAACAAACCTGCACATGTACCACAGAACTTAAAGTATAATAAATAAACTTTTAAAAAATTTAAAAAAGTAGAGTATTGACAGCACAACACCAGCATAATGAAGAGAACTTCCACATAGGGTGACCACTTGGTCCATATTCCATGGTGTTTCTGGAGCATCAGTCATAGAGTCAGTTTATTGAGTTTTGTTCAGTACATGCTGGCTACTCTGCTAGGTAGTAAGTTATAATGAGGAGTAAGAGGTGGTCTTTGCCCCAGACATTTTCTTGTGATGGAGAGAATAAGAAGTAAACAGATATCTGGAGAATCTGGGTGCACTGAGGAGAAGCACTTGCTCTGGTCTGTGGGATTTGGAAGGCTTTCTACATAGGCAAGGTGGTACTATGGTGGGAAGCAAGGGGTAGCAGGATGTCCAAGCAGAGAAAGTTGCAAGGATGCATCAGTGAGCCTGGTAGGGCTTGAGTACTGGGAAGGTAAGTATTGCCTCTGTGCAAGTACAAGTTCGCTGCTGGCTGGTAGGGTCCTGCCTGGATTTAGAAAATTTTATTTGAACAAATTCTATTAGAGGTTTGGGACATATAATGCAGATGGATTTGCATGATTACTTAGTCGCTCCCAGTAAGCTCAAGGACAGAGTGTGATAGAAATGTGTCATCTCATGTGTGCAGTATTGGCAGGAGTCCAGCCATGCTCCCTCCTCAGCAGAGCCAGGGAGAGCCCTCTAACCTGAGACAGCTCCCTTAATCTGCTTCACAATTTGGAGAGCACTTTGACTTGTGTTATTCGGTCAGTCCTTACAGCAGTGATAGCCACCCAGGTCTCATGGATAAAAATGGTCAAGTTGGGTTTCCCCTTCTGATGTTGTAAACCCTATCATAGCCTCCTCCTCTCCCCATTTAGCCTCAGGCCTGGTCCAAAGCCTCAAGGACACTTTGCAGCCACCTAGGACCCCACCTTACCACTGCAGGGGCAGGGTACCCTTTTGCTGTAGCCATCACAGTCTATACTTTCTTTTTTTTTTTTTTACTTTTCTGTTGCAGAGAGTGCTGCCCTCCACATGGCTTGTGCCCCCTACTTCCATGTGGCCTGTTACTAAACTCCCCCACTCTCCATCGCTCTGGGTGTTACAGGGCCCTTTGCTCTATCTGCCCTCACTTTCCCTTCCCCAAAGTAAAGACTACCTTCTCCTGGACCCTGCAAAGGTCAGAGAATCCTGGAACCTCTCTGTACCTCTGGATTTCTGAGCTCTAAAATAGGATGTAAGAATGAATTGCGGTAATGTACTAAACAGTTCTGCACTGAGCCTTGCTGTGTCTGCAGTGGTGACAAATGGCAAGCACTGTATCCCCCACCACGCTTGGCAAATTTCCCTGCAAAGCACAACCAAGAGGCTTTTCCTATCACCCTTCCAGTCCATGGTACTTCCTAGTTCTTCTCTTCTGAAAGACTCTTCACAGCTACAATGCAATCCATGTGAAATTGAATTAGCAGATTTGAAGAGTGTAATGTGGAAGTTTTAATTGTCACTTTATGCACACATTTGGAAACGATTTGATCCTCCCATTATTTTGTCTTACAAATTACAAGATTTCAAAGCCAGATGGCTGAACTATAAACTCTGCTCACCCTTGAACTGGTAAACCAAAATAGCCCATCCTTTGTCCATATCTAGTGAATCATTTTGTTGCTTGTAGGCATTGGAAGGCTGCAAGTCATTTTGGTAATCATTGTGCTGTTATTTTAACATTCACTGTTATTATAATTGGAAGTCCTTTTTTATGCCCTGTAGCAATGTCATCCAAGTGTTCATTAAGGAACATTACTAGTCCTGAAAATTGCACCTGAATGTCAGTAAGTTTGGTCCAGAAGGCGGAACTGCTAAAATACCATGAGGAAGGCCAGATGGCTGCCATGATATTCTGGATGGTGGTGTAGGTGGAATTACTCTGTGGAATATTAGGCTCAGTTCTGAGAAAATGAAAAGCAGCCTTAAAATCAAACATGAAAGAGTGCTTACTGATTTAGGTCTTTCTAGGACCCACCCGCCTTACTTCATATTTATCCCTAGGTCTTGAAATATACTTGTGTTAAATTGTCTGACACCTTCAGAAGTGTATGCTTTGCTTAAATGCAATCACCCTGTGAGACCAAAGAGGTCATTCACCATGTAAAAGATAATTTTTTGTGGGAGGTGGGGGGGGGGGGCAAAGTCTTGTTCTGTTGCCAGGCTGGAGTGCAGTGGCGCAATCTTGGCTCACTGCAACTTCCGCCTCCTGGGTTCAAGTGATTCTCCTGCCTCAGCCTCTCAAGTAGCTGGGGTTACAAGCATGCACCACCACACCCAGCTAATTTTGTAATTTTAGTAGAGATGGAGGGTTTTCACCATGTTGGGCAGAATGGTCTCGATCTCTTGACCTTGTGATCCGCCCACCTCGGCCTCCCAAAGTGCAGGGATTACAGGCGTGAGCCACAGTGCCTGGCCCATGTAAAAGGTAATTTTAACTTTTTACTGACAGTTCCTAGTCAATCAATAAATACATAAATGCTTAATAAAGAGAAGGCTTACTACATGGAGGTCCAAGGGAGGGACCCCATGTGGGAGGTGAGAGCTGAACAGGTAGATGTCATGTGACACAGGTAGGCTCAGGAAGGTGTTAGACAAGATGCCCTTGGAGATATGAGTGTAATAGTTTAATTCACGTGATTCCCCCAAATGTACCATAATACCATTGTTGATATAGAGAATGACTTCAGATTGGTGCAGAGATAAACCATTTTTATGCTAATTGTTATGTCTTCATTTTAATATTGTCTTAAAGAATAGCTAGCATAGCAAACTCATGATATAAAATTTTCTTTTTAAAATAAAATTATTTAAATGAACAAAATGAGTCTATTTAAAGAAAAATTTAAAATAAATAATAGTACAGGTGGCACGTAGCTAAAGCAGAAATCATAAAAGTATCATGCAAATGATGACGGAATTTTGGAAAATGTTGGTTTTATCTTATTTGGGTGAATACAGGCACTGTGTTGATGGAAATTGTGATGAGCACATATTGTTCTTTTGGGGCAATGTACTGCATACTTGAATGTAGTGCTATTTTATATGTGGCTAATTTCAGAAGCTAAAACAACCATATCTATTAAATGCTATTTTATTTGATTAATAAAAATGCTAGATTGTTTTAGGATTGAATAAATATAAAATGCTAATTGGATATAAAATGCTTATTTATGTGATCATGGGCATTGCCATAAAACTATAAGACAGTTATTACTGTTTAATATTGCTTTAATTAGAAGTGCTCTTCCAAAAGTTAGAAGACAATAAGCTTCTCCTCATAGCAGTTCCCGAGAAATCAAAGTGATATTGCAATGAGATCAGCAGTCAAAATAGAACACGGGGATTTTCTTTGTCCCAAGAAGACATAGAGTGATGTTAAGTCACACTTTTAAAGGCCAGGGTTTCAATAGGCTGCTACTGAGTTGCTGAATTTAATTAAATATTTATTTAATGTGCAGTATGTACCATGCTCTGTTAGATCCCTGGGGATGTGGTGATATTTATATTAGCCAAGTTTGTTTCACATGCAAGTGATAGAAAATCTGACTCAAACTGGCCCAAACAAACAAACAAAAAAACAGAGAAAGAATCTGTAGGTTTACACAGTGAAGAGTCTAGGTGTGGACTTCTGGCGTGAAGTCCGGCTGAATCCAGTTGCTCGGGCAGCATCGTTGGCATACATCGTCTGTCTCTCAGGTTTGCTTTCTTCTTTACCCTCCCATGTAGCCCCTGATAACTTGAGGTCATCCTATTGATTTGGGGTCTAATAAGGACAAGAATTTACTCCATAGGGGCTTTGATATCAGGCCTGCTTGTTCTGTTACCTAGGGTGGGGATAGGATTGCTTGTGTGGACTGAAGGTGGTTTCCAAAGGAAAATAGATGAATGGAAATGGATAGCAAGTGCCCTGTCTTCAAGGGGCTTACTAGCAACTGGGAAGAAGGTATCCTTGAGCAAGACTTTTAACAAATGAACAAGTGTGGAGAGGGCAATTTAGTGAGGGTACCAGAATGCACAAAGGCATGGAAGTATGAGTGAGGTTGGGGCATTTAGTAAACAAAAAGTTAAGGACTGCTCCTTCAATGACTCTTAAAGAGGGAGAGGAATAAAATATAGTCATGTCAGAATCTTCTCAGAATTAAAAGAATGCATCCTTCTTTTTACAGTCCTCTACTCTACTCTTACCTCCTGAGAGATGGTGGGAGCAGGGAGTGGTGGGCCAGTAGGCATGATGGGAAGCTCAGAATCTGCCTGTGCAAAGCTCAGAAGAGAGGGCTTACCAAAGTCGAAGCTTCCCTACAGCAATGCCAGCCTTTAGTACTGTTGTTCATGTAGGCAAAACAGAGGGCCTCAGCCATTTGTTCAAAAGTATGTACTGAGCACATATTATGTGTCAGGCACTGCCACACTCGTTAATCAAATCAGAGCTCCTATGCCCCTTATCTGCTGCATTACCATTTAAAAAGTGTCTCCTCGTTACCAAGGATTCTAGGAGGAGCCACAGAAGAATCAACCAAGAGAAACAGAATTTTCCCTCAAGGAGAAGTAGAAGAATATGTAGACAGGAGTTCTGGAGAGAAGGCTAGAAGGTACAGAAAATTGAGGAGTAGAGGGGCTAGGGAGTTGAAGGCTGCTTTGCTCTAAACCCCTTTATCTCCATCGAACCTTTCTGCCCTTCCTCCACTTCCCTGGAGAGGACCAGACTATACTTACGAGTCAATGTTCAGAGGTACGCTAGCATCTATCAGGGCTCAAGACCACATGTAGTTTGGAGAAGTTCTTATTTTATTTTCCTCCCACTTCCCCTAATGTCCTGTGTCAGGGTACTACTCCTGTACACTTTGAGGTCCTCTCTTCTGTACCCTATTAGGACGAATAGAAAGTTAATTTTATTTTCCCTTCTTGCAGTTCTTTCTTCTAAAGCCCATTTCCAATTCTCCTATGAGGAAAGAGGGCTGATTGGTCAGTGCATGAGATCTTAATTGTGCTTCAATTTCTGTTGCGTGTGTGTGTGTTTGGGAGGGGGCACGGTCACTCTGGAATGCTGGACACAGACCCTATTTCTTCTCATGCTCCCATGGGGAGATCCAGGTTGGTCTTTCCTCTTTCCCTCCCATTCCAAGAGTACCTCTTGGTGGGTAATTTAGGTCAAACCCTTGTTGGGGCTGATGGTCTCTCTCTCCTTCTGTCTGCAGAGGTTCTAGCACTGATTCCAAGATTTAAATTCATGTGGTTGTAAATCCATGAATATAGAATCAGGTTATATCATAGACCTCTGTCCTGAGGATACTGGGTGTTTCTTTGTTTCCTAATACCTACTGCTTCCTCCACTGGGGCCTACAAGGAAGAGCTAGTGTCTAGCTACTCTTGAGTCTGTGGCTAAAAGATGATCAAATGGACACCAGAATCTCACCTTGATCCCCAACGTGCACTCTCTTGAAGGACCTTTGGCTCAAAGAGTAATCCCACCCCCTCCACCCCATGCCCCACTCAGCCAAAAGAGAAACTCATGAACTGTGCCAGTACTTTCTGGATGTTGTTCTGATGAATTTATCACACTGAGGTCCCAAACAGTGGCTTTGTGGCCAAGAGTATATCAGCTTAAATCCTGACTTTGCCACAAACACTTACATGACTTTGGGCCAGTTTGGGACTCAGTTTTCTCATCTGATAAATGAGTATAAAAATACTGACAGATGTGATGGGATTGGGAGAACTTAAAGAAAGTATATGACAAGTGAATCACAAATGGCAGGAAACTGCACACAAGAGAGTTGTGACTGATACAATGAATCTGTGAAAGTAGGGCCAGTCCTTGGGAGCTATTTTCTGGGAGCTGCCTGGGGGTGGTTCCATGGCTTACTGTTGCCCAACCCACAAGATGAATGTGGTGGGATCTTCACAGAGACTTAGGGAAGGTCTCCCAGTGGAGCGCTGATTTACCCTCTCTGTCTCTCCAGGTACGATGATTCTGCTGCTCCTGACATGCACCTGCCATAGCAGGGGGTGCTGAGCAAATCTCATTCAAGGGATTTTCAGGCAGACCCAGTGCTTTTCTGCTATGCCTAAACCAGTTCGGGTCTTGGGTTTGGGCACTGTATCTTTCTGGACTTTTGTTTCCAAGAATTTGCAACTTGCCTATACCTAGACACATCTTTGAGTTGGCTTCACACTTGCCAGTGACCTTTCCTTGTTTTCTACAAGGTTTCAATTTTTTTTTGTCATACTTCCACATCCATATCCATATCACTTAATCCCTACACAACCTTGGTAGGCATCATACCCACTTAACAGATGAGAAAACTGAGAAATGACACCTTACTTTAGACTTCTGATTTTTTGATTTTGTGTTCACTCCACTGTCCTGGGCCACCACATAAAATATTCTGTCTTTATTATTCTTACATGGAGACAATCTTCTGTGAGGTGTTAATCCTCCTATTACTCTGCCCTCGCTGAGATCCTGGGCTGCAAGCAAACCTTCCAAGATACACAGTTCCCTTGACAGGACTGCTTTCCTTTGTTTTTCCCTCGATACCCCTCCACTGCCAGCCTCTGAGCCTATTTAATGCTTGCATGACACATCCTTCCCCTGAATATTCCCTGTTGCTTAAATGACCCTGATGGATTGGAGGAATTGAGTAGGAAACAGGCAATACTTATTGAGAATGTACTATGCCCCATATACTGCTAGGCGGTAAAGGTGCTGTAAAAAATGCACAGCTGTTTCCCATGCCACTAAGGAGTTTACAAGAGAAAGATGGTCCCTTCCTTCTTAATTCTTTTCCTCCTTCCTAAATGACTCAAGTCTCAGGCCCAAAAGACTTTGGCTTTAAACCAAAGAAAGAACTATAACTATGCATCACAGGTGCCTCAGACTTTATCTCTCTGACATTTGCTGGGGTACCTGTTCTGAGTTGTGGTTCTGGCTCTGAGGAGCTCGGGGGACAATTGGAGCGAAGAGGCTGCTGATATCAGCCATGCCCTCAGGTCTTCTTTGGAATCATCTGTCTCGGCTAAGGTCCTGCTTGCTGTGAGCATCCAGGGAGCCATTGGAGGAATCACATTTCCTTCCTGAGCTTTCAATATCCAATCTTTCCTCAGGGACCCCAAATGACCCCATCACCCACGAACAGAGATCTTTCTTCGGGAAATTGCTTTCTATTTCCAGCCTCCACACCTCACAGCACAGCATATTTTTCACATGTCAAGTTAAATATGCTATTGTCTAACCTGATTTTCTCTTTCTCTCTGGGACCAAGGCAGGAGGGAGCTTGACCTCAGGACTTTGTCAAGCTGGGAGCCACAGGGCAGTCTCATGGTCTTCTCATTCTTCATTAGCAGACTTTTCTCCTCTTCCCTTCCTATGACCCTTGAATTGTTCCTCTCTGAATTGTCTGCAGTTCTGAACATCTTCATGTGGCTTCTGTGTATAGAACTTACTCACTATTCCATATGCTTTGTCCCAGGTGACTGTGGAGAGCTGTTCGGAGAATGAGTTTGAAGTCTTGGCAGGTCCATTGTTGATGTCTGCCATGCCCATTTCAAGGAAAGTGGTCGCAAGATTAGGGGGCTGCCGATCTATCTGCTATCTGTGCTCAGGGGTAAAAGGGGAGTGCAGAGCCACATGGCCACAAGTCTCTAATCTGCAGTTACATGGATGGCAGACAGGTACTTTTAATAGATGGCAGTTTTGGAACTTGCCAATATTCAATTGCATATATATCCTAGATTTTTAAAATTTGACCTCAGGTATCCTGAATTTGATTAATCATAATTCTTTTCATTATATATGATTATGATTGGTCCTTTTATTTATTAAAAAATGTAATAAACATTTGGGAACCTACAACTCAAACTAAGAAGAATGTATTACCAATAACTTACATCTACCCATGGGCTCTTTCCTCATCCCATCTATCTGCCTCTTCTACACCACAGAGGTGATCAGCAGTCTAAAGGTTGTGATTATCATCTTGTTTATTTTTCAAAAGTTTTAATCACACATAATACCTTTACCCAAAATTGTTTAGTTTTATTTGTATTGAACATTGTAAAAAGTATCTTTCTGGATGTTGCCTTCTGGGACAGTTTTTTTCCAGTATGCTTTAATATGTTACTTTGTGTATCTGTATAATATTCCAGTGGGTGAAATATCCACACTTCATTTGTTCATTCTGCTGTTGGGTCTCTGGGCAGCTGGCTGTCCACATTTGCAAGATAATGCCAAAGCATTTGTATCATTTTATCCTCCACCTGGCAATGCATAAAATATCTACTTTAAACCATATTCCCTTGAACACTGAATATTGTCAGACTTCTTATTTTTCCAACTGAATGAATTCTCATTATTTTATTTTTTCATTTTTCTGATTGCTACTGAGGCTTAGCATTTCTTCATATGTTATTAGCTATAAGTGTTTCATTGTCTGTGAAAATACCTGATCATGACTGCTAATTTTTTTATTGCATTGTTTGCAGTTAAAAAAATATTTTTACCGGGTGCAGTGGCTTACGTCTGTAATCCCAGCATGTTGGGAGGCCGAGGAGGGTGGATCACATGGTCAGGAGTTGGAGACCAGCCTGGCCAATATGGCGAAACCCTGTCTCTACTAAAAATACAAAAAAATTAGACAAGTGTGGTGGTGCATGCCTGTAATCCCAGCTACTTGGGAGGCTGAGGCAGGATAATTGATTGAACCCAGGAGGCGGAGGTTGTAGTGAGCCAAGAGTGCACCACTGCACTCCAGCCTGAGCAACAGAGTGAGACTGTCTCAAAAAAAAAAAATTAAAAAATATTTTTCATAGGTGCTTCCTATAGATTCTTGATATTAATATTTTGTTAATCATCTATTTCTCAGAAATTTTCTCTGGGTTTTACCTTGTTCTTTCTCTTTCTTTGAGTCATCTTTTGATGAACAATGGCTTTTAATTTTAATGAAGTCAAATGTATCAATTTTTTATTTTATTGCTAGAATTTTCTGAATTTTGTTTAAGAAATCGTTTCTTATTTCAAGGACAGAAAGAAAGACACACATGCAAACACACACACATAGAGGCTGATTTTGTGAAAAGTATGAGATAGAGATACAATTGCAATTTTTACACATGGAGAACCAAATTTTGCAGCTCTGTGGGGTTAATTGTCCCTCCTTTCTCTTGTGTCATTTCTTTTATACATTGTAGTTCCATGTACATGAAGACTTCTTTCTGTGCTATTTTGGTTCATTGTTCCTTTTTTCTAGTCCTGTTAGTAAGACACAATGGTGTTCTAGTTAATGCCATTCTGCCTTAATCATTACACATCTATATATTTTTTAAATTATTATACATTAAGTTCTGGGGTACATGTGCAGATCATGCAGGTTTTTTACATAGGTATACACATGCCTTGGTGGTTTGCTGCATCCATTCCTCCCCATCATCTACATTAGGTATTTCTCCTAATGTTATCCCTCCCCAATGCCACCACCCCCTGCTATTCCTCCCCTAGCGCCCCCATCCACCAACAGGCCCTGGTGTGTGTTGTTCATCTCCCTGTGTCCATGTGTTCCCATTGTTCAACATCCATTTAGGAATGAGAACATGCAGTGTTTGGTTTTCTGTTCTTGTGCCAGTTTGCTGAGAATTATGGTTTCTAGCTTCCTCCATGTCCCTCCAAAGGACATGAACTCATCCTTTTTTATGGCTGCATAGTACTCCATGGAGTATATGTGCCACATTTTCTTTTTCCAGTCTATCATTGATGGGCATTTGGGCTGGTTCCAAGTCTTTGCTATTGTAAACAGTTCCACAATGAATATACGTGTGCATGTGTCTTTATAATAGAACAATTAATACTCCTTAGGGTATATACCCAGTAATGGGATTGCCGTGTCAAATGATATTTCTATTTCTAGATGCTTGAGGAATTGCCACACTGTCTTCCACAATGGTTGAACTAATTTGCACCCCCACCAACAGTGTAAAAGTGTTCCTGTTTCTCCACATCCTCTCCAGTATCTGTTGTCTCCTGACTTTTTAATGATTGACATTCTGACTGGCGTGAGATGGTATCTCAATGTGGTTTTGATTTGCATTTCTCTAATGACCGGTAATCACGAGCTTTTTATCATATGTTTGTTCATTGCATAAATGTCTTCTTTTGAAAAGTGTTTGTTCATATCTTTTGCCCACTTTTTGATGGTTTTTTTTTTCTTATAAATTTGTTTAAGTTCTTTGTAGATTCTGCATAATAGCCCTTTGTCAGATGGGTAGATTGAAAAATTTTTTCCCAGTTCTGTTGGTTGCTGGTTCACTCTAATGATACTTTCTTTTGCTGTGCAGAAGCTCTTGAGTTTAATTATATCCCATTTGCCTATTTTGGCTTTTGTTGCCATTACTTTTGATGTTTTCATCATGAAGTTAGTCTTTGCATCTGGTAGGGGAAGTTCCTCCACTTCATTCATCTTCAGAAGTGATGTGGTCTATTTTCTTTCAAATGTACATTTCTTTTTTTTTTTTTTTGCATTTTATGTTTGGGGGTACATGTGAAGAACATGCAAGATTGTTGTATAGGTACGCACATGGCAGCATGATTTGCTGCCTTCCTCCCCTTCACCTATATCTGGCATTTCTCCCCATGTTATCCCTCCCCAACTCCCCACCCCGCTCTGTCCCTCCCCTATTTCCCCCCAACAGACCCAAGTGTGTGATGCTCCCCTCCCTGTGTCCATGTGTTCTCATTGTTCAACACCCACCTATGAGTGAGAACATGCGGTGTTTGATTTTCTGTTCTTGTGTCCGTTTGCTGAGAATGATGGTTTCCAGGTTCATCCATGTTTCTACAAATTGAAATGTACATTTTGAATGGAGTTGCATCAAATTTATAGGTTAGCTTTAGAGAACATCAATGTTTTTCTAAGTATTAAAGCTTCCTGTCTATAAATGTGGTATGTCTCTCCATGAATGAGAACTTAGAATTAGTAGTTTTCTTAGGACCCTGGAGTTATAGGGCACATGTTTAGAAGATAGTGCCAACTGCTTTCCTCTTGCCAGTGAGAGGTATATACAGTACTAGAAAAAACCTTGTTGGACATTTGTATGGCCAAAAGTTTTCTTTTCTACTTGCAAGTAGGCTGTGAGAATTAAAGTTATGTCTGTACAGGGTCTTCTAGTGCAGTGTGTGGTTCAGGGCAATAGGTCAATAATCAGAACAGAATGTTGTATAAAGAAACAAGCCTTCCTGAGCTCAGGATCAGACAGACCTGACTCTACATTCTTGCACCTGCCAATAGGAGACCTGGGGCAGAGACTTCACATCTCCCAACCTGTTTTCTTTATTTAAATTGGGATGATAGTCCCACAACATGCCACTTTCAGGAGAGTTCTGTAAAGTGTGCAGTGTTTGTTGCTTGGTACAAGCTCAATAAAGAGTGGTTACTTTTCATAAATCAAGGCCAGGCCAGGACATTGAAGATCTTTCTTCTAGCTTCAGGAACTGCAGAGTCCCACCACCTGCTCTGGCCCAGGGTGAGCCTAGAAGCTGACATCCTCATTTTCTCCGTGGATTTTCTAGCGTATATTCTAGTTACACGCAGAGGCTATGTAAGATCTAAGTAGGTTTCTGGAAACCTTGAGGCCAAATGTAAAATGAGATTACCTCTGATGGGAAGAGCAGGAGCTTCAGACTCAGCTTTCCTCTTCTGTCTGGACCTTGCGAAGTTTTTTCTTTTTTAAATCCTTTCATGATCCCATTATGCTTGCCTGTCCCCATAACCTACCCTGCCTGTGAGTAGACGCAGTGCTGGTGCCAGCCCTTTGGAAAGGTGCCACCTCCAGGTAGTTTCCTTTCATTTTTAAAATTTCAACTTTTATTTTAGATACGGGGGGATGATGAGCAAGTTTGTTAGATGAGAATTATGGCGTGATGTTGCTCCCTCGCTCTCTCCCTCCCTCCCTTTCCAGGAGTCCGCAGTGTCTCTTGTTCTTATGTTTATGTCTATGCGCGCTCAATGTTTGGCCCCTACTTATAAGCAAGAACATGCAGCTTGGTTTTTAGTTTGGGTATAAATTTGCCCAGGATGAAGTTTTCTAATCCTAACTTCTGGGGAACCTGGGAATGGGGAACTGATCCAGCCTCCCAAACCTGTTTGCCTCATACCTCAGAGTTCTTCCCTTACCTGTGCAGCTCTTTAAAAATGAATCTGAGTCCTGACTGGGGACCCTGTGGTTATCTGCTTTGTTAGAGAGGGGCAGCTATTCTGGGGGCCTCAGACGGATCTCAGATTTTCTTGATAGAGATGGGACCAATAAAAATAATGTTTCTGCTACATTCCAGTAAGCTGTGATATTCAAACTTACAACTCTAAACCAAATTGGAGACAGACAATTTGGTCTGACACATCTGTTACTTATTTAAGTTCCATCAGGTACATAAAAAGTGCAAGAATAAAAGTAGATGTTCCCAAGTTTTATTCTCTGTGTGAATTATATGTATGGTCTAGGCATGGTGGCGTGCACCTCTAGTCCCAGCTACTCAGGAGGCTGAGGTGGGAGGATCACTTGGGCCCAGGAGTTAGAGGCTGTAGAGGGCTATGATCATGCTACTGCATTCTAACATTGGCAACAGCATGAAACCTTGTCTCAAAAAAAAAAAAAAAAAGAAATATATGTATAGAACACTTTTAACCCAATCTTCCTTCCTTCTTCCCTCCCCTCCCCTTCCTCTGTTCCTTTCTTCTCTTCTTTCTTCCTTTCCATGTGATGATCACTGTGATGGTATTTCATATAATCGTCCCCTTCAAGTTTTACAGCAACACTGTGGGGCTAGCAATGGTTAACAACATAAATACATTTGTAGGTGAGGAAATTGAGTCCCAGAGGCTACAGTTTAAATTCAATCAGACTAGTATAAAAGACTCCTAATGTATGGTGGGCACTCAGCAGATATTACCCATTCCCCAAGTAGTACTTTAGGATTGACAGAGAGCCTTGTTAACTGGGTGGCCTTGAGAAAGATATTTAGTTAGCATTTATTAATATTTTGGAAGGTTGTGTTATGATAAATGAGTTAATATACATGTGAAATATGAAGAGCAGTGCCTGGCACATAGTATATGTGCATTAAAGATTAGCTACAGTTGAAATAACATGTAATAAATTATAATAGGCAGTAATTGATACAATTGTGAGAGTATAATGAATATTGGAATTGTCAGTTCATTTTATTCATGTCTTGATCCATGAGACAGGGGTTGCCCAAATGGAGAAGGTTAGATGAGGACTTCACAAAGTGTCAGGATCCAGATGAGTATTACTTCTACTGCAGTCTGTAGATTGTTCCATTTCTGTGGTCGCCATTCAATAATGGCAGTGGGAAGCATCCCTAAGAATTAAGCTATTTTCACATGATTCGTGGGTTCTGGCAAGGGATGTTCCTTGCCCTAGTAGAGCTGCTATATTTCTCATCTTGCTCTTCGCTGGCCTATATTATCTTTCCTTTCTCTAGTTTGCTATCCTATGTCATCTCTGCTGTTGCATAGGAGACAGGAAAAGCCATTCCATGGGATTTCATCCCTATCTTTTCATCTTCCATGTTGACCAGAGGCCTGTAAGTCTGGCAGTCCAGTATTAGGGACCTTTATTTTAGGGTTCTACAATTGTTGATATGTGTCTTGATTCTGAGGCTGGTAAAATGAAGGAGCTTCTTGAACTGCAAGGATGGCTGTGAGAAGCACTCCAATAATACTTCAAAATAACTCACCACACTTTTAAAAAGACTAAAATGTTGGCTTATTTATTCCTATTTTGTACATGCAGAAACTGAAGCTCGAAGGAGTTAGATCACTTACCAAGAATACTACTTACTCCTCCTATAAGTAAGAAGGCTGAAGTTCAACTCAGGTCTTTCTGAAGTCAAAACATAGTAAGACTCTCATTGCATGTACGTTAGATTATCTGGCTGTTTCCCACATAGTTCTTGTGCTCTTCTCTTTTTCCTCATCCTTTTCTCTCTCTCTACTTTAGCAGTGCTGTTTACTAATCCCATCTTCTGCTCTGTCCAGTTTGCTATTGAATACACCTAATGAGTTCTTAATTTAATACAGCAGGTATCTGAGTTCCAAATGCCTTCTAAAATATTTTTTTTATAAGTTTCAGTTTCTATGCCAATTCTCCATCTTTTTCTTTATCTTTCATTTTCTTCAATATTTAATTTTTTTAAACTTTTGTGAGTACATAGTAGGTGTATATATTTATGGGGTTCATGAGATATTTTGATACAGGCATGCAATGTGTAATGATAACATTTCACAAAATGAAGCACCTATCCCCTCAACCATTTATCCATTGTGTCACAAACAATCCAAAATACTCTTTTAGCTATTTTTAAATGTACAATTACATTATTGACTATAGTCACCCAGCTATCACACTAGGTCTCATTTATTCTCTCTATGTTTTTCGCACCCATTAACCATCCATACCTCCTTCCCCACCCTCTTACTACCCATCCCACCCTCTGGTAAACATTCTTCTACTCCCTATCTTCATGAGTTCAATTGTTTTGATTTTTAGATCCTGTAAATAAGTGGGAACATGTGATATTTGTCTTTTGGTGCCTGGCTTATTTCATATACATAATGACCTCCGTTCTAGCATGTTGCTGCAAATGACAGGATCTCATTCTGGTTTTGTGGCTGAATACTGCTCTATTGTATATAACTACCACATTTTATTGATCCATTTATCTGCTAATGGACGCTTAGGTTGCTTCCAAAATTTGGCTATTTTGAACAGTGCTGCAATAAACTTGGGAGTGCAGTGGGATTGCTGGATCATAGGGCAGGTCTACTTTTAGTTTATTGAGGAACTACCAAAGTGTTCTCTATAGTGGGATGTACTAATTTACATTCCCACCAACAGTGTATGAGGGTTTCCTTTTCTCTGCATCCTCACCAGCATTTGTTATTGCATGGTCTTTTGGATATAAGTTTTTTAAGTGGAGTGAGATGATATCTCAGTTCTGATTTGCATTTCTCTGATGATCAGTAATGTTGAACACCTTTTCATATGCCTGTTTGCCATTTGTATGTCTTCTTTTAAGAAATATCTATTCAAATCTTTTGCCCGTTTTAATTGGATTATTAGATTTTTACCTATAGAGTTGTTTGAGTTCCTTCTATGTTATGGTTATTAATCCCTTGGCAGATGAATAGTTTGCAAATATTTTCTGCTATTATGTGGGTTGTTTCTTCATTTTGTTTATTGTTTCCTTTGCTGTGCAGAAACTTTTTAATTGATGTGATCCTGTTGGTTCACTTTTGCTTTGGTTGCCTGTGCTTGTGGAATATTACTCAATAAATTTTTGCCCAGACCAGTGTCCTGGAGAGTTTCCCCAGTGTTTTCTTGGGGAAAATGTTGGGGAAACTCTCCAGGACACTGGTCTGAGCAAAACATCTTTAATCCATTTTGATTTTATTTTTGTATATAGCAAGAGATAGGAGTCTAGTTTCATTATTCTGCATATGGATATCGAGTTTTCCTAACACCATTTATTGAAGAGACTGTGTTTTCCCCCCAATGTATGTTCTTGTCACTTTTATTGAAAATGAGTTAATTGTAGGTTTGTGAACTTGTTTATGGGCTCTCTATTCTGTTTCATTGGTGTATGTGTCTATTTTTATGCCAATATCATGCTGTTTTGGTTACTATAGCTCTGTAGTATAATTTGAAGTCAAATAATGTGATTTCTCCAGCTTTATTGTTTTTGCTTAGGATAGCTTTGGCTATTCCGGGTCGTTTGTGGTTCCATATAAATGTTAGCATTTCTTTTCCTATTTCTGTGAAGAATGTCAATGGTATTTTGACAGTGATTGCATTGAATGCGTACATTGCTTTGGGCAGTATAAATATTTTAACAATATTGATTCTTCCAATCCATGAACATGGAAAGTCTTTCCATTTTTTCTTCAATTTCTGTGTTTTACAGTCTTTATTATATAAACTTTTTACTTCTTTAGTTAATTTTTAGGTATTTAATTTTATGTGTGACTATTTTAAATGGGATTACTTTTTAAATTTGTTTTTCAGATTGTTTACTATTGGCCTATAGAAATGCTACTGACTTTTGTATGTTGATTTTGTATCCTGAAACTTTACTGAATTTGTTCATCAGTTTTAATGGTTTTTTTTTGTGTGTGGAATTTTAAGGTTTATCATTAGCAAATAAAGGTAATTTGACTTCTTCCATTCCAATTTGGATGCCCTTTATATCTTTCTCTTTTCTGATGGCTCTAGCAAGGACTTCCAGCACTATGTTGAATAGTACTGTCATGTTCCAGATCTTAGAGGAAAGGCTTACTGTTTTTTTCCCATTCAGTACGATACTAGCTGTGGGTCTGTGATATATGGCTTTTATTATGTTGAGGTATGTTTCCTCTATACCAAGTTTTTGAGAATTTTTTGAGGAAGGGATGTTGAATATTATCAAATGCTTTTTTAGCATCAATTGAAATAATCATATGGTTTTTGTTATTCATTCCACGGATGTGATATGTCACATTGATTTGATTCTTTAACATGTTAATGACAATTACTTTAAAGTCCTTGTTGCCAACTCTAATGTATGGATCATCTATGGGTCCAGTTCTATAATCTTTTTTCAACTGATTATTGATCAAACTTTCTTACCTCTTCATATGTCTGCTAATTTTTTGTTGTATGTTGGTCATTGCATATAAAACACTATGGAGATGCTAATATTATTTTCCACCAGAGAGGGCTCTCCATTTCCTCTCTTAGGCAGATTGAATGAGGAAATAATTAACTCAATTCAATTAAAAAAATGCACTCATATTTTGCATAGCATGCAGTGCTCACTCTCTCTTTGAAGTGTCTGTAGCAGGTAGCCTTCACTGCAATTTCTCTTATACTAATTAATTAAATAAGTACCTTCATAAGTATGCAGTTCTCTTGTTTACTCATAGAATTAAAACAAAGATAGCTAATTGGAAGGTGACTTTCTTACATAAACAGGTGACTAATCTGACCTTGGTTTCCATTTATGACAGGTACCATCTAGAGAGCCCTCCAGATGAGGTCCAGGCATTGATGAGGTGAGATGTGGGAGAGTTAGTACAAATCCACCTCTGGCCATTTGGATCCCAACAGGGACACTCCATACAGCAATTATCGCCAAGAGCCATTCAGAAGGGCAGCAGAAAGGATGAACCTCTAAAAATATTTAGGAGGTCTTTCTTTAGAGAGCCTTTCTGATGCTGGGACCCTCTTAGAGACCTAGTTCCCTACTGTTCATGAACTTTCAATAATTCACTAACATAATGGAGACTTTCACCAGGGAGCAAAAACTTGGAAAAGATACCTGAATTAGAAAAAGAGACATATTTCTAGTCAAGAAGATATGGTTTCTAGCTCCTTTAATCAATGCAAGTAAAATCCAGTGGGAGAGGCTGCTTGTGCTAATTTGATTGTTACTTTATACAGCAGTTCACAATAAAACTCACTGGATTTGTTTGTGGGGGCTCCATGGATTTTATATCTTATTAAGCAAGGTATAAAAATTGCATATGAGCTTCTCTGTATCCTGTAGCTGATACTGTTTTGCTGTTCTCCACATACTGGCCATGTAATATGCTCCCCCTATTGATCGACTGGGACCACAGTTTGCGATTCATAAACAAGTGCTGTTGCATTAGGTGGTCTCTGTCTCCTATTGCCAATGTAGAAGGATAGGGAAGAGAGAGTGGTAGCCTGTGGCTAGCCCTGGATCTTATATCCACTAGAGAGAGTGGAGCTGAAGCTGAGCTCCAAGAACCCAAGGGTAAATGAGATAAGCACTAGAGACCTTGGCCCAGGAATGGAGAAAGGTCATGGCAGGGCAACTCCGAGGAGGACAGGGTCCATGAAACCTTGGCCACTAGTGTCCTCCAATACTCTCATGTAGGCATGGCCTCAGTCTGGAGCCACATGCGTGGATGGATTTTTGCCCCACTCCTCACTGCAGATCCTCCACACGTGTTTTGTAATTGTTGGTTCTCTTGTTCTCATTCTCTCTCCATTTGTACTTGTTTATTGATGACCTTGGCTTTTCTCTCTGCATTTGGTCTTGATTCAACCTCTTGTTAAATTTCCTTAGAGTATCAAATATAGTGCCACTAGGACCCTGGGTCTTCGTTCACCCCCTGCCCATTAGGACTCACACACAGAGCCTCACCTGTTTTTCTTTGTGTCACCTTTTGGCCTCAGTAAGCCTTTTACCTGATAGCTTTATATGTGCTCACTCCTAAACTGAATGTGTGGGATTAAGTAAAACAAAATTCCCACTATTGAGCAGCTAGTTACACCTGGGGAGACAAAAGTTTCTCAATTTGTAACAAGATGAGGCTGTATTTTAATTAAATGCAGTGCTAAAGGGTATGGTGCTTGAGAAGTCTGATGTGAGAAAAGTTAGTGCAATTTGAAGTAGGAGAAGAAGCAGATCTTGACCTGGGATATGTTTTCTGGTCCACTTTTGGACTTGGGCCAATGTCATCATCAGCTGGCAAAGTATGTGGCAAACAGCAATGGCAAAAGATGAAATGATAATAAAATTGTGGAAAGGTGTCAACCCACATATGCCAGAATGGTGATAGCCAACACTCTCTAATTTTGGCAGCTTAGTCCGAACAATGTCGTATACTTGATCTTGTCTAAGAGTTAATATTTAAGTTTATTCCTACTACTGCTAATATTAGCGAAATTATGATTCAGGAACCAGAGTTGATATTGATATTCAATATAACATACATATTCTTGAAAAAAATAGCTTCCAGTTTAATCCACAATTGAGGTTTCATGGTTTCTCAGTGGAGTTTCCATGGATCCCACAGTGTTAATAAGAATATGATATTTATGAGCAGATGAATATACTGACCCATGGCTTTAAATCAAATGAGACATTTTTGCCTGTGCAAGATCCTTTGTTTGATTCTTTCTAAAAAAAAAAAAAACAAAAACTAAATTGCAAGAAAAGTACTTGTGGTCATAGATTTTATAATAATCTTCCTCCCACAAATCTAAAATAATCTTATGAAAGATTCAAAGCCTGGGTTCTGAAACACCTACCAGGCTTTCTTCAGGATGTGACTCCTCTAGCAGGGAAGCCTTTCCTTAGTCCATATGCAAATGTTCCTGGAGGCAGTTGGTCTCCACAGCCTTCTTCAAATCCCTTGGAACCTCTCCAGGCACCTTGGAATCCAAGCTAAATCTTTCTGGTTGGCTGCATAGTGTTTTATCATGCTTTCCCCATGTCACTGTTCCCTAAATAAGATCCACAGCAGGTTGGTGTTTCCTAGTCAAGCGTGGCATCTTTCCTGTCTCCTGAGTTTGTGTTCCACACCTGTTACCAGCCATGTGATACTTGCTAGGCCATTTAATTTTGGTGCCTCTGTTTTCTTATTTGTCAAATTAAAACATTCCTCACTACTAAGAGGAATACTGCAAGGGTTATATATAAGTGTATTTTTAAGTGCAGTCTCTGGTTTATTATTGGTACTCAGTAAATAGTGGCTCTATCAATAGTTGCTCTTGTGATTAGGATGAAATGAGGGAGGCACTTAGCTGCAAAATTTAAGGAGGCACCAAAGGAAACCAATCTAGTATCAAAATAAATAATACTTAATGCAGTATTTTAGAAAATCAAGGTTAAAGCAAAAATCCAAGATAAACAAATGTCAAGATTGCAAATAAATGCAAGATCAGTGTTACTGATTTTTTCTTTTGTCTCAGGCTGTAATAGAGTACAGCATACAGAGGGTGATGAATAACTACACATTCACGCTTATTTCTGACCCACCAAGAAGTTCCTTTTCCCTCTGTCATTTACTAGGGATATGAAAATGAGATGGAATGGGGTGGCAGATTATCCATCTTGCAGAGATGGTTTCACTAAGCTGTTGGGCTTGCTGAGGAAGTAGCACTCAGAAAGCCATGCATGTGTCCAGAAGCAGGCAGATCTGAGTTGAGACTGAATAACTAACTGCTGTGAGACCAGGCCAAGACCTGATTAGATGGTGTGGAAACAGGGCCAGGGGGTCAGGAGAGGCAGGTGTGCTGGCAGCTGGTGTGCTTAGCACAGGTATAAGGGGTGCCAATGGGATCTGCTGTCCAGGGCTGTATTTTAATGGCGCAGCCTTTCCCCTTCCCCCATCCTATTCCCTTTTCATTATGGGTTTATGGTAATCCAATTACAGGAATGCAGTTGAGTCCCATGAAATATGAATTTAATTCATTCATTTTTCTGTGCTACCAGCAACTTTGAAAAGAAGAAAAAGAAGATGGTTTAAATAGTGCTGGGGGTTCCATCCACCATTCCACTCTGAGTGAGCATGCCAGGGGACGGTGGGAGGCTCGCTCTGGATCTCCTCTTGGTGGGTCTCAGTTCCCATGTACCTACTAGAGTGTGAGTACCTTGCAAAGCTGAGTGACCTCCTTGTGTTTGTTACTTGTGTGTGTGTACTGAGATTGTGCATGTTAACTTTATGTGAGCCCCTTCCTCTGGCATTCAGCAGAGAACCACTGACCTTGTCCAGTGGTGGAGGAGAGATGTTGGCTGGGCAACATCTCTTGGATTGTACCTTCTGGGCAATCCAAGGGATTTCCTGGAGGTAACTTGAACTATTCATGATTTTCACAGCACATGCCGATCTAGAACTAGCCTTTAGATTAGATGTAATTTGCTGTTTTATGCATTCATCTACTCATTGAACTGCCAACAGTTATTGAGTGAAGACTCTTGGTTCAATGCTGTGCCAGCTGCAGTGATGCCAAGTCTAGTAAGATGTAGCCCTAGCTTCAGTAGTTCATATTCCAGTGGGAATAACTACATGTAAATGGCTGATTTCAGAGTGAATAGTGTTGGGAGCATGGTTCTGGGAGGTGATGATGTCTCTTCTTTCCCAAGTCTTTGAATTTGTCCCCTGAGTGTCCCATGCTTCCTTAAGGGAATAGCTGTGAGCTGTCTGATTGCCCTAGGCCATTGCATGGCCCGAGTGATCATGCTCCTGGCAGTATTGTCCCTGGTGTCATTGCCCCTGGCATCCTTTTCCCTTTGGCCAGTATTCCCAGGCTCAGGTCACCTCTGCTCCTGCAGCCTGCCTTTCTTGACTTCTTCAGCCTGCACTGAACACCTTCCATGCTGGGCTGAGTAAGAAGGCCGCAGCCTGGTAGGTGAGAAAAGCCCAAGAAAGCAGGAGCCATGCTGCTTGTGCAGGGCCTGGGAGGCTATGTGGGAGACAGGCAGCTGTTTTTGCAATATATGGGGGTCCTCTGGGGCCCAGTTCCCACCATTTGGCCAGCTCTCCACAGCACCTGCTGTCTGCTTTATTCAACTCTGCCTGGATCAGAGCCAATGCTTTGCCTCCATTAGGGCTTCCAGAGTTTCAAAGTTAACAGAATTTATCTAATATGAACAATCAGAGGATTACAATTTGGCTCCAGGAGGCAATCAAAGAGTCAGTTGTGTTACTTGCCCAGCACATGTTTCCAGTGATGGCAATGACGGAGCTGGCTGTGTTTGTGCCCAGCTACTGGCTTGATTGTTGGAAGCCACATTCTCCATTATGCTAACACATCAGAGAAACATGGACAATACAATCAGTCCGCCCAGAAATTGATCCAAATAGCATTTGTTTTACAGACTTTCTCAAATATTTAGATATTTGGCTTACAAAGACTTTTTTAATGCAATTTTTTGGCCTCATACAAACAGAAGCCTTGTTGACTTTATTTTTGCATCAATGTAAATGTTTTCCTTTACTAATATTTAACTAATGTGCAGTGTTACAGATAGCTGAATAAATAATAAACATGGAGTGGACTTGTATTGGACAAATTTTGGCTGTGACATTGAAGAAAGATTTCTTTCTTCATAATGTTTATAGGAGGAATATTTCCTATCTATTGTACTTATCCACCCATGCTATTTTCTGTTCTTTCCTGACGCCCCATTTCCTGATTCCGAGTGTTGATCTTTAAAACTGACCTTGGTAAGTCATTGCCTGCTTTGAATAGATTTTCTTTTTTATTCCTTTTTATTGTGCAAGTAATTCATGGGCATTTTACAAAAGAAAATTAGATAGTTCCGATAAACAAATTCAGAAAAGAATTTAAAATCACCAATAATCCCTTCACCTAGAAATAATGAATGTGATCATTTTATTTGGTGTTCGTCTGTTCAGATATATTTATTTGCCACTTATTCAATAAATATTTATTGAATTCCTATTTGGTACTCAATACATGGAATCATCCTATCCATATTCTTTGGAACCTGTTCATTTCTTCTAGATGTGTATATCTTTCCAAGTCAGTAAATGCATGTTTACACCGTCTTTTAAAGTGCTTTTCAGTGGTAAGTTTGTGTTGGCATATCTTGTTATTTTTAAGTTTCTGCTGTTATAAATTTTTGTTGTTATAAAAATTGCTGCAACAAAGGTTCTTGTAAATATTTCTTTGCATGCTTATCTGATCAGTTTGGAAAGATTTTCATATGTATTTATTTCCAAACTACAAAAGGAGATGTATCGCTCCCACAAAAGTGCATCAGTACTCATGAGTCACTCATAATGAAATTGCTGTCTCAGCAATGGGTCTTCACCCATGCTGTGGCCCTTGTCCAGACATTGCTTCACAAGGCTCACATTTGATTGTCCTTCAGTTTCAATTTAAATGTGACATTCTGAGAATGTCTTTCCTGGCCCTCCCTCACACTAGGTTTGTATTATTACTGTTGCCACCCACAGTCATCCATAACACCTACACTTCTGTTCTATTAAGATCACTGACTACAAGGATCCTCTCTCTTTGGCTTACACTGTCTTTCCAACCAATTTGCATGGTGCTTGGCCCATAAATATTTGTTGAATGAATAAAAGTAACTGTTTGTGGTAGGAAACTTCTGCTTGTCTTTGATTTTCATTTCTATCTTTCGGGAGATTTCTTTACCCTGCCATGAACTAGGAGGTGTTGGTTTTATTCTTTGTGTTGGTGTGAAGACTCTTTCTGTCATAAATGAGAAAATATTGACTCCTGTAACTTAAAATTCCAGAGGTAGAAGTAGCTTCAGGCATGGCTGGATTTGTGTGTTCCATGCTCCCAGAAATTCATCATTGCATTTCTAAAGCTGGCTCTTCTCTAAGCCAACCTTGTTGCCTACCAGGTGCTCCTCTCTGATCAGAGGGATGGCCCACCTGTTCCAGATTTACATCTTGCTCTTTCCAGATAATTTCATCAATCATTTTATCAAGGACTTCGAATGGCCTGACTAGGGTCACAGGTTCCTCCCCAAACCTCCTACTGTGCCCAGGGTTATGATGTCCTCTGGACACTGCATCCCACAGGAGACCAGAAGGAAGGAGAAGAAGACTAAATTGATTGCTCCCACCATCCACTGCACTCCCCAGGTTTTGTGAGATCTTCAGCATGTCAGACCTCCTGGAGCTTTGTTTTGTTGTTGATGATGATGTTCATGTAAAAGATTTGAAAAGTCACACTGGATTTATTGTTGTGAGGATCCAGTGAAATAATAGATATGAAAGTACTTTGGCAATTATAAAACAATTTAAACAAGTAGGGCCCTTTTACATTCTAGATCTGGTAGTCCGTTTGTCTTTATGCCTCAGATGTACTTGAATGGCTTGTGTGTTCTAGGGGCTACAGTGAGCCTCAGCAAGAAGGGGTGGAATCTGAGCTGGGGCAGAGGGCAGTCCTCCTAGCCACCTGCAAAGCGGCATGTCACCACAGTCAGAGCATGAAAAGGTTGCTGGCCTCAGCAGGCAGGTTGCTTCCACAGGCCCTCCAGGGAAGACCCAGGGACCCGCCCCAGAGGCCTCTGAGCTTGAGCCATGGTGCTGTTAACCTAGAAGGCTGTTTAGGGAGCAATGTTTTCAGGAGCCTATAACCCTTGATTGGCGATTTGTCTGCACAATGACAAGTATGGTGGTGTCAGAGTCAGGTCTGTCACAGCTCCTCTGCTGGAGTTTTGGTGGGTTTCTTGCTTTAGGAAGTGGTCTCAGCAAAGCTGAGGAGCCAGAAGCAAAGGGTAGGGGGTGATGGCTAGTCTCTTTCTTCCAGGACATGAAACCTTGACCTGCAGACCATGAGCTCTTCCAACTTCATTTTTCTCTACCTCAGATGACCAGCCCGCCCAGTATGTGCTATGTGACTTCAGACCAACTGCTGAATCTTTCTGAACCTCAGAATCTATTCTCTGTAAAGCATCTCAAATGTGCATTTTAAAATGAGAGAATACACAGATGCCACCTGGCCCAGGGCTTGGTAGTGTATAACATATACTTAATAAGTGGTTATCTCTCCCCGGCCTCATCCTTCTGACGACTCCCCTCAGGACTGTTTGGATCCTGTGTCCTAACATAAGCCTGGTTCTTCCTAAATGGTTTGGCTACTGGGACCTTTTTCCTGGCTGCTATCCCTTTGCATCAGAGTTTTGTTGAGTTATGGCAGGAGGGGTAAGTGTCTGGGAGTGGGACTGAAGTACTGATCCCAGGGTCCCAGTGACAGGCAGTGGGTGTGGGGTGAGAGTGGGGATGTGAGGGAGAGGACCCCAGATCTGGGGTGCAGAATGGTCCTAGTCAGGAAACTGAGGCCAGGGAACCCTCTGGGAGACCTGAAAACCATTGCAATAGTTCACTGGAAAAAACCTGAGATTCTATTGTGCTGGAGGTATGCAGGAAACTCTGAAGAATGCAAAGCAGACTGGCTGGAGGTGACAAGGCTGGGTACTTCTTGAGTAAGGTGCACAAGGAAGATGGAGGGGAGGAACCTGGCCTGGGAGCTCTCCATGCTGCAGTGCTCAAAAAGCACTTGCACAGAGAATGCCAAGAGAAGGAAGGAAGGAAGGGAGAGGGCAAGAGGTGATAGCAACTGAGTAAGAAGCTGTGTGTGAGAAGGGGAGGGAGCAGAGAGAGAAGACATGCAGAATATTGCCATGTGTATCAGTAAGGATGCTTTCACTGCAAGCAGCAGAAAATTCAATAAAAACATGTATTTATCTTCCAGGACAGGCTGTCCAGAGCTTGGTGGTGATGTCATCAAAGTCCCCAGCATTCTCTTCCTGCCTTGGACTCTTAGCCTGTGTATTTGCTATGCCCCACGGTGTCAGGACTGTTGTAGCGGCCCCAGATAATGCATCAGTGTTGCGGGGAAGAAGGGTAAAGGTGACCCAAGGAAGAGCGATGACCAGCAAAAGCTTTTCCCAGACTGCCCAGTGGATTTCTCTTTCTAACTCATAGGCAGAACTGCATCTCTTCAACTCTCCCAGCTGCACAGAAGGAGAGTCATTAGTTTTCGCAGCCTCCACAGTGAGGCAGGCAAGTAAGAAGGGTAGGAAATGAGCATAGGGTGAGCTAGAGCAAGATCCATAGACCCTGTTGGGTAGGCCTGGGTGCCAGAAGCATGGAAGGTGCCACAGTGAGGAAGGTCAGAAAGCAGGAGGGACTTTAGAGGGAAACTGATGAGCCTGAAATTTCAAGATGTATCTGAATAGAAACAGCACTGGTACTGGAAAGGCAGCCTGGAGGTGTGGCTGGACATAGAGACATGAGAGTGGCTGTTACAACCACGGGTGACAGCAGCTTTAGAGGAAGAGGGCTGTCTTAGCCCAGGCAGCAGGAGGGAGCCAGGGGAAGTGTCGGTATGATGGAGGCCAAGGGAGGAGGGCCTGCTCAGTGAATGGATGAGCCAAGGAGCAGCTACAGGGAGAGAGACCCACCTCAGGAAAGCATCATCCACCAGGGAGAATGTGGTGGGGTCACAGAACCAGTAGGAAAACTAGGTCTCTTCAGGCAAACAGTTATTATGTACTTTCTGTATGCTGGGAATTAAACCCGGAAACATGTCAGAGAGCCTTTTTGGGAATCCATGAATCTAATTGTGAGTGAGAGAAAGCCCAGGAGGGCCGGCAGCTCTGGAGCCCTGGACTGGGGGCGATGAAGCCTGCAGCCTATGCTGTCCTGTCCCAGCCACATGTGGTGACAGCAGAGCGTGGCGTTGAGGGAGGGCCTCATTGCTTGTTCCGGCTCTTTGTTTTGGCTCACAGGGATCCGGAGCTGGGAGTGTGGGAATCGAAAGCAGTGCGTGGAGACAGGGACACATGTGGGTGATATGGAAATAAGGCCGTTTGGGTGCCAAATGCTGAAATGTCTCTTTTCTGAGGCTTTCGCGATCCAAATATATAAACTGCATATATGAACACACAATGCTACATCACAGAAAATCCAATGCTTAGATCTCAAGTTTTAATTTAAGAAAATCAAATTGCAAAACACCAAAAATAATCAGAAACATAAATAGCAAAGCAGGCCTGTCATAATCACCAAACTAAAAACCATAACTAAAAAAAAAAAGAAGACGCTATAGAAATGTGCTAGTTGAATACATAAGCTGACTCTTCCAGATGTTACCAGCCAGCATTAGAGGTGGGGGCAGCCTCCGCCTGTGGAATGCCCACATCACTGCAGTTGAAATGTTCTTTTACCTGACTGGTCAGAGCTCAGGCCTGTGTCGCATCCTCCTTCCCAGGCATTTCTGCAGCTCCCCAGGGGATGTGGATGTTAAACCAACTGTGCCAGGCATCCGTTGTTCCCTGTGTTCTGGCTTCTTTCTGAACAGAAAGCTGCTTCCTTCTGACTACTGATGTATTCCTTGATGCTATTGCCCAATTCCAGAGCCAAAAGGACCTCAGGTCTGCTGCTGACCTATTGGCCTGCCATCGCCATAGGTGGAACTGAGACAAGGTCAGTGTTGCCCTTTGGGGAGCCCAGACTTACAGAAGTAATGTTGAGAGCCTGTGATGGCAGGGAGGATGCAATTTTGTTTTATTTTATTAATTCATTTATTAATTTATTTGTTTTTCAGACAGAGCCTCACTCTGTCACCCCGGCTGGAGTACAGTGGTGCTATCTTGGTTCACTGCAACCTCTACCTCCCGGGTTCAAGTGATTCTCATGCCTCAGTCTCTGCAATAGCTGGGATTACAAGCGCGCTACCATGCCTGGCTAATTTTTATATTTCTAGTGGAGACAGGGTTTCATTATATTGGCCAGGCTGGTCTCAAACTCCTGGCCTCAAGTAATCCACCCACCTCGGCCTCCCAAAGTGTTGAGATTCCAGGCATGGGCCACTGCACCCAGCCAGGATGCAATTTTTAATAGATGGTTCAAGCTCAGTAAGAAGGTGATGTTGAACAAAGACAGAAGAAGACAAGGGAGTGGGCCAAGTAGGTGTGCGGGAAGGAGCATCCCACAAACAGAGCAGCAAGTATAAAGGTCCACAGTAGGACCTGCACCCATCATGTCTGAGGAACAGCAGGGAGGCCCATGTGGCTGGAGCAGAGTGAGAAATGAGGAGAGGAGCAGAAGATGGGGTCAGAGACGGGATGGGATGGCAGGGTGTGTGGGAGGGTGGGAGTGATCATTCGGGGTTCGGTGGCCATCCTAAGAACTTTGGATTTTTCTCTGAGATGGGAGTGATTGTAGGATTTTGAGTAAAGGAGGAACTTGATCTGCCTTAGATACGAAATGAGATCTTTAGCTCCTGTGTATCAAGAACTGTGAAAGTTCTGTTTACAAGCTGATGGTTGGCCTGCTGCAGTTTCACAGATGCTAGCAGAGACATGGGCCTCCTGGTCAGAGACAAAGGACTTTGTGACCACAACACAGCAGACAGCGTGAGTCTCTTGTTCACATCCATTCCCCTTGCTCTTTGAGTCCCACGGGGGCGATTTGGAGCAGCCCAGTGGGTCTGTGTCACACTGAGGAACTCTGATCTTAGGAAACCCCTACTCTTACAAGGGACTATTGGCAAATCTGCCCTAACTTTGCCCTGGAGTAAGTCAGTATCTTTATTATCCTGCTTGGGAAACAATTTGCTCTCTGTCCAGGAAGAGGATACAGAGTATACACCTCCCTCCCAAGGCGTTTGTGTGTAAACATCCTTGACGAGATGGTTCAGGACAAATGCCATGGAGTGCCCCCAACACTGTGATGATGATCAACTAGGAGAAGGAGGGAAGAGGTTGTTCCTGTCCCGTGAGGGAGAGATGACAGTGCTTGGATGAGGGTCACAGGAGTAGGGATATTGCAAAACAAAAGCCAGAATCTGGGTGTTCACTAGAGATTAGTCAACAAAAGTTCCTGGCAGATTGGATAAATACTGTGAGAGAAGAAAGAAGCAAGAAGGACTCCAAGGTTTGGGGCCGAGAAACGGAAGAATGGGATTTCTGTCAACCTAGTGGGGGGAACAGGGTTGGTTGGAAAGATCAATAGTTTTGGACATGATGAGTTTGATTTACCTGTTTATTTGAATGGCTCAGAAGCAAGACTGTGGAAACTGGGCCTAGGGCCTGATGATCAGACCTGTCTGCCTAGAGCAGTTGCTCTTATGATTATGGTAATGACTGTTCTGGTCAGGAAGGGAAGGACTCCAGGAAAAAGCAGGCTGTCAGCCTCTGCTCCACCTTTCTGGCTACTTTCCCTCCTATGCCATTGTAATTGACTTTCTCTCTTAGTTTCCCATTTGGTACCTGCTCAGCAACGTTGGCAGTATCTGCCCTAGGCTAGGCCTTTCTGAGACACAAAGCTGAGAAAGTCACGTCACTGCCCTGAAGGGTGCAGCCTCAGCCTAGAGGGGCAGCCTGATAAGCAGTGTGTAGTCACTCTACAGGGGACTTAGCCTGTTACACACGTGCAGAAATGGACAGGGCTCCCTAGACAGGGTAGTGACGTGTGCAGAGGCATGGCTGTGGGGTGGGTGGGAGATGAAAGTTTGGGCCTTTTGAGAGCTCTAGGAGCTGAAGCTTACTGCAGCAAAAGACGTTAGAAGAAACGAGGAGGGCTGGCCGGGCACTGTGGCTCACGCCTATAATCCCAGCACTTTGGGAGAACAAGGCAGGTGGATCACCTGAGGTCAGGAGTTCAAGACCAGCTTGACCAATATGGTGAAACCCTGTCTCTACTGAAAATACAAAAATTAGCAGGGCATGGTGGCATGCGCCTGTAATCCCAGCTCCTCGGGAGGTTAAGATAGGAGAATTGCTTGAATCCAGGAGGCAGAAGTTGCAGTGAGCTGAGATCATGCCACACACACACACATACACACACATAAAAAAAAAAAAAGAGAGAGAGAGAGAAAGAAAGAAAAGAAAAGAAACGGGAGGACTGAGACTGGCTTACAACCCCTCAGCCTGCCAGGCCAAGAAATCTGGCAGACCAGTTATTTTCACTGTGACTCAAGACCTATTGAGTGGTTATACATTCAATTTAATAAGATAGAACTAAAATTTGAGAAAAGATCAAATGTGCTAGGATAGGAATAGACTAGAATAGGAATTGACTCTTGAATAACATGGGTTTGTACTGTGAGCACCCATTTATATGAAAATTTTTTATTCAATGAATATATTGGAACATTTTTTGAAGATTTGTGACAATTTGAAACAACTCACAGATGAACCATGTAGCCTAAAAATATCAACAAATTAAGAAAAAGATATATGATCAATATATAAAATGTATCTATTAATCAACTTTTTATGTTATCAGTAAACTTCCAGTCACAAGTAAGCTATTAGTCATTAAGTTTTGGGGGAGTCAGAAGTTGTACACTGATTTTTAACTGCACAGAGGATGTCCGTGTCCCTAACCCGTGAGTTGTTCAAGAATCAGTTGTAGGTTAGAATAGAATATCAGAGAGCAGCACATGCAGTTAGAGTGCTCTTTCATGTAGCTGTGTTTCAGTTATGTGCTTGTGGTGTGTCCTGGGCCCATGTAGTTGTATGGCTCATTATGGATCTTGTTACATGTCTGGAAGTCCTATTAGTGTGCTCTCAGCTGATGACATATGTGCTGGCTTGACCTCTCAGCCCTGGAGATGGCCTGAGCCTGGGCAGGTAAGTCTCCAGGCAAAAACAGTCTCCTGTTTAAGCTGCTGCACCACACAGAGGTCATAGTTTCCTATGCAGGCTGTGACACAGGCAGGTTGGGAAGTGCTGGTCAGAGGGGTGGTCACTGAAGGGTTTTGAAAGCAAGGAGGATGGGTTGGATAGACATAGCCACAGAGAGGAAGGCGTGCAAAGGGCTGGACCTGGATCTAGGGATGCTGAGATAACACCTGCCACTGACCTTGCGGGAGCGTTGACTATGTGGTTTCAACATTGGTCCCACCAGCCCCATGCAAAGTTCTTTGGGAGCCTGAGCTGAGCCAAGTGCCCCTCCATCTCCAGGCAGATCTCTTGAGCCTAGCTGGGTTCCACTGAATGCACATCTCCAGGACCGTGCATACAGTGGAAATCAAGTAGGCCCAAGGCACTATGTGGGATTGAGGTGGGCAGTGAAGCCCGTTAGCCTTTCAACCCTTGGGGTGGAGTAACTCCTTTCCAAGATGAGGGGAGGCAACAAAGTGGAAGGAGACCTGGAGTATGATTTTCTTCATTTTAGAGCCTCCTGCACAAGCAGAAGCTGGCCACAGGCCTGACTCAGGCCTTGGCTTGGACCTGCACGTGCACAGGTCAGTGTCCTGAGGTGCGGCCCTGCCGGGGCCTGGAGCGGCTTTGTTGCCTCATCCTGGAGTATTCATGAGCACTTGGCCTATGCCAGAGATTGTTTTTCCTAAATAAGTCTGACAGTGGAGGGAGATATCATCCTGGTGCCTCCGCGGACCAGACCAGTAGAGTCTATTTTTGTTTCTAAGGAAGAAAGGAATAGAGGGCTTTGTTCTTTTGAGTCTGAGAAATGGAACAAAAATTATAAGGCACAACTTCAGGGTACCCATTTTCTCCACATTTTAAAAGAGAAATATTATTCTCTTCTTACCTCTCATTGTAGTGGCTGAGTGATCAGCTGTGGTCGCCATGTTTATGCATCTGGAAGATGCTTTTAATGTGACATAATGCTTCTAATTCATTTTTACCTAATCGTCAGATGTAAACCCACTTGTTGCTCCTTTAAATGAATCCTCAGCCCTGAGGGGAGGCATTTTGCCATACTCCAGGAGCAGCAATATTATAGCAGTCTCTGCTGATGGAAGTCCCTCTTGAGCACGGGGGCTGGCTGTCCTTAGAAACTTGCATAGCAGCTAGGAAGGCATTGGATCTGAACAAGCCCAAGACGTGCCCTCTTCTAGGACCACAGCCTGCTGCATAAGGCAGAGTGTATATCTCTGCCTCCCTTGAGGGTCTCTGAGGAGGAACATGGGAGGAAAAGGGTAGAAAACAGTGGGTAGTTTGTAGGTTAGCTCAGTTTCAAGGCCGAGCTCCCACTTAGTGCAGTGTGACCTCCAGTGGGTCCATGTGCCTCTGGCGTTCATCTGCAGAGTAAGACATGGTTTGTGTGTAAACAGCTGCGTTTCCAAGTTGGGGAGGGATCTTAGGGGCTGGTTCCCTTCATCATCCTCATTCATCCGCCCCAAGTCCACATACACACACACACACACACACACACACACACACATGCGCACGCACACACGACTGTGTCACATGTACAGCACAGGGCCTGGCACTCAGTAGGTATTGGGTTCCGCTCAGTAAGTACGCATTGGTAAATACTGCATTGTAGGGGTTGCTCAACTTACATCTTCTCTAATGTTACTCACATTTTAAATACTTACTGATTGGATGCACAGCACATCTTGCCTTCCCAGTTAATGGATTATTACACATATATGGGACCTTGATGCTGGGCCCCTCTTCCCATTGCTTCAAGAGAAATTCTAAGCAGATGATCCTGGGAGTCACCTCAGCTCTAAAGGTCTGTCTTCCTCTGCTTCAAACCACTCAGAGGAGTCAGCACTGGTCATGCAGGAGGGAGATAAGCCTCTTTGCTGCCCAAAGCCCCAGACCCATTATTATTAAAAAAAGATGGTGTGATGGTTAATTTCATGTGTCCTCTTAACTGGGCCAAGGTGCTCATCATCATTTTGAATGTTTTTATGAGGTGTGTTTTAGACGTTATTAACACTTAAATCAGTAGACTTTGCGTAACGCAAACATTACCTTCTGTAATGTGGGTGGGCCTCATCCAGTCATTTGAAGGCCTCAATAGAATCAAGATCGACCTCTCCTGGGTAAGAAGGACTCCTGTCAGACAGTGTCCCTTGAACTTGAACTACAACCTGGGCTCTTCCTTGAGTCACCATAATCACAGGAGCCTGGTTTCTAAAATTAAATCTCTCCATTTCTCTCGCTCTTTCTTACCACACACATTTTATTGGTTCTGCTTCTCTGGAAAACCCAGAATAATACAGATGGTATCGTTGGGTATTTTTAAGGAATGTTTGTCAGACATATTTCTAGGCAAAGCTGATTTTGGCAAGAGTCAGTGAAGAGTCTAAAGCAGAGGAAACACATGATTGGGTTTGCATTTTCGAAAGGGGCTGGGCGGGTCAGATTGTGTGTAGGGAGATTGGGGTGAGGGGACAAGTGTACTTATCTGGGTGGGATGTGGCACATTTTGTGGCGGCAGTGGGGATGGAAAGGAGAGGCCAGAGTGGAGAGATATTTAGGCAGAATAACCCTAAAAGGAATCAGGACCCAGTTCATGAGAGTCAGAGTGGGTTCACTTTCTGGCTTGGGTACACAGGGGATGCTAGTGCCTGATGGTGCAGACGAAGGCAATGGGTCGGGGAAGGTGATGAATGTTCTATGGGGCGTGTCCAATTGGGCAGAACCTCTGGGATCTTCTGGGGGAGATGCCCAGGGAGTACAGATCTGGGAGATGGGAGCAACTAGCGGTGGTGAGCGCTGGTTGAGTCCCCGGGGAGTGCGTGGAGCTCATCTGTGTCTCCACGGGGCTTGTCTCCCACTGGACAGCCATCAGGAGTGCCTTGCCTGGCATGTTCCCCTGCTGAGGTCTGTTACCCAGGAGCCTGCTGACACAAGGAGCAGGCTGCTAATGCTGAGAAGCAAACGTTCAGTACCTGTCACCAGAACGCAGCATGGGTGTTAAACACTATCTGGTGACTCCTTGAGAGGACCCTGTGCTAAAGGGACGAAATGTATTGCTTGTGCAGGAGGGATGGAGAGAGGGTTCCATGTATGTGTGTGTGCATGTGTGTGTACCCAGGTGGAACGCTCCTGCATGCACACAGATGCATTTATGAATACTGGAACCTCTAAACCTACCACGATGCCTCTCGTCTTAGCTTCCCACCTCCCCCTTTCTACCCCTGCAACAGCTGTGTTATTCCCACTAACAGATAAGGAGAGCAAGGGAGACCTGTCTGTAGACAAGCTCAGTGCGCTGCTAAGGCACCAGGCAGCAATTCTCTCCCCATGCCTTCCCATTATACCCTGTCCTGGGATGGCAGACCCAAGGCTGGACAGGCTCTGGGCTCTCTGGTCTGACCACTAACAGCATCTCCTCCTCCCCCTAGGCTCACCAGCCTACAAGGCAGGACTCTGACACCAGGGTTATAAATGTGTCTGTCCGGGTGCATTATCTAAATTGTTATGTATCACCCTGGGTAATGGCAAAAGTAAAAACTGCTGTTAGCTCAGTGAATAAATCCTTGGTGCTGATCAATCATTGCACGACATAGACTCTTTTAATAGGCACAATTTACACAGAGGCTTGGCAGACTGCTTCGTCTTCTAATTGCAGATGGAAAATGGATGCCGATCTCTGCTGTGCAGTAAAAATGTAAACTATAAATGACTTAAATGTTGTGTGCTCCCTTCTCCACCCAGCACTCATTTTAACCTCGTATTTAGATACAGATCGAGGAAAAAACTACTCTCTTGTGAGATAATAACTTTACAACGTGGGGTTTGATGCTCCTCCCACCTGATGCTCCAAATGCTTCCTGGAGCCATGGTTTCCCCAGGTCTCTGTCCGTGTGGGAAGCATCACTGTTAGCCACATAGACCATTGCCAGCCTCCTAAGTGCGATGCCATTAGACACTCTTAAGCACTCTGAGTTACTGCCCCTTATGCTCATTAATGCTCCTGTGGGCTGAAGGGATCTGGAGCTTCAAGAAGAGCTTAACTCCAGCACAGAGCCCGGGGAGATTCTAATGGCAGTTATGAGCCAGTGATGGGCTGAAGGCAGAGCAGGACTGTCAAGATAGTCAACCTAATGGTGTGGTGTACCCGCAGCACTGCAGTGAGCCAGGCATGCTTCACCCTAAGCTTAGCTCCCAGACACCAGCAAGCCCTGCCCTGTTAGAAACTTCTTCCCCTTCAGAGTTAGAACCACAGATGTGTACCTGATATTCTATGGTCTGAGTGGGTTGTGTGTGTGTGAATGTGTCTGCGTCTGCTGGGGCGGGTTTGTACTTTATGCTCCAGGAACACCAAGGAAGTAGATGTGACTACTTTGGGATGATGCGGGGAACATCCTGAAGTCCTCTCTTCTCAGGTTCAGAGTGCCACTGCACCTGACATTCTATTCTACCTATAAGAGATCCATTTCTTTGGGGTTTAAGGCAAAAATGCCCCCATTAAAATCCAGATGAGAGGACTGCCCTGTAAAGCATTCTCCATTGTTAATACATTGGTTCACACAAGAGTGTGGGGCCACTGAATGTTAAAAATGAGATGATGCCATCTAATATACCCACTTTAGGGGTAAGAAGGTCAAAGGCCAGAGTGGGTGTGTGACTTGCAGCAGACAGAACTGGGACCTGGGCACAGCTCTTCTGATAGGAAGTCACCTGGAAAGATGCTGAAGGCCAGGCTGTTTTGATGAAGAAAAGTGGAAGCTTATGCTAGAAACTCTGAGTCCTCCAGGCTGGAGGGCTCCCTGGGCAGCAGTGGGAATGGGGAATGGCCTTGGCTGGGGGTAGCCTGGTTGCCTGAGAGGGCTCTGGAGGAGAAGAGAGAAGCACAGAGGTGCTGGGGCCTCAGCCTCTCTCTATGGTCCCTCCCTCCCCCATGACACTAGTAGGAGCCTGGCAGCTGACTGGGTGAGGAGGGAAGAAGTCCAGGCCACAGATGGCCTGAGCCATCCCCACGTGCAGATGAGTCGCTGAGAGAGAACACTCCTGTCATGAGGCAGGTGCGGGGACAAGTTCACATGCAATGTGCAAGTAAGGTTTTGCAGAAGAGCAAAGAGCCTGACTCTGGAGATGGAGGCAAGCTGCCCAGGAGAGGGGTCCACTGAATCAAGGAATAGGGAGAGCTGCATGTGAGAGAGAGGACCAGACAGCACAAATGCTGTGAGGCTGAACCAGGCTGGGAGACTCTGCGCCACAGGAGGGGTGGCTGCACAATGAGCCGGCAAGGGCTGTTTGGTAAGGCTCCAGCCGGCCCTGCTGGAGGCAATGGGGAGGGCTGGGCAGGAGAGTGACCTCGTTTCACCCACGGTGCTGCTGTGTGGAGAATGGGCTGGGAGCGGGGGTGGCAGGCAAGTGTTACATAGCACTGCTGGACCGGCTTGCACAAGGGGGCAGATGCTAGTGTGACTTGTAGAATTTTAGTTTTATCCTTAATTCCTGTTTGGTCCCATGGGAGCTAGGACATGAGCCTCTCTAGATAGGCCCGGAATGAGTTGCTCTGAACAGGATGTATGGAGACAAGCAGACTCCCTTAGTCCCTGTGTGAGCCTCTTCAGGGGGGATGTCTTCATGGTCCTACCATTGCCTCTCTAGTATAGTAAAGGTGTTGACTGGGGGAAGAAAGTGAGGCAAAATTAGGGGGACAGGGCTTCAGCATTCCGTGAAGACCTCTGCTCTTCTTTGGGAGCCCCCTGCTTTCCCGGCCCCACTGGTTATCCCACCTCAGCTCCTGGACACTGCCACTCACTCCAAATCAGTGGGTCAGTTTCACTGATCTCACCCCCAGGGGAAGGGTAACCAGGCCCAGGACAGTGAGAGGAGAGGCTGTCTTGCAGGTGGAAGTCGCGTGCAGGGCGGGAGGCCACGTAGAGGGTGGCTGCTGCTGCATCCTGCACCCCTGCGACTCTGGAGGCATAGACAGGGGAGGCTCAGATCAGGAGCGAGCAAACCTCATAAAAACCACTTAATTCCCACCACGATGCACACCTGGGAGCCTTGTGAGGCTTGTTAGGTTTCTGCCTAAGTTATGGCCGTAACAGGGAGTCGGGGGGTGGAGTAGACAGAGGAGAACTCAACAGTTCAGAGCAGAGCGAGGAGGCCCATACACATGCACTGAGAGCAGGTGGGAACCTCTGAAACACAGGAATGCACTTTCCTCAAGTTTAGTCCTGGACTGACCCTTGCAGTTCTGAGCCTAGTTCCCTATTTGTACAACAAGAAAGCAGACTCCACTCTATGATCCTCCTAGGGTGGAACTGCTCTGTGTCCTCAGCACACTGGGGCATCGCCTCGCCATTCCCTCTGCCTGGCGGAGGATCTGTGAGCTGAGTCTGCTGCCCCAGGAGGCGCTCCACTTGGGCCCCAGCCCCCTTCATGGTGGCTACAGGCCCAGGGGAGCTCCGAGCAGACTCCTTGTTTACTGGGAGGCTCTCCCTAGACACTGCGCCTCGCGTTGCCACCTCCCCGCTCCACTCACTCAGGCACTGCTGCTTCTTGGCAGGAGTCTGGCTCTCAGGAAAAGTGCCCACGCTGGAAGCACTGAGCCTGGGCGTGTCCTCCGTCTGGCACCAGGCTACAGGGCCAAAGCACTGCAGGCCCCACTGCCTCCCTCTGTCCCGTCTCACAGTGGCAGGGAGGGCTCTGTGGGGGACTACAGTTGCTTCTAAGCAGCCAAGAAGGAGGTTAAATTCTCAGCCTCTGAAGCCAAACTGCCTGGGTTTGAACCCCAGCTCTGCTAATTGCATAACATAGCCAATCTGGGTCTCAGTTACCTCTTCTGCAGAATGGGGGTGGATAATGTCACCAGCTTGGTAGAATGGTGAGGGCTCAATGTGAGAGTGTATGCAGAGCCCTTGCCACACTTCCTGAGGCATCTTTAGCCCTGATTGAATGCCAGCTGCTTCGTGGTTATGACTAAAACGATGTTTTGAGTCTGAGCATGGAGGTGGGAGTGTTCTGCAGTGTGGGTGTCCTGTGGCATGGGTGCCCACCTTCTGCCTTTTCTTGTGTCTGTCCCTCACACATGAGGGCAGCCTGCGAAGTATGCTGCCTTCCCCAGGGAGCCCTCGACTGAGCACAGGCAGGACCCACGTCAGCTGGGTAGCTGTTTTTTAATCCCCTGCTCACCAAATGAAGCAAGGTTTTCTTTTTTCCGGAGAGCACTGAGGGTGTTAAATGAGTTTTCTGCAGCCCCCCGGGCAGTCTTGGCCTGGCCTCAGTGTCAGCTAGTCACCAGCAACACTCTGCAGCTCAGGCTGTAGGCAGGAGCTGGGTACTCCTGCACCCCTCGCAGCTGGCTCTGACTGGCAGCTGGTTGGCAGAACAGGACTGCTAGTTTTGAGTCTCATGGCGGTTTGACTGGTGGAGAACTTAGGACTTGGGCGAAGGCCCAAATCTTGGCTTATAGCCTCAAGACAGGCAGACCTTTCCAACCTCTGTCTTGTCATTTATAAAATGGGGTGGCAATCCTTGCGTTATAGGATTGTTCTGAGACTCAGGTTTCTGCAGGTAAAGTGTGTGGCACATATTTTATGCTCAGTAAATGGTAGCTGTGGATATTTTTGTTAAATGAATGTATACAATGCCCGGGATTTGGCTTTTGGGGGATAAACCTTAAGAATTATGTACAAAGGTATTTGAACTAGACCAAGAGTTTTGAGCTGAAATAAACCATTGTCAACTCCTTCCATTTTGCAGATGAGAAATTAAGGCCCTTGGGGGGTTGGTAACCTGTCTAGGGTCTCCCTGGCCAGGAATCTTGTCATTTTTCAAGTTCTTTCCCTTCAGCTCCCTACTTTTTGTTTGTAAATGAGAACTTTGAAAGTGACCCCAGCTTTGTTACCCAAGCAATTTTGTTCCTGTTTACTCTGTTGGATACATTAGAAATGTGCTCAGAAAAATTTTATTCCTGGGTATACTGACCCAAACTAAAGATGTGTGCATCTAGTGGCAGGCCTTAAAAATACCCTCAGAAATGATGGAAACTCAGAAACCCTGATTCACTTTGTTTCCAGGTTCTAGCTTGGCAAGAGCAGAGGTCTGGGGGCACTGGGCTCAGATCCTGACTCTGCTCCTTGTCCAGCTCTGTGACCTCCACAAGTTGCTCATCCTGCCTGAGCCTCAGCTTTCCATCTGTAGAGAGGAAAACAAACAAAAATTAGGCCAACTGTATGTAGTTTTTGTTGTTATGGTGGAGGTCATTTCAAATCTCCCACTGCCTCCCAACAAATGCTCTTGTTGCTGAGATTGACAGATGATAAGGAAGGAGTTAAAATGTTCTTCATGAGCAAAGCAGGAAGAAGAGGAGAGAGAGAGATGAGACAGCTGCAGCTGAAGAGTTGTCCAAGAAAGATTTAAAGGAAGATCGCAGCGTGACATATGATGCAGTCCTTTCCAAAATCTTCAGTGATATCTGTCTTGCTGAGTGTACTGCTGCACTGGATGAGGTTGGATTTGCTTTGTGGGATAGACTTCAGTCCTGTTTCAAGATGAACATGGAATGGAGACAGAAGCGGCTCACTGGGGCCATGTAATGAAATGATGCATGGCACTGGGCTGCATGATAGTGGGAACTGAGCAAGTACCATGAGTTTGGTTCTGGACTGAATCTTGCTGCTCTGAGCCCGGTTCCCAATTTGTAAAACAAGAAAGCAGACTCCACTGAATTATCCTCCAAGGGTGGAGCTGCTCTGTGTCCTCAGCACACTGGGGCACTCACCTCTCCATTCCCTCTGTGGGGCCTGGCAGAGGAGCTGCGAGCTGAGTCTGCTGCCCCAGGCAGTGTTCTGAGCCTGGTTCTCCATTTGTAAAACAAGTACCGTGGGTTTGGTCCTGGACTGAACCTTGCTGGACTGAACTAAGCAAGTACCATATATGCAGAGTCAAGGGCTCTGTGGTTGCTGCTGCTGATAGTGAGGGTGATCCCTTGTTCCCTTCCCTCCTGACAGCCCAGACCCTGCCAGGTCCTGGAGATGGGAGTGATAGGGAGCAGTGGCGGGTCCATCTGCTCTCCAGGATCTCTCCTGGAGATTAAGCTCCTAACCCCAATTTCAACGTATTGATGAGTTCTGTTTGATGAATTCAAGCCTCTGCACTTCAGTATTCTTGACATGAAAATATACGGCTATGGAAAACAGTGGAGTTGGGGACTATTAAAGTGTTTTCTGAAGTCAGGCCATGGACCGTAGATTTATAGGGAGGGGTTATGTTATGGGGGGAAGTGCCAACAGCATAAAAGCCAACCATACCCATTATCTTTCCCAGACAGAAATGATATTTCAGTAAGTAAAATAAATAGTATATGGAAGTGCTTGCAAATACATCACCAAGCCCTTTCTATGCTGTGTGGGGTGCATATGTGCTAAATGTGTCCCAAGGCTCAGGAAGCAGGAAAAATCCTAAATGGACAAAAAGTTTGCCTTCACATAAAGGGCCATCTTTTCTCTGTTTGCTCTCTCTGTTATGAAATGCTTTGGGGTTTGGGAAACTGGATTGCTACTTGTTTCTTACTGGATTGATCATAGGGATGGGAGGAGGAGGGGCTGGACTCTACTCTTCAGAAGTTCCCACCCCTCACGGATCTTGGCCTCAGATGGTAAGGTGACCCTCCAGGCTGGATGGACTGAGTGTGATACCCTTTCTGTCGTTTCATGGTCAGAAATGTCTTAGTCAAAGAACTGGCTCCTCATTTTACAGACAGGTAGAAGAGGCCCACAGAAGGGAGATAAGAAGACCCCCTACTTCCTATCTCAGAGAACTCACTTCCCATCTCAGAGGACTCCCTGGCCTCATTGACACAGCTGTTCCTGGGGTGGCCATTTTTCCTCCTGCCTGGATCCCAGGTCCCTGAGCCAGAGGTGACAGAGTGACTGCAAGAGCTCCAACATGCAGCCTCTGCAGGTCCACAGACTTACCCTAGGGGATGGAGCTCTGGAAATTATCGCCAGTAGGAGCATAGATTAGATTTGGGGCTGGTGGTGAGATTTCTCTTTAGCTGTGAATTTCAATAGAACTTTGAAAGACTTTTGACCATGTCATCCTTTCTTCTGAAATTGTCAGCCCAGGGAGGTTCATCAGAGCCAAACTGATCTGGCAGGCCAAGTGGCAGGGTAGGAGAAATGGCTTTGCTTTAGATAGTGTAGCAGGTTGGATTGAGTCTTCCTCAAATTCATATCCACCCAGAACCTCAGAATGTAGCTTTATTTGGAAAGAGAACCTTTGCAGATGCAAGTAGTTAAAATGAAGTCATACTGGATTAAGATGAGCCCCAAATTCAATAACTCATGTCCTTATAAGAAGAAGAGGGGCCAGGCATGGTGGCTTATGCCTGTAATCCCAGCACTTTGGGAGGCCGAGGTGGGCGGATCATGAGGTCAAGAGATTGAGACCATGGTGCAACCCCATCTCTACTAAAAAATACAAAAATCAGCTGGGTGTGGTGGTGCGCACCTGTGGTCTCAGCTACTTGGGAGGCTGAGGCAGGATGATTGCTTGAACCTGGGAAGCGGAGGCTGCAGTGAGCTGAGATTGCACCACTGCACTCTGTCGCTTCTGGCGACAGAGCAAGACTCTGTCTCAAAAAAAAAGAGATGAGATGGCACACAGGGACACAAGGGAGAGGACCATGTGAAGATGGAGGCAGCTCTACACCAATGAATGCCAAGCTCCACCAGCAGCTAGAAGGGTCATCCCTTAGAACCTACAGAGGGGTCATAGCCTTGCTGACATTTATGGCCTCCACAGCCATTGGAGAATACATTTCTGTTGTTTCAAGCCACCCAGTTTGTGGTAATTTGTTACTGCAGCCCATGAAAACTGGTAGAGACTCCATGATTCGCATTCACCATCCCCAATCAGTGTGGGGGCATCATCCTGAGAACTAGGGTTCAAGTCTGCTGTCTGCTCATGAGTGAGCTTTGTATGATTTAAGCCTTCAGACCCCAGTGTCATCCGCAGTAAAGGAAGCCACCACAGCTGATATTTCTACTAACAAAACCCTGGGCTGTAAACATTTTGCTTCTGCAAAGATCTTTTAACCCAGAGGGGACAACAGAGAAGCGATACAGCAGGTGGCAGCTTACCCAGTGGTTAAGAGCAGAAGCCGTGTCATCACATGTGACTGGGAATACTGGTTTGCCACTGACTTGCTTGGTAACATTGGGGCCACTTACTTCCTTTCTCCAAGCTGTGGATTCTTCATGTGTAAAGCGAAGCAGTCCTATCACCCTCCCATGCATGCTGTACAGAAGCTAATGATGTATTCAGGAAGCTGGGGTTGTGCTTGGGTCAGAGCAGATCAGGGAAAGGGCAGCTGCTGTTGTTCAAGAGGACTTTCCACATCCATGGGCTCTGCTGTCAACCAGGATGATGATCTCTAGGACCCCCTGCATTCCTGCAACATTGGGGAACCACAGCAACCTGGAGGGAAGATTGTGTTTCTTAGGTAGAAGCCTGTCCTAGTCTCAAGGTTGTACGGTTCATTCCCAGCAAGCAGCAGGCATGCACAAGAGAAGAGGAACACTCAGTTGCTCAGCCAGGCTCCAGAACACTAGCTACTTATCTTATGATTGTGCTGGAGCCTTTTGTGCATGACGGAAGTTGTCTGTCCTTTCAGATACTCCTGAACCCCAGGGCACCTGCCTTATGGTTCAGAGTGAACTCTTGACACCAGGCACTCTGGATGGAGGGTAAGGGATGCTATGAGAGGAAAGGAGGGGCTCCCAGGTTTGATACAGATGCTCACCATATTTCATCCCAAGATTATCTTACATTTTAAATACAAAGATAGGAAAAGGAATTTGGGGCAGCGAATGCACGTGTCTACAAGTGTGGGTGAGAGAATTACAAGAATGAACTGAGTGTCAGCAGCCACAACAAACGAATGGGCAGCGGCCTATGGAGCATGAACTATGGGGTGAGAATCCCTGACTCCAAGGCCATAAATGGCCCCTAAAGATATTCTGTTAGTGTATCTTCCAGGTTCCCTTAATACAGAGCAGTCAGTGTTGGGAGAAGTAGGCAAGGATTGGCATTTTTTTATAAAATGAAGGACAGGGCCAGGGAAAGCCAGACTGATGTGTGACTGCTTCACTTTGAAAATGGACCCTCTGGTCCCACACCTCCACTGCTGGTGCTGTAGTGTTGCTCAGCAAAGACCCACTGCATGGTAGAAAAAGGCTGGATGGCTCCTGCAAAGTGAATGGTGAAGGTTTCGTGTTCCATTTGGAGGCAGCACTGACTAGCGTGGAGTACGTTGTGTAGAACACCGAGGCCGTCGTCTTGTGCATTATGAGCTTGGTGGGGGCACTTCCCCACTCATGCTAATGTGCCGTCTTAAAATTGAGTCTACTTCCTTTTTTTTCCTTGCCTCCTCCAAAAACTATCAAATGATCCAGAACATTCTCATTCTGAGAATCTGATACATATCTCTAAGTTTCTCTTAGGTTGTCTGGAGTGAAAGTGTGGGTTGGCTTGAATAAATGGAGGTTTTATGAAAAGAAATGAATTCTATTCTTTGCCAATTCTTTTCCTACATTTTTACATCTTAAGGATAGCAAAAATAATGAGTTTTGTGACTGAAAGTATAGTATACATATGGTATGTATGTGTTCTTAAATTAATTTTTAAATTTAGATCTGTAAAGGAGGCTGGGGGAAAATAGAACAGCTGATGTGGATGTCTGGCCCATGCCTGCAAGAACTGGGTCCCACATGCTGATTTTTAATATTACTGTGTGAGATTTGAAGTCATTTCTTATAAAAGCACAATGTAGCCTTCAGAGCAATCTTCCTCATACTGTTTGACCCAATGAATTAAGGACTTTATAGGAGATTTGGGCTTGGGGAATACCTGTGTATAAGAAATGCACAGAAACCAAACACATAGAGATGCGAAATTCTAATACTGCAGGTGTCTACAATTTTGTAAACTTTAAATTAAACTTTTTCCAATATTTTAAAATTTGGGGTATTTTCACCTCTTATCTCAGGGAGCATTATCTTCCCCTGAGATCCCTCTAGGATTACTTATTTTTCACTCTCCAACTGCTGATACCTCTGTATCACTTGGTTTATCAGACACTGAGATCTCCAAAGACCCAAACTGGAGGCAACTGAATTTCAAAGTTGCCACAATGCAGAAGATGCCCCATAGGGACCCCAGAATCTTACTTCAGAGAAGGTAAAGCTATTTTCAGGAGGTCATGGTTTCAGTTGGTTCTCTTAGCATGTCATCTTGGTTCTTTGCTTTTGTTCAGTGATAAAGCACATTGCCAACAACTGCATTTGGCAGCACCAAGACTTGTCAGGGGCTATGTGCTGGTAAGAGCAACAGACTAGGGGGACAGCAACAGGACCACAGAGAAGAAATTGCTGTTTCCTACCTGGAGGGCTTGCAGTGTGCCAGGTTCTGTCCTGGGGACTTCACATACTCTACATCACAACATCCTTTGCAATCCTGTTGAGAGACAGATGATATTATTCCCCTTATGTACAGGGATGTGAAGAGCTGGGTAACTTCCCCAATGTTATACCTCTGGTGTGAGGTAGAATACACTTCCCAGGATGGCTGACCTCAAAGCCCCTGCTCTTTCTTCTTTCCCGGATGCTGACTCTGATCAGCTGTGTCATTGGAAGGCTAAGAAGTAGACAGAAGGAGAGTGGGTAGGGGTGGGCGTGGTTCATTCCTGTAGCTTCCATTTCCCCTTTTTAAAACTTAGTCCAGGAGGCCTATTCCAGGCCACTCACTAGGCAGGTAGTAGACCCAGAGAACACTTGGTGGGAAGAGAATGTGGAGAATTTGACATTCCCTGCTGTTCACCACTGAGGAAACAGCACCAGAGTGGGGAGGACACAGAGCTACTCAGGTACCCTGACTCTCAGCTCTCTGTCACACCCCTCTGTGTACCCTTAACAAGAAAGATAGTTCCATTACTTCATCGGAGATAATTTAGCTGAAATCAAAATTCCTTCATATAGTTTTGGAATTGTTAATTAAAAAATGCATGCCCAACAACATTTTCACTAAGTACCCAAAATGGCAGATAAATTGTAGCTCCCGTCTTGAATTCCCTTCAGTGTGACACATTATTAAAATCAGAGAAATGTGTAATAACTCTTGGCATGAATTAGATTGAGGCAAAGAGGCACCCCAGATGAATGGGCACATTTCCTTCCCTTTTTTATGTCAGCCCTTCTGTTGGGGAGGTACGTTTGCTTTGACACTGCCTCTTCTTGCTTTTATTCCTCTTGGGAAACCTTGACAAAGCCATGGCAAAAGCCTAGGCTGCCTTTTTGCTAAAGACATCAACATACACTTAATTTTTCTTAAAGGCTTTAAATAAATCCAATTAGAAAACTGGCAGCAGTTTTCCTAGGAAGGCAATGTAGGGTCATGCTTTGCTTCTGTTTGGTGATGTTATAAATCAAACTGGACTTCACATGCAGTATGTGGAGGGAAGATATTCTTGGACTATGAAGAGCCTTGTTTGGTCGTTTTTGGCTCTTTGTTAATGACACACAGCATGCAATTTTGAAGTACTGGTGAGAAAATAGTCACCACATTCCTGGGATGGTTGAGGCGTTGGCTGTGTAACCCCTGGTAGCCACTTGGAAGCGTCCCAGGGAGAAAACCTCTACTGTCTGAAACTCTTGCCTTCCAATTTTAGGAGATTAATAGGTTTGGATAAATGTTTTGAAATAGGGCTGGCATCCTTTGCTAGCCAAATTCTTGCTACTTTGCTATCCAACTTTCAGAAACTAAATAGGTTCAGATAATTAGGTATCCTTCTGTATTTTGAAGATGCATCCAAGTCCTCTCCTTTCAACTGTATTGGTTTGAATATGGAGGGATATTTGTAGTTTCCTGATTCCAGGTATTTCTTGAACACAAGGATAGTATATGTGAGTTTCAATTTGATGCAATGGAGAAGACAGAGACTCAGAAGCTGTGAGAGCTGGGCCCCCAACTGCTATAACTAGATGGGATGATGCTATCCAAGGCTGACCTTGGGGAAAAAGTCAGGGCTGAGAGTTTGCGTGATTTGAAATGTGCTGGGGAAGATTCTTATGTCCTTAAGTAATCTGTCAAAGTCATATGTTAGTAAGAGGCAAAGCTGGATTCAAACCAGGCAGTCTGGCTCCAGTGTCCCTCAGTCACTGCACAATCGATGGTGTGATCTTGGGCAAGTCCTTCGTCTTTCTAGACCTCAGGACTCTTCTGTAAAATGAAGAGGTTACACTCCAGGGTTTCCAAACTGCTCACTAGTCCTAATAGTCTGTAGCGATGGGAACACTATGACATGGTGCTCTGTACCCAGAACAAGCACAAGTAGAGGTGGGAAGGACCTTTGACCTCCTTTCCCCGCAGAACAAAGGAAAGTGCTGCCCGTGAACATATTGCATAGACTTGTCATGAAAGTTATAACTGTGCAAAATGAACCAACTTACTGGGGAGAAAAGACCCATATATTTACTCACAATGAAAACTTAATTTGTTAAAAGCGTATTTCACATGTGACCTTTTTTTGAGTCTGCCTAAAATTTATTCTTATTCTTGTGCTTGCTCTTTGCTCCCTCCAAGCCTAAGATCAAGGGCTAACAAGTACTTTTTCTGGGTGGTCCTAAGCTGGTATAGGGTTGCAGAGGTATGTTCATGCCTTCCTGTCATATGAGCATCAGGCAGAGGGTAGGATCTACAGTGGCTTCCAGCCCTGCAGTCACTGTTAGTTTGCCATCTGTGTGACCTCAGGCAAATCCCTTGGTCTCAGGTCCTTCAAGTTTCCCAATTACAAAATGGCAATTGAGGATAACAGAATGTTTCTCTGAGTTTGTCTGTGAGCAAACCAAAAAGTGCTATAGATGTGGGAGAGGCAGACTGACCTTTCTGGCAGAGCAAAGACATTAGAGTAAGATAGTACCCATTGAATCTGACTATACCTATGGACAGCCAGAAAGCCAACATGAGCCCCTTCACCTTTCTGAGCTTACTTATTTTTAAAACTGGAATAATGACATTCGCTTCATAGAGTTGTTGCAATATTATAAAAGAAGTAGGAGGACTGACATGTAGTAGATAGAACACAAATACTATAGTATGCTCTAAGACATCTTAAGAGAACAGTAATACTGCACAGACCTTCTGTGTAGACTGAGGGGAACTCATAGGATGGCAGGATCAACTGACCTCATTAGGGAGCCAGGCAGGAATTAGTTTCTGTGCCCCCCAAACACAATAGCTTCACAGTGATAGGCAAATTATTTTTACTGAGTGCCTTCCTTGTGCCAGGTGCTGGCTTTGGATAAGAAAGAGTCTTCCTCGTCTGATATACCTTGCTTTGAGTGCCAGGCATGATTCTTTTTTTTTTTTTTTTTTTTCCTTCCAGTGGTACATTTAGCCAGATATCCCCCCCCAGAGGCCATTAGCACATATTAAGTGTGTGTGCAAAACACCTGATAATTGCGCTCAAGAACAGAGAAATGAACACAAACACTGCTTTCATTCTGCACTGAGTACCTTCACCACTTCATTCTGCACTAATACCGGAAATGAAAGAGGCAGCCATTAGATTAGTAAACGAATTAATAGACTGAAAAAAGAAGAGAGGCAGAATATTCTTCAGGATTTCTGGGCTTTCAGGGGGGCTAGGAAATATCTGAAATTGGGTTTTATGTATGTATAAAATTATCTTTTTTTCATTGAAGGTAGGCAATAGATGGGTGAAATTATACATTTTTCTAGGGAGAGTTTCTATATCACTTTTCATATCCTTAAAGGGATGAAGATCTAAAAATTGCAGCCCACTAATCTACTGAGTTGTTATTTCTTTTTAGACAGGAGGAGGTTGAAATAATTAGCTTTACCATAATATGCAAGAAAGAAAATGTCTCTCATTAGCCTTTAACAGCTTGAAAGGGTACAAACTTTGAAGACTTTACCGATGTACATTTTCAATTAATGTTGAGTAAATTTGCATTTTGTAAATGTGATCAAATGTGTATGACTCTATATTAAAAACTTTTCTATGCTCTGGCGGAAAGCACAAAGCCAGTGCATGGGGTTAACACTGGCAATCCTGAGTCAACTCTCTATTTGTTTTAGAGATAGCTCTGCAGTGCACAGAAATTAATAAGTGATTTTCTTGGCGACAGCCTGAGGCAACTGAATGAATGCTTAAATCGAAGTCATATGCAGCATGGAAAAGAGCAAATGATTTTCAGAAAGGGAGTCTATGGTGGTGGAGGAGGGAATAATGCTATGGGGAAGCATCTAATGGGAATTCTCATATTTTAGTCATTAACCTAGAACTGGGATGTCATCATTTTGTCAGAAAGAGGAAGTAAAAATCCTAAAGGCCACAGGAGTCTTGAATGCCAAATTGGAATCAAACTTTGAAATGGGCTTGTCCTCCCCATAGGGGTACCCTGTGTTCTTTCCCCACCCTGCCATTAAGCATTCCACACGGAGAGCACACTTGCAAATGCTGGGCCTGGCCTTAAATGACTTGCAGGCTTAGGGGAGCCCACCCTGCCTTCCTCTCTTTTGCCAGAGAATCTCTTTTAGCTGGAATTCCAGCCTCTGAGGCTCCTGGAGAGTGAGAAGCAGGAAGGGCGAGCAGGGGAAATTATTTGAAGTTTGGTATCTGTTGATAGCAATCACTTCTTTTCCTCCAACCTCCTCACTCTGTAGTGTGAGATAGAGACTGTAAGTCAAATAGACCTAGATACAAATGCAAATTTCTCATTCATAAAGTAGGGCTAGTAATGACTACCTCACAGGGTGGCTGAAAGGCATACTACTTATGCAAAGCCCAGATTGCACAGTAGGTACACAACAAAAGTTAGGATCAAAATATTGTTATCCTGTGGGCAAGAAGCAGTCTATCCACGCACAAATTGTTTCTTGGATTTGGAGTTCCATTCTTGATGGCTCTCTTATGCCCCTAGTGGCCTTTATAGAAATTCCTGGGAACCTATCTTTACCCGTTTTGGGGGGTTATTGACACACTAAGGACATTGTACATATGGACTAATTATACATATGGAGCTATTTTGAAGTAAATATTTACCTTTTGGAGTGTTAAATCCTGCCAAGCCAGATTTCCATCCTAATGACCATTAGCCAAGAAACTTTTATGGACTCTGCATCTGTAGGAATTCTGATCAGTCCCAGGACCGAAAGAAGACTTGGAGATCCCAGTGGTACCTTGTCAAGGGAATCACTAAGCAAGTAGCAATGGTCTATGGTTGGGAATGTCATGGTGCTGTAAACTCTCTTTAAAGCATATAGGGCAGTAGGAAGTGGATGACTGCAGTAGCCTGCCTGTGATTTTCCTTCACATCCTGTTGCTTTGCAGTCCATTCCCTGCATAGCAGCCAATGTGAGCACAAAAGGCAGCAGAGCACCACGGACTGTTGGAGGGTGAACTGTAGAGTCAGTTGGAATCCAAGTTCTGAATCTTACTAGCTGTGAGAACTTGTGAATATGTTACTTAACTTCGTCTGCCTCCATCATTCCATGTAGGATAATTGAAGTACCTGCCTCATAGGGTCGTTTTGTAGATTAAGTGAGGGAACCTATATAAGCCCCAGAATGGCGCTTGATTCACAGAAGAGCTCATTGATATTAGCAATTATTATTATTTTGCCAGGCATTTGTTTAAGCTACTTCATTGACTGAATACCAAATTTTTAGTAGGGCTGTTAAGCCCCTGCAAGACCCACCCTCTCTCTGCCTTTCCAACTTTGTCCTGAGCTCCTCGCCTGTGGTCTTCTTGTATTTGTTTGTAATTTTTTTTCTTTTTGTCCTTGGAAAGTACTACCTTTGGAGCTCTTTTCTGTCTGTGCATTTTCTTCCCAACTCACCTCCCCAGTTGCTCGGTAACATACGCCACTTCTCAGCTGAGGCCTGCTTGGACGCCAGCAGGAAGCCAGGGCTCCCTGTCATGAGCTCACAAAGTAGCCTCTTCTTTCTCTTCATGGCATTTATCACCACTTGTAATTATACACTGTGTCTTTATCTGATTAGAACCTGTTTCTTCCAGTAATCTGTGAGCTCTGCAGGAGCAGGGGCAGCATTCATTTGCTTGCCCTTGTTTCCTGTGCCTGGCCTAGGATTCAGCACCATCTGTAAGTTAGATAGTATTTGGGGAGTGAGTGGTTGAGCATTTACTTTCTGAAGCACTAACAATCACATTCATTCTACTTAGGTTCTGTATCATTTTTTAGAACTGTTTCCATGTCATTAACTAAAACAATTATAGTCCATCCCCAAATCCATAGAGTGATTTATGCCGCTTTTAATTAGGACCAACACTAAGGCAGCTTGGCTCAAGCCTAAAATAACCCCCTCATCCCTGTGAAGTGTTTTCCCTGAAGAATCAGAGGGAATTGTTCATCTCTACCTTTTCTAGATGATACTTTTGTTTGAAGTAAGTGGGAAATAATCATATCCAGGGGGTACTGTCTCAAAATACAGATATGTAGGTAAAAAGTCCAAAATCTGTGCACAACTCAGGAAATCTAAAAACCTTTGGATTTTCACTTTAAGATTCTACTTTCTTTCCCAATTGTGTATGAAGTGAACATACTGTTAATATCCAAATCACAGCATTATGTCAAATGTCCCACCCATCCCCATTGTTCTGATCACATCAGTGGGCAAGCTAGATCTGTCTTTATAGGGGGCTGAACGTCAGATAGAATGCAAGGCATCTGTTACTCATCAGAATGTTTCCAGGATTTAACATGTTGTCATTAATTTCTGACCTACATTTTATTTACTTAGGATGAGGACACTTTAATTCTTATATGTTGTATATACCAAATGCTAGATGTAAAAGACAATACTTTTTCAGTTAAAACACATGCTATAATTATAAAGTGTAAAAGATAGAAATACATAAAGAAAATAAAAAGTTATGTAATTCCTGTACCCTGAGATAATTAAAGTTTGTATTTGGAGTATAATTTATAATTTTAGTCTTTTGTGTTATATGTACAACTGCATTTATGCACCAAGTTAGAATTATATACTACATATTTTCTTTGAAAAGAAGTACATCAAGGACACATTTTAACCTTCTCAATTATTGTTTTCAAACTTGTTAAAAAAAAGATTTTGAGCCTGGAAACCTTCAAACATATATAAAAACACAGAACATGACAATAACCCTCTATGTACCTATTACCCAGGCCCAACACCTGCCACAGAGCTATTTTGAAGCGACTTTCAGCTATCACATTACTTCCTCCATAAATATATAGCCTGGATTGACAAAAGTTAAGGACCTCTTTCTCCCCCCTAATCAATCGGTAATTTTGAAATTAAATTGTAGCATAATAAAGAGGCAATATGACAAAAGTGATAAAATTATTAATGCAGATTAAGCACAAACGGTGGAATTTGTAAAATCTCACATTGAAAAATAATCTGAATGATGTTATGTAGTTTTGTGGGGTTTTTTGTTTGTTTCTTTTTTCTTATGCATTCATCTGTGTTTTTCTTCAACTTTTAAGTTCTGGGGTACATGTGCAGGATATACAGGTTTGTCACATAGGTAACCATGTGCCACGGTGGTTTGCTGCACAGATCAACTCACCACCTAAGTATTAAGCCCGGCATCCATTAGCTTTTCTTCCTGATGCTGTCCTTACCCCCACCCTGCTGACAGGCCCCAATGTGTGTTGTTCTCCCCTTACGTCCATGAGTTCTCATAGTTCACCTCCCACTTGTAAGTGAGAACATGTGGTGTTTGGTTTTTTGTTCCTGTGTTGGTTTGCTGTGGATGGTGGCTTCCAACTTCATCCATGTCCCTGCAAAAAAGATGATCTCTTTCCTTTATATGCCTGCATAGTATTCCATGGTGCATATGTACAACATTTTATTTATCCATTTTATTTTACTGATGGGCATTTGGGTTGATTCCATCTCTTTGGTATTGTGAATAGTGCTACAATGAACATAGACATGCATGTATTTTTATAATAGAACAATTTATATTCCTTTGGGTATATACCCAGTAATGGGATTGCTGAGTCAAATGATATTTCTGCCTCTAGGTCTTTGAGGAATCACCACACTGTCTTCCACAATGGCTGAACTAATTTACACTGCCACCAACAATGTAAAAATGTTCTTTTTTTACTGCAACGTTGCCAGCATCTGTTGTTTTTGGACTTTTTAATAATTGTCATTCTGACTGACACAAGATGGTATCTCATTGTGGTTTTGATTTGCATTTCTCTAATGATCAGTGATGTTGAGCTTTTTTTTAAAATGTATGCTTGTTGGCCACATGAATGTCTTCTTTTGATGAGTGTCTGTTCATGTTTTTTGTACACTTTTTAATGTTTTTTTTTTGTTTTTTTTAATTTCTTTAAGTTCCCAATAGACTCTGGATATTAGACTCTTGCCAGATGGACAAGGGTCTAATGTAAAAATGTTCTTCTATTCTGTAGGTCTGTTCTCTCTGATGATACTTTCTTTTGCTGTGCAGAAGCTCTTCAGTTTAACTAGAACCCGTTTATCAATTTTTGCTTTTGTTGCAATTGCTTTTGGCATTTTCGTCATGAAATCTTTGAGATAAGGGCTTCTTTTATTAAATACATACTCACAATGTCATTATCTCTCCTAAAAAAATAATTCCTCACTATCATGAAACATTTAGTAGTGGTTCAATTTTACAAAGTTGACTCATAATTTTTGTTTCTTGTGTTAGAAAATGTTTTCTAGATACTAGGGGTGTTCTTTGCTACTGGGATTTTTCATTGTTACTAGTCTTCTCATTAGACAGAGCAAGGGACAATGTATTAGGTCAATCTATATGAAATTGTCTTGTTAATAGTTAAAGTGATTCGATATTGGCAATTTTACTTGGTTTAACTTATTTTTAGGACAGAACACGTTATAAATTGCAACTGACATATCTCAGTGAGTTCACTTGACTTCATTGGTCTTGGAAGTCTGAAAATACTTCCCTGTAGATATCTGATAAGGCTATTTTTCTCATTGCCTTTCTTCTCTTAAGGGGTATTTTTGATTTGGAACCTCATTCATTCATCCAGTGGTTGCATCATAGTCCATCACTTACACATATCATAATTTATTTATCCATTTCTTTTACCTGGATATTTTCATTCCAATATTTCTCTATTGTAAATGTGGCAGTGGGGAACACACTCACATTTGAATCTTTGTTGTAAATCTTATTATTTCTTTAGAATAAGTTTCTAAAATGTGAAACCTCTGGGTCCAATGGGTAGGACCCCTTTTAAGGCTTTTATTCTGACTTTTAATGGCATAAAAACAGCAATTACTTTTGTACTAGTGTAATACATTTTGCCAAATTGCTTTCTCCCCTTACTCCCATTGCTGTCCCCCTGTTAGCTTTTTCATTTAATTCTCTATTCCTAGCTATTTGGATATTTCTAGTTTTTACTTTTACATTTGCATATTAATACTTATGCTATTTATACTAACAATATTTAAAAGCATGAACTATTTGTAAGTAAATTAGAGTTTATTTTCTTTCATAACCATGCATGACATTCCTACAACTAATTCAGATTAAGGGCCTGTCCTAAAAATGCTATTGATTTCTTCTTCACAACAATGCCCTTATGTCTCTCCACTGCTGCCAGGTAATTTGTGGGGCTGAAAACAATTTGAAGGCTAGGATTCTAGGCTCTGAGGGAATGTCTTGTTTTGTGCATATAGATTTATGTACGTGTATATGTATGTGTGTGTGTGTGTGTTTGTGCATGCGTATGTGTATAAATGGACATAGATATATTACAAAATATTTAACTTATTAAATAAGTATGAACAGATGAATTAAACAATATCAACTAGATTAAAAGATGACAGTAACAAAAACTTCTAAGTATTAAATATGTTGAGCTATGCCTAAGTTATTTTGAGTTAAATAAATCTGACCTTTTCTTATTTTAAGAAGTTTTAAGAAATCAAGGCTCTCATATTAACTCCAATTCTGTACTGTGAAATTGATTGTCCGTCTTCGGGAAGCCGAGCATTGTACTAGGTGAGTTTACATAGTTTACAACATTTCTTACTCAGTTGCTAAAGCTATAGCATTTTGATCACCTGGTCTGATTCGCCTTTGTTTTGCACATCAGCCATTTTCAGTAGCTGCGCCTTTCTTTTCTCATCTTTTTTGGTGTCTTTCAATGACCCCCTACATATGGCTGAGGCAATTCTCACCCTGAAACAGATGGCACTGCTCAATCCATGTGCTCTCTAGCTCCTCTTTGCCATTTATCATAGAAACACATCACTAAAGCTTTAGTCAACACACCTGGGGTGTTAATGTGCAAAGAAAGGAATAGTCTGAATCTGTTCAGGCCAACAATGCATTGCATAGGTTAGATATAGTCAAATTACTTAAAAGAAGAGTTACAATGTATGTTTTTGGAGAGGGACAGATTCCTCACCCCTGGCAAGCATTCTTGTATGCCCTTTCTTTGCTTGGGAGATGGAGAGAAGAAGGTCAGTGACTAATGTCTCACAGGTGCACATGTTAGTATTCCTCACCAGGCAACTTAATCCTACCTCATCTGAATTCTGCCAGGGGTCTGAATATTTTATTCAGTGCTGATGGCTTTTCCCATTGGTGAAAGGAAAGTCAAGTCGCCAAGCAATTTGAGGAGATTAAAGAAAATAGAACACTTCTTTAGAAATGTGCCTTTACTTCTTATTTAGCTTGAACCCAGTGGCAAGAGAAAAAGAATAAAGTCTTTTCTTGGAGCTGTTGATAATGCAGCAAAAGTGACAGTCCCATTGAAGGGGAGAGGGTATTTTTCACAATTACAAGGTGGAGTGTGTGGATCTGGCTGTGAGGCGGGCCTCGTGGTGAATCAGTCATTTCTGGCCTGATAGGAGGATGAGGAAAGAAAATGGGTCTCTGACATCCAACTCATGTTGCTGATGGCAGTGATAAATGAAGGAAATAAGTGCTCTCCGAATCAGACTGCCTGAGTGGAGAAAAGGCACAGTAATAAAGATTGGAGATATCTTTCACCAGAGCTGCTGTGAGCTCTCCCTGCAGTATATTACCTCTTCCATTCATCACATTAAATCCAGAGAGCAGTGGGAACACATAACTGCTCATTTTTATCACCTTGAGATATACAGGCTGTGATCTTAACTTTAATTAACTGACTCGAAGTAAATTTATTTAGAGTTGCTTCTCAAGGCCAAATAAGGGGAGGTCATTTGGCCCTGTACAGCCAGCTCACGGCTGACATGGCCAACTTCTCTGCACCAGTGACCATTTGGTGCATGTGCGTAGGTTTTTATTTTCTAGATAACAGAGGGGTCAGCAGAAGAGGCTTCTAGGAAGACACTGGTCTCTCCATGTCCAAAAAGTTGGGAGGAAGAGAACTCAGCTTCACCTTGCTGAAGACCTTCACAGCCCCAGAGGAAATTCAGACTCTTCCCTTTATAAATTATGGGGAGGGGTAGGTGGTGCAGGAGGTATGCTGCAGAGCCAGGTCTCTCCATGCCCAGCCTGTCGTTTTAGACTCATCTCCTTCCAGCCTTTGTATACCATACAAACTCTGTGCAGTTTGTACAGTATAACTTTGAAAGCTTTGAAAGCTTCCGTCTCTCTGGCTTTCATGCTTTGCACATGTTCCTTTTTTGTGTATTTACCTGCTTTCTGGGCCTCACCAACTCCTATGAAGCTTTAGAGGCATATCTGTGTCATTGTGGACCATCAGTGTCATTGCTTCTCTCAACTCACAAGGCAAGAATCTGCACAGAGGAAGAAAATTGTCTGCCTGGGTCTCTACCGTGTCTGCAGCAGCCCCTGAAGTAGCTTATACAGAGTGGGTGAGACAAACCTTTGTGAAGAGGGAAGAGGGGGCTGAGCTGTCATCGGCCATGATCCCTCTCTTCTGCTCCATCCATATGACAGCCCTAGTCTTCATTTGTTTATTTTCATATATAATGTCTGTTTAATTCATGTATATCTCAGCTTTATTGACATAGAATTTATCTGCCATACAATTCTAGTATTGACATAGAATTTATCTACCGTACAATTCACCAATTTAAAGAGGATGATTCAATGGTTTTTAGTATATTCACAGAGCTGTGCAACCATCACCACAATTTTAGAACATTTTCATCAATGAAACTCCAAACACATTAGGAGTTAATACACATTTAGGTTCATTCGATTCAGTATTCCGTTTCAAACCAATAAGAAACTGCTGTACCCATCAGCAACCTTCCTTTTTCTCCCCCAGGCCCCTGCAGCCACTAATCTATTTTCTGTCTCTGTTGCACAGTTGTCCATATTAAGTATTGCACATAAATGGAATTAGAAAAAAAAGGTGGCCTTTTGTGTCTGAATTTTTTCACTTAGCACCATGTTGTCAAGGTTCACCATATTGTATCTATTAATTCTTTATTTCTTTTTTATTTCCATGTAGTATTTCATTGTATGGATACACCCCATTTTATTTTTCCATTCATCAGTTGATGGGCCCTGACCCAGATGCTTAATACAGCTCTAGTTTCATCTCCTAGAGGAGGCATTCCTGGCTCACTTCTGTCACGGAATTGTAGAAATTCTCTTTCTTTGTCCCACACTTGAGTGAAATGCCTGACATTTTTGTGTCCCTTCCACTTTGCACCATCCTGAATTGGTGTTGCCCCCTTCCAACTGTCCTTCTGGGGGATTTTTAAACATTGGCATAACACCTATATTATCATTGATATTGAGAGATTAATAAAATGAAGAAAAAGTCAAGAATATTTAATAAACATCCATGTGGCTTCCACCACGATTGCTAGCATTGTGTCACATATTCTTCAAGTTTCTTCCTCTTTCTTCAAAAATAAAAAAGAAATTAAAACCTTTAGTAAATATATGTCCCCTACAAAGGGGCTACACGTCAATCTTAGCTATATTCCTTTCCCTTCTCTTTCTGCTTCACCTTCATGGGAAACACCACCTTGTAGTCAATTTTGTATCTCTTTACAGAATAAAAACATGTAATAATAAGAAATTCTAATAGTAATATAGTGAGTACATTTTAGTTTCCCACAAATGATATGCAACATATGTATTGCTTTAAACTTTCTTTTTCATTAATCTGTGTGTGATAGTTTATTTCTAACTGCCATATAATATTCTACCTGTGCTTTTTCTTTATATAATATTTTAACTTCTAATGTAAATTAATTTAGGAAGGAAACTGAATGCGTCTTAGCTTATTTTTTTGTTGCTTATAATAGAATTCCTGAAACTGGTTAATTTATAAAGAAGGGAATTTATTTGTTATAGTCTTAGAAGTTGAGAAGTCCAAGGTTGAAGGGACACATCTGGTGAGAATCTTCTCACTGGTGGAGACTCTCTATGGAGAGAGTCTCCAGGTGGTGCAGGGCATCCCGTGGTGATGGGGCTGAGTGTGCTGGCTCAGGCCTCTCTTCCTCTTCTTATAAAACCACTACTCCCACTCCCACCATAACTCATTAGTTCATTAACACATGTTAGAAACAAATTTTTGGTGCCACAAAAGAAATAGCACTTGAACATAAATTTTCTCAGCAAGGCAAATTTACTTCTATAGAAGGGTACATCTCACAGATGGAGCAATGGTGAGAGAACCACGAACAAAGGAAAGCAAGGGTTTTTAATTCCCAATGAAGTTGGCCTTAGCTGCTGTGTTGTTCCCCTATTGGTTGGGGTCAGCTTAGCACAGTCTAAGCTAAACACGATTAGCTAATCTAAAGAGTTTAGGGAAGAACAGTTTCAGTGGGGAAAGCTGTTACAGCAGGAAAGGGGTGATTTCTTGATGGGCATGCCTAAGCACAGCAGGGCAGGAGGGGCTGATAGATTGGTGGGCAAGATAACTTTAGACAAAGAACAGGGAAATAAGACTTCAGGACAAGGAAGTAAAGACCTCTTGGAGAAGAACCCCTTGTTTATAACAAATTGAAACTCTTTGAAGAGGAACTACTTATTTTTAACAACAAGTTAATCCATTACTCTGTGAATTGGGCTTTGCCCTTATGACCCAATAACCTCTTAAAGGCCTCACCTCTCAATACTGCCCACATTGGGGATTAAACAACATGAGTTTTGAAGTGGTCAAGTATTCAAACCATAGCAATATGTCAACACTATAAATGGGAAATGATCATTACTTGCCTTAAATAATAACACAAGGAAATAAATGCATGACTATTAAAATTAAAATATGACATATTAAAAAATGACCAGAAGAATATTTTTCCCATGTGGCTGAGGGGAGAAAGGAGGAGGAAGGAATATGACTGAAAATTGTGCTCAAAAGGGGCATAAATTTATCTAAAATGTTATCATTACTTATTTAAATGGAAGCTGACATTTCTTGCCTTAAATATTGATATGAGGAAATTTTTTAAAATGTATGGCTATTAAAACAACAATCTCTAGTGTAAACCCTGCTGTCAAATTATAAACCACAATTGTACATGGACCATATCTTGGGAAATACAGCTTAGGTTATAGTTGAATGAGTGGATAAATTTAGGATCTGCAGTGAGATTTCAGGCACCAGCCAACAACTGGTGGTGAGCTGTTATGAGATTCATATTTATTAAGTCCTGCCTATATACAGGATGACCCTCAGAGTTGACCACCTTCTTGCTAACAGCAATGGCAGCTGACCCAATGTAATGCTTGCTCCTCGGCAAACAGGCATTGTCCACATGCTTTATACCTATTAATTTAGTCCTCACAATAGCCCTATTGGGTAGATATTCTTATTATCACCACCATCTTACAAATAAAGAAACTGAGGCAAAGAGAGATTAGATAGATTGCCTAGGGTCACACAGCTAGAGCGTAGAAGAGCTGGGCGTGGCCTGGGGCAGAGTGATGTGGACTTCCTGAAGGGGGTGGGTGGTCCTGTGTTAAAGGCCTCTGGGCAAGCTGGAGAGCGACTCTGCAAATTCCATGTGCCCTTGTACTGAGCCACAGCCCTCCAGCTGCTATAGTTGATCCCTCCAGGCCCACCACACCCAGAGGGAAAGACCAAACTCAAATCCTGCCCATGCCTCCAGCTCTCTCAGACTCTCACTTCCTATTCTCCAGTCCCTGCTGCTTCACTACCTCCATTCCCTCCTGATTTGACCAGCTGCACTGCTCTAGGTGGCCCCAGTGAGCACCTGTTTGTGCTGGTCTTTGCACACCCCCTCCCCCTATCTCTCAGAGGAGGCCCATGCAGGCAGCACTAACTGTAACTTGAGTTTGAGCCAGAGAAACAATTGAAGGGACTCGGCAAGCCTGGAAAGTTAATTCTATCTGAGGCACAGAAGGCATCTCCACTGAGGACACATTGACCACTATCCCTGCAGAGGACCAGCTCTGGAGTGGAATAAATCACCTTCAGTCTCATCCCCTGTGGGTGGCCTCTGACTGACTTGTCTTTGTCTTCCCGAAGGCTGTTGCCAAGGAAATTCTGGAATTTAACAGTAAAATCAAGAAAACCATCTTTTAAGGAGTGCTTTTCTAGCCCCAGCTGCAGAAAATCAATGCGTGATAAACAGTATTAGCCTCCCTTCTTAAACCACCAATTATAATCTTTAGATCAGAAATATTATTTCCAGAATGAGCAACAGAACCAGCTATTTATTTAATGCTTATTAGGGACTACACATTTTACCCAGGCCATCTTTATTTTCTCTTCTCAGCCTCCCTGAGGGAGGACTATTACCTCCAGTACTGGGGATGACAGATGAGCAAGGAGGCCAGGTGGGGGTGCCCACAGACACCTTCTACTGCAGAGAGCATGTCCAAGCTGGGCCATGGTCGGACTAGCTCAAAAATTGCCTTTTGACCACATTCCTTCAAGAGAAGCGCATCAGGGTCCCAGTAGCTGAGCAAGAACTCAACAAGGTCATGGGAAAGAGAGGCGAGCCCTGCCCCAGTACAAGGCCTCAAGACAGTGGTAATCCCAGTGACCCCTCAAAAGGTGACCGCAGTGTGGAGCCCTTAGCTAGCATATCTCCTTTTATCTTAATCAAAAGCATGGACGCTTGTTTGATCCTGTCTTGTCCCTCCAGATCTCTACTTTCTCTGTTCTGTTCTGGGCCCCAGGATCCTGACCTCTACAGACTTGCTTCATCTGAGTTCACCTTCTCTCTTGCTCCTTGCTGGGTTTAACCAAAGGAAGGTACCTGGATTAGGTAGCAGGGTCTTGATTTCTTCATTGATAAAATCTGTGTAACAGCAGTCCCTATCTGAGAGTACCAAGGATTACATGAGTTAATCTGTGGAAACTGCTTAGCACGGTGCCTGGCACACAGTAAATTCTCAGCTTGTTTTGCTATTATTTTCTCAACCATTCATTAGATAATCTTGAACAAATCCACGAAGCTTTTTGAGTCTCTGTTTCTCACCGGGGAACAGGGGTCAACACCATCTCTCCAAGCCTGCTGTGTGAGTTGAGCAGGAAGCAGAGGCCCACTCAGAGCAGGTGATCAGAGACCACTGGAGGAAGGCTGTTTACTATGTTTACTATGTTGAACCATATGAAATCACTACTATTTGACCTACACACATGGCAATTTCACATGGTTCGGAGGTGTAGCCGTGGTGACACCAGTAAGTATAGTGAAATACCCAGGGCTAGCAACATGGAAGTCATGACCATCCCCAGACTGAAGAAATGAGAAGAGAATTACCAGGAGCAGTTGGTGGGCCTGCCCAAGAGCTGCAGCTGTAGGAGCGAGGCCAGCCCATGGGAATTGTGACCCTCTGTTGAAGAACACGGGACCAAACTGGGACCCAACAGAGAGGAAGTCAGAGAAACAAATGCCCCAACCTCTTGTTCCTCCTGCCCTTTAGTTTTCTGGTGTTTTTTCCCTTTGTCAAACCCAGCCAGACAAGAAGGAGAGGGAGCTTGGATGAAGCAGTCCACAGGGGTCAGCCTCCCAGGGCACAGAAGAGAGAAGGGTAATAGAGGATGGATCTGGAGGGGCAAGATGGGAAAACAGCAAGCTCAGTGCTTTTGGTTTAGATAAAGGGTGATATTCGACAGGGTACAGTGCTGGGCCTGGTGCTGAGTGGGTGCCTCCTCGCTGTTTTTATTGTTACTGTTGGGGTTTTGAAGGCTAAACAGTGGTAAACAAGGATGCACAGTTTCAATATAAAGAAAGAAACACAGCTTTTGAACAACCAAAGAACACACAAAGGGTACGTTTGGGGGTCATCCTGGATTGAACACAGCAGCTAACATTCCTTGGCTGGGCCCTGGGGCTGGCCTGCTCACGTCCTGTCCTTGGGGCCTCCCTCAGCTCTGAGGGAATAGGAAACAGGGCTTCCAATGCCCATTCAAAGCTCAGGCTTGGCTGATGGTGTGAACAGCTTCAAGGTCTTTGGTAGAACTGGGGTTTAAACAGCAAATTGCATGAGAGAGAGGCTGTCTGGAGAAGCCATCAATCTTGTGGCATGTGTAATTTGCACAAGTTTGCAGACCTTCAGAACTGTTTCTGATAAATGAGAAACAATCAGACTTGGGTGAAATATTACAGATTTTTATGGAGCTCATTAAAATCAATGCTGAAACCCTTCCTGCCCTCAGTCCGTTGTTCCCGTTCCAGCCACAGCATGGTTGCTGCTCATCTTCCTAAACATCTCTCTCCTTATTCATACCCCATCTGCACCCTTATTGGACTCTGCGAACAGACAAAAGGATAGGGAGGAGCAATAGTGCCGTCTGCTGGTTGCAGGGGGCCAGGAGGAGGGATTACTCACACGTGTGTTTCTCCATCTTTGGTCTTATTCCACGCCCTGTGAGGACTGTGTTACTTCCAGAGAACAGTGGTTCTGAACCGGGCTACATCTGGAATCACCTGGGAAGCCTCAAAACAGTATTGAGGCCAGGGTCCCACATCATTCATATCAGAGATGGTGATGTCATTGGTCTGGAGTGTGGCTTGGATTCTCGGATTGTTGTAAAATCTCTCCTGATGATTTCATTGTGCAGCCGCAAAGCATCACACCTTAAAGCAGGGGCGTGGAAACCACCTGGAGGGGCAGGGTAAACAGATCACACAGCTGCACCCCAGAGTTGCTGATGCAGGTCATCTGGGGCAGAGCTTGAGAATCTGCATTTTAAGAAGTTTGCAGGGCATGCTGAGCTGCTGGTCTGGGGGCCCCATTTTAAGAACCACAGTCTTAGGGAAATCGAAGACTCAGATGGTTTAAGGGACTTGCTTGAGGTCAATTGGCCCAGAGTGGATGGAGAATTGAAGTCTGTTTATCTTTCTCCAGGCCTGGCTGGCTGAGTCTGCGCATGGGCTATTCTTTTCTCCAAATAGTTCTGTTATTAAATGATCCCAGGGTCCACACCTGCTTCCCACCCTGATTCTAGGTTTATTCTCATAGGCCTTTGTTTACCAGACTTGCTGGATTGTAACCCTGGGGGAAGTCAGGAAGAGGAGCGCTTGCTTAAAATCTTTCTCTCTAGCCAGCTGTGTCTCCCACCATCACCAAGTGGGTTTGGAAATGCTTCCTGGGGTAAGAGTTGGCCTCTCTGAGCTTCTCTTTTGAAGTGTAGCCTTTTCCTTCTCCTCAGAAAACCAACTCTGCCAGCTGATACGTGAAGAGACTCATTTTTGGCATGGGACCTAGAGCCTAAGAAACCTGGGTTCCAAGCAGGCTTGCCTATTCACAGGCTGTGAGATCTTGGGCACATTACTTAGCTTTCCTGAGCCCTCCTTCTCTGGCAGCCCACATCTGTATCATGAGGATTTAATAGCAAGCTTTGGGTGTGGGTGCGGCACGTTGTTTCTCCCCCATGTAGGGCAGAAGCACGTTGTGCATAGGGACAGATACAGCTGTCATCAAGACAGCACAGCCAATCACGAGCCTGCAGGGGTGAGCACAGAGCCCAGTCTCTGGATGGGGCTGGCAGTCAGGCCTGCCATGCATCCCTTTGGACTCCCTGTCATTCTCGGGGGAGGTTGGACATGGAGCCTGAACACAAGCATCCTCCTGCCTGAGGCTACTCCTCACAGTCTGTGGCCTTTGCTGAGCTCCTCCCATACTCTGGACTCTGGATGGGAGGTAATTTCACGCTCCTGGCTCTTTGCACCCTGGTGATGAATGTGTGTAAGTGACCTTGGCCCCTTCAGCCACCATCGGCACACAAGATGATGTAATTGAATTTGTATACACCGTAAATTTTATTACAGGAAAGCAATCTAGTTCCAATTCCGGTTCTCCAGAGTTACTGGATTGTGTCTGAGGATAAACTCGCTGGTCAGCTGGGTGGGGACAGAGGTCAGAGTCACAGCTACTCTCTCACTAGCTTTCACTGGGCATGATAAACAAAAGTGCACAGCAAGCTGCAAAGGCACCAGATGAGCGTTAAGAGAAGGGATGTGTGCGGAGGACTGCCCAGGAGCCAGCTCGCAACAGGGGCTCAGCTGACAGGAGTTTACTTTTGCCTTTCATGTCTGATTGCTTGCTGTCTGTCTTCCCCACTCCCTCGCGTCCCTCCTCTCTCTCTTATTTCTGTCTTCCCTTCCTTCTCCAAAGATCTGCCTTTATTCCTGTCCCCAGAGATGTGAAACCTTGGTGAAGCTACTAGGTCCCCTTCACAAGCCTCAGTTTCATTGTCCGTGAAATGGAATCAATACCACCTATCTCAGGTAGTGTGGACATGGAGTGAGATGGGTGATGTGGAGTGATTGTCACATAGTTGGGAGTCAACTCATGTAAAGAGCCTTTTTCACTGAAGCCTCTTTTGGTGTTTGAATGACTTGTCTGTAGGTGCATGTTTGCTAATTGCCATCTCTGGGTTAGCCTTGGGCCTACCACAAGAGGTTTGTCACAGCCAGTCCTCAGGCAGCTGCTGTCTGGTGGGGAAATCCTGGCATGCACAGACATTTAACTCTCATAGGACAAGCAGTGAGTGACCACAGACGAGGGGCAGTGGTGACCAAAGGTACCACGGAGCTCATGGGAGGGAGAGGTCCTTGGTCAGGGAAGGCTTTCTGGGGGAGGTAAGCTTGAGCTAGGACTTCAAGAATGGGTCAGATTTGGGGCGGGTGGAGCACAGCAAGGAGGCTGCGCATTTATCAAGTACCTTCCTGATGCCCAGGATTTTATACTGTCATTTTGAAGATGCCTTTGCTTAACCCTAAGAAATAGGCATTTTTTTCTCCATTTGACAGTTGCTGAAACCTCAATGATAGTGCAGCACCAAGCTGAAGAGAAACACTCAAAGCTGTCCTTATGTGGATATTTGTGAAAAAACATGAACTATTTTGTAGCATGGAAGGTAAAAATTTGTCCAAGACCACGTGGTCAGTAAGTGGTAGGGATGACTTGCAAACCTAGATCTATCTGGCCACAGACTTTGCTCATAGCTACCCACTCACCCACCAATTTACACACTCTCCTGCCTTCCATTTCTGCAGAGGCCCTTACCTGGCAGCCAGGTGAGTAGACAAAATCCCCACCTTTTGACTAATAGAATGCAGGAGGGACATTCTATTAGTCAAGGCACTATAGGACAAGCCACTGCATATGAGTTTTTAGAGGGTGTATGTGATCACAGACAAATTCATTAGAGGAGGTCAACCAGAGTTTGTTGACTACTATTAACTGTTGATCAAAGGTAGCCTTTTTGGGGGTAGGAAAAAGGAGAAGGGAGTTTAGGAGAAAAACTTAAAGCTGTTGTCATAAGTGGCACTATGTCTATTGGATTCCGTAGCAACAAAGGCCCCCGCCCTCATTGAGGTCATGGGGACAAGTTCACCCAAATTTGATTTCTACCCAGCTTCTCAGAAACACAACTATTTATGGAATACACCTGGGATGTGCCTGGAGGCTTATGTATTGTTGTTTCTGAACTTGACAGAAAAATTGGCTTTGATTTTGTTGAAGGTTTTCTGTTTTATTAATGTTGGATTTTCCTTCTAGATAGGAAAGCAGCTCAGTGATGTGTAAAACTTTCATTTTCATCTCTTTTTTTTCTCAGAATTTCATTCCATTTGATCACCTGCTGCTTCCTATCTGAGACTTCCCAGAGATGGATGGCAGTGTCTAGAAACTTTTTTTTCCTCTACTTATCTTGTTTGCTTAAACTCTGGCCTGGAGGGACCTACCTTTCCCCTTGTGGAAGCCCAAGATTTTCACCTGATTTTGAGCCACCATCACACAGCAAATACCTTCTGTTTATCTTTCCAGATTGCAGCATTTAAGTAGGTCTTGGGAGGTAGAAAAGAACATGTGTTCTTGGGAAAAGCTTGCTGGAAGAAGTGCTTAGATTTCAAAACCACATGGCTGTTTTTACATTCAAGTTTTGCCACTCATTAGCTGTAAGACCAAGGACAGGTCAACCCACCTCCTTAAGCCTTGGTTTCTGTACATGCAAAGGAAATAACAATGCTTGCTTTACAGGGTTGTGGTGGGAATTAAAATACAATAAAACTAAAGCATTCAGCATAGTACCTACCATGAAGTAGTTGCTCAGTAAATGTTCCCTTTTTGCTTCTGTCTCCTTGAAGCACAATAACAAAAAAGTTAAGTGTGCTCCGGTTTAGATCTAATCTTAGAAAGGCGGTAAGAGGTAGGAGAAAACATCTCATTTTCAGAGCCTAGTTATTAACTAGGCTCCCAGTCCCAGTCTGGCACAATAACATATAAAAGAAGAAAGGAGCAGAGCCTTAGATCAAAGGAGAGTAGAGTCTGAGTAGGAATATAAGATGCATTTACATGAAAGAGAACCTGAAACCTGAACTGAAAATGCTGGATGCCCATCAGGCTGGCCCATTGAGAGTGGGGTGCACAATGGCACTCATAATTGATATCAAGAGAAGGTCTGGGAGGAGGCTGGATTGGAGAGTACCAAGAATTTTGTGGTATTTGGAACCACAAAAGGATGGGAGAGGGGGCCTACCCTGGAGGAGGCATTTGGGGAAGAAAGATGGTTTGTTTGCTGGGGAGGCCAGGCCACATTGGAGAAGTCAGGTCAGGGAGGCAGCAGAGTATGGAATGGACACTGAAGTGAGTGGCTAGAGGGATCCACTCACTTCAGCGGATGGCTGATTTAGGAAGTAACATGATATCATCCGATAATGTAGCCTCAGCACCTAGCACAGTGCCTGGTACACAGCAAATAGTTACTGGCTGGACGAATGAATGTTTGGATGTCTAGTACTCAATCAAGTATCACCTATTCCAGGAAGCCTTCCCTACCCCTCCTGCCAATGCCCACTCTGGGTTAGGTGACCTTCCCTCTGTGCCGACAGGGCTCCAGGTGTTGTAAATCTGTCATACCTCATTAGTCATATTTACATTCTCTTTTAATTGCATCTTCAAGAGCAAATGTATTCATTTTTCTTCTGTGTTATACTTCCCTATTTAACAACCCCAACAAAGCAGAGACAAGCTCAGAGCACATGAAGAGTACTTTGCTTTCTTAAAAGCAAAGAGCTCTACTCTCAGGTGTCATAAACTACTCTGTCATAAACCATGCCCCACTGGGATGGCCTTGTCTAATTTTGGCCTGTCACCTCCATTTGAATTCAGCCTTTCTGCGGACTGGACTGAACTCTGTATCCTCGGTCTAGTTGAGGAGCCTGGCTTATGGAATACATGGTTAGATTAATGGCCAAGACATGAGCTGAAGAACAGGGATCAGCTCCCAGATAGGAACTGAGAAAGAGTAGAGAGAAAGTTTGAAAAACTGAGGCCCTTCAGGGCTACAAATCACACTCCAATTACAGTGTAAGTATGGGCACCTACAGTTGTGGACCTAAACTCAACTAAGTTGACAGTAGGTCATATTTGGAGAAATTTAGGCTATTTAGTATCAAGATACTTGTGAAAAAATACGAACTATTTTGTAGCATTGAACAATGCTAGTTCCTAGAATAGTGCCTTGAAAATCATTTACTTAACTGCTATCATTTTATGGACATTGCAAGCATGACACCAGTGCCCAAGATTACATGGCTTAAACTTAGAGGGTAGGGTGGGATCCAGAATTCTGACTTGTGAATCTCCCTTGCTAGAATTTCCTGGCTCATGCCAGAGCTTCCTCCTGCACAGGGATTTCTCATGCCTCCCCCCCCCCCCGCCATCCTACAGCTTCAGTAGGGATTTCCCTGGGACGTCCTGGCTGCTCTTCTCTGTACTAGGCATTTTTCCATGAAGCAAGTGTCATTATGCCCATGCAGAGATGAAGAAACTGAGGCCACACACATGGAGGAAGCAAACCCAATCCACATCCAAAGCAATGTACATCCAATGACATGGATGATCCAAAGCCACTTGGCTACAACCACTGGAGCTGAGACTTGAGCCCAGTGCTCATAACCCCTACGTTAGTGCCATTCTACTGACGCTGAGTTGAAAAGAAACTGTACACATGCAGAAAATACTTCTGGGGGCATTTGCAATAGCAAATGTTTCATAGCTGGGCAGATCAAGCTGGGAAGAAATGGGCGCTTTTCATAACCATCTCTCTGAACTTCTTGGCCTTCCCTGACGGTAGCAAGTTTCTTTATTCTTAGATACCTCTGGTCAATAAGGGGATGCCACTAAACTGAATTTCTTAGCATGGAAATGTATACATTCTAGGGATTGACTTTCCAGGGATTGACTTTCCTGCATAATATTTCTAGAAAAGTTAGTCGCCTCATTAGTCATATTTACATTCTATTTTAATTGCGTCCTCGAGAGCACATGTATTCTTTTTTCTTCTATGTTATAGTCCCCTCTTTAACAACCCTTTAACAAAGCAGAGACAAGATCAGAGCACATGAAGAGTACTTTGCTTTCTTAAAATATGCACCTCCCAAAAATGTAGGGCCCAATTATCACTGCGGCTATAAGCTAATTATCAGATACAAAATATGGATCACAACTAATTATCAGGATCTGACCTTATTTCCAAGTCATAGATTCCTGTAAACTAGGTTAACGTTACTAGGGAAATAGAGATTTAAGTAGGAACTCAAACTGCAATAACCCATGGAAATGAATGTTTATATTTTTAACAAATGGCTAAGGCAAGAGATAATTTTCTGAGGCTTACATATGGTGAAATTTTCCAAAGTTCACACTCTGCAAGGCCTTATTAGTGGAACATGGATGATAAAAAGTCCATTTCATTAGTAACCTGAAACCTTCTATTTGAAAATAAAGATGACTGCTTTCATTAAAAAAAAAAAAAAATTAAAAACTGAACACTCAGGCATGCTGTCTGCAGAGTTCCATGCTAGGTGAAGTGAAAGTTGTGAGATGACTAAGCCAGGATCCCTTCCCTCAAGGAGTCAAATCAGGTAGGTGGAAAGGTGTGATCCCGAATCCCAGGCAGTAGAGCACTGAAATTCCCTGCGGGTCCGGTGTGGGTAAAAGCCTCAAGGGAAAGCCCTTATCTCCCCTAGTAACGTTGGAACTGGGCTTTGTTAGGTCACTAGGATCTCATTAGGATTTTATTAATGATGGAGAAAGCATCATGGATGGAAGACATGTCATGAGATGTTGAGAGGGAAGTGGACAGATGCATGCTAAAAGGAACAGTAATAGAATTTGCATGCCTATAGCAGAAGCCTTCATGGTGAAAGCTTGAGCTAGGTAAGTCTAGGAAGGGGATGATGTCTTTGGGAAGAGCTCTCACATGTTTGTTTTCCTGGAAAGGAAAGGTCTATAACTTTGGTTAGCTCTTCAAAAGGGCCCATCATTACCCCCAAAGTTTAGACCTACTGTTCTGGTGAACAGTTTTTGTGAACTAATCATTGGGAACAGAAGGAGACATGCAAACGTGTGCTGGACTGACTCCGGGGGGCCTTAAAGGCCAGGGTGACATGTCTAGACACTATTTGGGACCCACTGACCAAAAAAAGATTAGGTGGGGTCCGGGACAGAACGAAGGTGAGAGGGGCTAGGTGGGAATTGGGTGGTGCCCTATGAGAGGCAGGAAAGCTAGAGGGAGGCTGCTGCATTTCCAGGAGGAGGGAGAGGGCCCTGACCAGTGGGGAGTGGAGACAGACAAGACTCGTGAAGTCATTAAGGATAAAGTGAAAACATTTGGCACCCGATTAGCAGAAGTTAGGCATGTAAAGACACAGGGAAGTAGGGTGTGATGTTGGGATATGGGCTCTGGCATCAGATTCCCTGGGTTCAAGCCTCAGTTCCACTGCATCCTGCCTGTGCAATCTGGGGAAATGTACCTGATCTCCCTGTGCCTTAGTTTCCTTAGCTATCAAACTACCTCTTGCCTCCAAGTTTTATGGGAAAGGATTAAGTGAGCAAACGCACATAAACTATCTGGAACTACCCATTATAAGTATCCTAAGAGTGTTAACTCTGATTCCCAGATGGCCGACAGCTCCAGAGGGGCAGGGCATTATGTTGTGTGCACTGCTGCCTCCCAGGGCCTGGAACTGTGCTGGGGACACAAGAGGGACTCCATTAACATGTGTTCAATGTGGAATGGCTGGCCCAGGGTGATGTGCCAGGGAATTAAGACACAGGTATGTTCTTAATGGAGCTGAAACTGCTCATGAGCAGAAGACCAAGGACAGCCACATGAAGAGGGTTCTGGAGGACCACCAGACCCCGCTCCGTCTTCCCCCAGGCCTTCCTGTCAAGCCCTCACTCAGCCATCACCTTGCTCAGTTCTCTCGGTGGCCTCCTCTGAGGTTGGCAGGATGGATATAATTATCCTTACTTTTCAGATGAGAGAGGGAGGTCAGGGCAGTGGAGAAGCTAACCCTACTAAGACTCTCACTTGGAAGCAGCTAAAGGGAGCCTACTCCCGGGCACTGATGTTCCCTTCCCTGTTCTAGGCTGAACCTGCAACCTCTCTGCTTTCCAAAATTGCAGTGGGAGGTATTTGTCCATTAAGAAGAAATGCTCAGGGAAAGTATTTTAAACAAAAATTAAGGACTCCCAGTAATATAGAAAGACCTCATTCAAGACATGAATGAATGGTTTTGCTTAATGATGGAGTTAAGAATAACTTTCTAATACACCGATCTGGAGAGGAACTGGCATCATACCCTAGCCCTGCCACTGATCAGCTCTGTGGCAATTGATGAATTACTTAATCTCTCTGAGCCTCAGTTTCTTCATCTGTAAAATGATATAATAAATTTTCATGTGCTGTTAGGGGAATTAAATAATATGTTTGTAAGTAACTCAGTGAGGTTCCTGGCATATCAGAAGGGTTCAATAAAAGGTTGCCATTGTTCTTTCCTGGATTATTGTGCCTTGTTTGTTCTTATAGCCTGGCCCTGAGAGAATAATATATGTACTGTTGTGAAAGCTGAAAGAGCGGTTGTCCAGATGACAGGAAAATAAACTTGGCGGTGAGTGCTGGTGTGATATCAGTAAGGAAAGGAGGTTCACGGAGTAGAGGCTGTGGGTCAGGGGAGGAAGACTGCCTATGACTTTTCCCATGGCTGCCTCACTCCCAACTTGACAGCTTGATGAGGAGCTGCTTTAATACAATCCTCAGAGTCCTCTTACAAATGAACTCCACAAGGGAAAGGGTGGGCTTGACTTTCCCAGGTAAGTGAAATATGTAGATTCCAGGAAATCCCTGATCCTCAGGGGCAGCCCTAGTTCAGGCCAGGCTGTCTGTGTATGCTGGCCCTCATCAATGGGAAGGCCAATGGATGACTCATCAGATCCCAGTGGACACCTGGCTCAGGGGAGGTGCTTCACTTCTGATTGTTAAAGCCAGCCCTACGATGCCTGGACCCATCACCAATAGGGCTGCCTGATGTGGCATCCGTAGTAACAAGGCCTGTGGTTGACCTGATGCGTAACTGGTGTTAACCACGGTGGTGGCGTCACAGGGACACTTTTGGCCTTACTGAGTTCAGGATCTGATTTCCATGGGCGTGCTATTTCTTTTATTCATTCATCATTTCCTAAGCATCTCTTAGGGTCAGATCTTGTGCCAAGCCAAGCAAATCCAGAGAAGGATGAATTTCTGCCTTCAGCGAATTTGCATCCTGGAGAGGGAGACAGAGGAGTTAACGATCAAGACCAGACATAGGATCAGAGTGCTGGCAGAGGGAAGCCCTGAGCAGAGGGGCATAAGAGAAGATACTGCTTACTCAGCCTGGGGGCCAGAAAGCAAGCTTCCTTGAGGCTTTTCTGATTTCTACTACTCTGCAATACTTCTGTTTTCTCAATTCACATAAAAATACTAATGTTGAGCATTTTCTCAAAGTGAGCTTTTCTGAATCAACTTCTATTTTGCAACCAATGTGGTAGATAAACCCTCAGGGGAGAGGAATTAAAGGGCAGGAAGATAAATGGATGTGAACGGACACGTTTCCTTTATCTGGAGCATTAGTCAATTGCTAACACGGGTCTGCAAGTCCGTTCAGACCCCATGCTCTATAACACTGTAAATGAGAAGAAAAGGTAAATCAAACAGCCCAATGCTGCCGTCTCAACTTGCGCACCCCTTTCCCACATCCCTGACTTTCTAGGAAGAGGATCTCTCCAGGTTGCCGTAGGAGACCCCACGACTGTGGATTGCCCATAGGAAGCTGGCTCACACTTCACCCCAGTGGTCCTGCTTCTTTGCAGGTTTAGGACAGTTGCCGTCCTATAGCTGGAGGTGGAAGTCCCCTGCACCACTCTCCTCTGGGCTGAAGCCCCTCCAAGAATACGATAGGAGTTACTTTCGTATTGTAACTCCTGCGAGGCTCTAAAACCAAAGATGACTTTGCGTCTCTGAGCAATTCCACCTACATTGTTGCAGCTTACCCAGGTAGGACACAGTTGCCTCCTGCACCAAGGCAGATGGAAAGTCTTGCCATGGTCGGAAAGGATCACGCTCTTTCTTGCCTTAGTGCCTTCGCATGTGCTGTTTTCTCTGCTTGGAGTTCTTTTTACTTCGACACTTCTTCAGGAGTTAGCTAACGGTCCATTCTTCTAGGTGCTACAGAAGCCTGTGCTTGCTTCTCCTGATCACACAGTATTTAAAATGTCTGTTTTTACAGAAGCTTCCTTTTATAGACCGAAAGCTCCTGTCTCCCAGCAGCCTGCAAGCTGTAGGAGTTGCTAACCAATTATTATAGTTATTGTTAACATTAATAGTGGTAGTGGTGTAGCACTGTAGGACTCTGTAGAGAAGGAATTTCAGGTGAGAGCTCAGCATGAACAAAATGCATCAGGCATGCAGGGAAGGCCAGGAGAGCGGTGGGTGCGTGCTGTACAGTCCAGGTACTCAGTTTGCAAACTACTGGTCTTGATGATGTCAGTCCCCCCTAAATATGTGAACATCCTCCTCTGAGAAGCACCTCTTTCTGGTTCCAAGTTTTTGATCTAAATAAGTCTTTGGTAGCAGGAAAAAGCCATACTCCACATTGAGGGGTCCCTATTATACAGGCAGGCATGCCCACCCTCATGAGATATATTATATTGAGGTATTCTGTTATCTCCCTAAGTTGCTCAAATACAATTATGAAGAACATGCATGCATGATGTGGGTTTTAAGTGCAAAGACAAATCAAGCCTCCCCACCCTTCTCTGTGGCTACTGAAGAATCATTTAATCTATTACCCAGTTCCATGTGAGCAGATTTTAGCAAAACAAATAATAAATACTTGTAACCGGCTCCCTGGCTGAGCAGGCAGGGCTGCAGACTGCATGGACAGCTTTAAATTTTCCTTTTCCTTGCCCTGCCTTGGCTGAGCCGAAGCCCTGCTCTCAGAGCTGCCATGACTCATCATGTGACTACTGTACCCCTGTGTTTCCCCACTTTTTGTAAGCTCATGATATTCTAGTAGGGTGGGAGAATTTGGGTTCTTGTCCCAACTCTGCTGTGTGACCTCGAGTGAACCACATCTCTTCTCTGAGCTCATTTCCTTGTCTGAATCAGAGTTCTTAAACACCCTGGCTTTTATATGAGGGGCCTTTGCAGCGTCTGGTGAAGCCCCTATGCATCTTATCTCAGAATATTCTTAATCAGCAGAATATAATACATTTGATTATAAAATAAGCTAATTTTGTTGAAGTCGAGTTGTCAAAATATTTAAAAATTGTGATGTTGAAATAAACAAATATACATATGTTTATTTCACACATTGACAAGATCTAGTTGTGGGTTTAATATCAAACCTAATCCTGAAGTAGTGATTAATGTAAATGACATTTTGAGATGTCTGGGGCAACTATGTCACATCAACACCAGTGATTTCTGTTGGTCACAATGTTCTAGGTCCACAGCTAGGACAGCTGTGGTCTGTTACATACATGCAGAATGAAGGGAATTCTATGTTGCTGTGAGAATAGTGAGGATAAAGTGCTTCCCACCTAAATTTTAGGACCCCCCTGAATTCTACCCAGGAGCCCTAGTAGTGAACCCTGGACTAGATGGTATCACTGGGCTTTTTTCCAGCCCTGACACTTGAGGGTGTCTGCTTCTGTAAGACGTAGGCTGCCATCTCCCAGCTAAAAACAAAATGATGAAAGGGAAGAGGGATAAAGCTCCTGCCTTATTCATCCCACATCCATGCTAACTGAGCACCTGCCACATGTAAAGTTTTCATATGCATTGCAGTCTCCAGGACTCACAGTCACACTGTGAGGCAGATCAAGTCACTGTCATCTTATGGAATACAAGAAGTGTGTGTGGAAAGAGTGTGGAAAATAAATCTTTTAAAAGTTAAATATGTAAATGATAGTTTAAAAACCTGGCAGGACCCCACCGGTCCCTCATTAAACAGCCCCTTCTGATTCCTCCTCTGAAATAGGAATGTCTAAATCCCTGCTATACCCTCCTCTAGTAGCTCGTCACCCTTTTGTAGTAGGGGCCACCTTGGACCATGAACCCTGACCTGGAGGAGGTTCATTCATCTTTCTGAGCCTCAGTTGCTTTATCTGTGAAGGGGACTAATACCTACTTCATAGGATTAAATAACTCAATTATGAAGTATCACATCTAGAACAGCATGGCCATTGGACCATCCCTGGACAAGTCTAGCAGTGACCCCCTGGGTGCTGTTCTTGCATCTGGAGTGCTTGTGTTCAATCCCAGCGGCCCTTAAGCCTTTGCTTCTGCTGCTCTGGATCTGGTCTGAAAGATGGAGTAATAACCATTGGCCACCTTATACCTGGCCAGTGAGCAAGTGTGAACAGGTAGCAGAGAACTTTGGGAGCTGCTTCTCAGTCTGACTGAAGGCGGGCCTGCCCACTCCATTATAAGCATGGCTTCCAGCTGTTAAAAACACTTCTAAAACATCCAAATCACTCCCCTCCTCAGACCTAAGAAAGGCCACCAACAGGTAAGCAATCCCTTTTGCTGAAGAAGGATTGTAGGGAGCATCTACTTATACAGAAAGTTTTTATCTCATTTTCCTTTTTCCGGTTTTACTGCTAATTATTACTAAAGTTTTAGGCTGGCTGCTTAATGTCATGCGCAGATTCTTTATAAATGAAGTATAGAATATCTTTCCTGCCTATAAAAGGAGTAGAATGTCTTTCCTGCCTATGGAGAATCATGTTTTAGCACTTATAAAGTGAAAACAAAATAAAACCCATTCAGATAGCAAAAAAAGATAGCTTTCTTAAAAAACTGTTGGGTACAAAGAAAAATCAAAACCACAATTATCAGCTATTACTAGAACAACCAAAACTTACCGAAACTTATGGAATGTGACCAAAGCTGTACTTAGAAGCAAATCCATAGCCTTAAATACCTTCTTAATGAGAAAGAATGAAAGCGTCCAACACAAGAAGTTAAAAAATATACATCTGAGGAAATTAAGAAGCAGTAAGCCATAAGTATAAGCAGAAATGAATGTATTAGAAAAGAGAATAACATTAAAATTCATAAGTGAATGTAAAGCTCATTATTTAAAGAAACCAATAAGCTAGACATTCATTTCTTATAATTGAGAAAATAAGAAATAAAGCACAAATACAAAGATTAAAGATGAAAAAGGGAATATAACCATGGTTATGGAATAGATTAAGTCAAATCACAAGAAGATAATACATATAGTTTTCAGCTAAGATATTGGAAAATCTCTGAAATATGTGGTATTCTGAGAAAACATGAATTATCAGATTTGGCTCAAAAAGTTAACTTGGCTAACAGCCATGAAAGCAATTTGAAATGATGTTTAATGAATTATCCAAAAGAAGAGAAATGAGCTTCAGAGAAGAATCAAAGCAGACTTAGTATTTTACAGAAGCAGGAAAAGGAATGGGGCGAGACAATGAGCAGGGTGGATCAAAGGCACAGAGAAATCAGGATGAAGTCACATGGTCTTCACCTGAATTCACCTGCAAGGGCAGGTATGAGGGAGGTGAGGCCAGGTAAGCGGAAGGTCTGGGATGACTGGGTTTGGAGACCAATCCAGTGTCCTGTCTTTGAGGCCCAGGCCCAGTCTTGTGGGCCCTGTGTTTCACCTTCACAGTCATCTAGGGAGATAGCCCCTTACCACTTATGCACCACTGAGTTTGACTGTCAGTGGGAAAGGGTTTTAGAAGTTCTGAGCACTTGTACGAATGCAATTTTACAGTAACTTGAGGAGAAGAACTATCCTTGTCTTGATCCTTTTGTACAATAATGTTTCTGTGAGAAAGGAATAGGCCCAAGCAGGAGAGGCTGGTGCATGTCAAGACACTTTTTTTATAGTTCTGCTACCTTGGGTGGAGGACCTCTACTTAGGCTCCTGATACATTAAGCAAAAGCAGTAGGTTGTTGGTTTACATTCATCTTTGACCACTATGACCGCCATATCCCCTTCTAGTTCATCAGCTGCATTGCCCTTCACTCACAGGTACTCACAGATGCTTAGGAGTCAGAAAACTATGGCAAAGAGGCAGCTGTGCATCACTAATCTTGTTCTTCTCTTTTCTGTGCTCTCCCGGAACCAGTTGTCTGTTGCATTTCTGTCACTCACATCTCCCTGTTAAGGAGCTTAGTAATTTATCATTGGTGTATTTTAATCAGAGCAAGAGATGACATAAGTGAATTTCATCAATCTCAAAGAAGAGGTTTGATCCCTGACCCTTTTCCAATAACCAGTCTGTATGACTCCATGATGGATTATACAAGGTGATGTGGGGTAACAAGGAAGAAGTCTTGTTCACTCAGAGGGGAATGTGGTGATAACAAACAAGCTCTCGGGCCTCAGTGTCCTCCTCACTAAACTGGGGACCCGGTGAGGGCCATGCTGAAGATCATGCGTGTGGAGCTTCAAGCAGAGTAGCACATGCTTGGGGCTGAACAGCTGTTGTTTCTTATATTTCTCAATTTAAAAACAAATATAACAGTTATTGCTATAATTCTCTGAAACTGCAAAATTCTTGTTCAGCTATCCGGCTCTGTGGATCAGGTAATTCACACCTCTCATCTGTTTCCCACGGTTCCCAGTCAGGTACCTCTCCTGTGCTCTCTATGGTTCTATGCCGACATTGCCTCTCCAGCTCCATGGAGGGAACCACCATACCGAGAACCTCCTTTGCACAAAGGCTGTTACATAAATGCTTTTATTCAGACCTCCAGAAAGTCCATTCAAATAGGCATTATGCCCATTTTAGAGAGGAGAAGATGGAATCTCAGAAACGTTAAACAATTTTCCAGACATTCCACATTCGAAGAGGTAATGTCAGGATGTAAATCTCTGTGTTGCGGAAGATTAAGTGCCTGGATCACAGATGCTGTCACCCCCTTTGATCACAAGGGCTCCCCTGTGAGTGGTCATTTTAGGAAGGGATGTTTCCTGGGAGAGATGGGGCTGCTTCCATCGTTTTGATGCTGATATTTTTGCCTCATTGACTTTCAGTAATGGGATTCTTAAAATAAGCAGTCTTCTTTCCTCATCCTGCTGCCTCCCTAAAAAGGACTGTAAAAAAAAAGTAATGTGCATTAGGCTACTGTCTCTCTGGTTAACATGAAAATGCTCCCTCTTGTCACAAGTGTTAGTAGAATCTAGGCACTGGTTGTATGAGAATTCTGTGGCTCTATTCCAGGTTCTGTGTGGGGCACTAGGGACATGGCTCTGTTCTAGGACTCCCAAGCTGGAGGGGCAGGGGTGTAGGGGGGCAGTGGTAGATAGTTATATCCAAATGCTTTTTTGGAAGATGGTTTAAAAAGTGGCAAAGAGGCTGCTCCTGGGCAGAGCCATACTTGGTTCAGTTTTGAAGGAGGCAGAGTTTTCCCTGGGCATATGCAACTCCTTCTCTGGGGACACATTGCAGCCAGGTTGGAGATGATGTTGACATTTGATAGAAAGGGCCTGGAGCCACTGCTTCATAATCCCAGGTCTACCAATCATAAGCTCCAGAAATCTAGACAATTCATTTGATCTTCTTTGGGCCTTAGAATCTTTATCTAGAAATAGACTCAATGTACGCTTTCAGAGTTCTTATAAGACCCAGAGAAGCTGATACCTGGAGGTTCCTGGCACTGGGTAGATTATCCTCCTGCTCCAGATGGACTCAAACCCATGCCCTTGCCTCCTTCTTTCCATGCAGATGGACTTAAAAGAATCCCTGGGTACTTGGATTTGAGATGCATTCAGTAGTAAAGCGTTTTTTCTTTCCACTAAATAACAATATATATTTGTTGAACTGAAGCCTACCTTGTGACAATTTGATTCCAGGGCAGGCATCAGCTGGGACATTGGCTTTTAGAGTCATCCTGACAGGATGACTGATTCCTCATGGAAAGTTCAGTTTCTGATGGAGTGGTCAGTACCTGAAAATATGGCCAATTCCTGATGCGACGGCCAGTTGGCAGGAGGCCAGTTCCTAATAAGAGGACAAATTTCTGCTTCAAGAATGGCAAACTATCATCCATTAAACATCTACTGTGGACACAGTGGTGGAAATTTATGAATTGTGTGTTATTTAAAGCACTGCATGAGACAGGCATGTAAATGATAGTGATTAAGAGCCCAGGTTCTAACATCACACTGTCTGGTTCAGATTTCAGTTTTGCCACTTTAATCATATGACTTAACCACTCTGTGCTCTTCGATAATAATAGAATCTCTCTTATGGGGTTTTTGGGAGGAATTTTTTTCCTGCAACATAGTAGGTATTCAATAACATTTTGCTGCCCTTATTTTTGTCTGCATTTTGCAGACAAGAAAACTAAGGCTTGGGAAATGTCAGTGAGAGAGTCGTCCTCTTCCAAGAGGAAAATTAAATTTAAGTCTTGCCTGAGATCTATTTCTGTATTTCAAAATTATCCTATCCTCATTCTCAGTTCAGGCCAGCTCTTTGCAATGTGAGGACATAACCCTTCAACTCTGTATATAGCAAGGCAATCCTCTCACCTTTGATAGGTTTGGGCTGAAGTCAGTGGCTGCTACAGATTATACTAAGTGCCCATTCTAACATCTAACATAGCTATGAGGGGCATCCTGGGTACAGAATGACACCAAGGCATCAGATCAATGGCAGGGCCTGGATAGACCTCTCTTGTTGAGATGCTGAGACCCCTGCAGAAAGCAGACCCCAACTAGTGGGAAGGAGGGTCTCCATGGGCTCCATATCTCCATGGGCTTCATGGGCAGAGATGGAGGCTGATTGATGTTAGTTGATTGTGTAAGAAGCAAGCTATGACCCTCCCATGCCTGAATGGCAAGCTCCGTATTACAAAAATGGATTTCAGCTCTTATGCTTTGTTTCCTTTAACCTCTATAGCCATTCTTGGGTGGTATTCATGTTGCCCTTTTACTATGAGAAAGTTGGGGTCAGAGAAGTTCACCTCTTCCCTTATAGCACATGTTGGCAAAGGCAAGATTAAACTTGATTTAGCTAGACCCTATAGTCTGTGTCCTTCCTCCATCCCATGCTGCTTCTCTCCATGAGGCTAGGAGAACAGGGTTGACAGAGGGTCAGCATGGGGCCCTGGCAGGAGATTAGGATGTAGTTAGGAATGCTGGCATCAGACAATCCATGATCGCAGTAAGCAGTTAGAACAAGGCTACATGGGAAGGAGGTGAGAAGACATCTCAGCCTGAAAGTCAGGGAAAGTTGTTTGAGAGCAAGACTGATGGCCTCAGAGCTTCTGGAATGCTTTAGCCTTCAGGTAGCACTGCCTGCTACCTGGATGATAGTGGGAAAGTGCTCCATAAACCTGACCATCACACCTACTCTCAGATAGCCTGAGCAGGTCAGTGGCTCTCACTGTTGTTGGCCCTGCTGTCAGCATATTCCTGGTCACCTATATTTAGATTCCATTTAGATGCTGGATTCCATTTAGGTAACAAAGTCCTTGCCATTACCTATCTTAAATCAGGGATCTCATATTTGGTATAGAAGAATGGATGATGATCTTTAAATTCTGGTGAAAGATGTAGACTCTCTTCCTAGAAAAATACACTTTTTCACAAATGTGGTATACAATTTCAGAAAGTGTATAGCTCCCACAGGATTTCTCCCTTAACCTCATGGAGGTCTACAGACCTCATTATAAGCTTTGCATTAAACTAGTAGGTTGACTCCTGTTGTCTGTGCATCTTGAACAAAAACCAATATGAAGAAACAGTTTCATATGCAATAATAAACAAACATAAAAACAGACACAATACGCTAAGCATAATAAGAAATGCGCAGGAGCTGTAAGGAGAAAACTTCAAAATCTTATTGAAGAACAAAATCGAAGCTATGACTCAGTAGAAAGAGTGTATTTTTTGGATAGTCAGATTTGATACTTAAAAATGTTAATTTCCCTGCTATTAACTATTAAACTGTAAGCAATCCCAAACAATAGCCCAAAATGGTTTGGTTTTTTTTGGGCAGGGAGAGTTTCCAAAATGATACTATAGCTCATTCAGAAGAGGGGTTGACAATCTGTGGCTTGCCCAAATCCAGCCCACTGCTGTTTTTATAAATAACGTTTTATTCGAAAACAGCCACACGTATTTGGTTATGTGTGGATGGTCTGTGGCTGTTTTCCAGCTACAAAGGCACAGTTGAGTAGTTACTACAGAGACTGAATGGGTCACAAAAGTCTAAATTATTTACTCTCCATCCCATCCCTTTAAGAAAAAGTTTGCAGATCTCCAATCCAGAAAATTAAGCCCATGAGAATATCTGTGAAACGTAAAAAAAGAAGATTGACATGGCAAGACTAGCCTTATCGAATTTCAAATGTTTTATAAATATACACTACTTACCGACACAGAAATAGACAAATAGTTCAATGCAAAAGAAGAGTGCAGAAATAGGTACAAATATTGGGAGAACTTACATCTAGTATATGTTAACATGACATTTCAAATGAGCAGGGAAAGGTGGATTATTCAGTAATAAACTATGTTGATATTTGGAAAAAGGAAAAGCAATTGGAATACCCTCCTCAGGCTTTCTAGAAAAGAAATTCTAGATGGGTACAATATTTAATAATAATCAGTAAAATCATAAAAGGGCTACAAAAAGGGAGGGTAAATGTATTTTATTCTTAAAAAATATTTAAACCTATTTAATAAATTTAGAGGAACCAAAAGAGACATGAAAAACAAGACAAAGCCTTCCCCACATGAAAAGTCAAGAAATGGTATGCAAAGATGACTAACAAATGAGAAAATCATGAAACAGTCCAATAGAAAATCAGCAAAGAGCATCAATAGGTAGTCCATATACACACAATAAAAATGGAAAACATCAAACATGAAAAAATGCTCCATCTTCTTTTGATTAAAGAAGTGTAAGTTAAGCCGGGCGCGGTGGCTCAAGCCTGTAATCCCAGCACTTTGGGAGGCCGAGGCGGGTGGATCACGAGGTCAAGAGATTGAGACCATCCTGGTCAACATGGTGAAACCCCGTTT